>NC_064046.1:5647718-6247718 GCF_932526225.1 Nematostella vectensis
AGCCTGGTGATGTCACAGAAAATCATTGACATAATGCAAGATAATTTCATGACAGTGATTGACATGATGCAAGATAACCTGATGACCTGACATCGAGTTACATTAAGCGAATACCGTGATTGGCATGATGTAAGATAACGTGATGACGTCACACAGAGGAATTGGCATAATATAAGATAATTTGTTGACGTCACACAGAGATTGGCATGATGCAGGGCAACCTTGTGACGTTCACACATTGATTGAATTACATGCAAATATGTTGACACGATAGCCAGATACCATGTGCTTAGCATAAAGTATAATATGAAGCTTAGCATGTAGGCTGTTTCGGGTGCATACCTTTCAGTGACGTTAGCCATCTTTCTGTTTGACTTCTTCTTGCTTTCCTGCAACACATTCAAAGCTGGTCAGTCGTTCGCATTGTGTCGCCCTTGTTACAAGCAGGACATGGTGACGTACAGAACCCAACATGATCATATCATCCTTAAGCACAACAGCGTGGCCATGCACGTGCTCCGCCAGGTAAGCACAGGGTCCGTAAACCCTTCACGAGTCTATTAATCGGGCAAAGAATCACAAGGGGACATGACGGAAAATCATGATGTGACGCTTCAAATAATCCCATTTTACATCAAATAAGTCGGAGAATTTCTCTGAGTACTTAGTAACTTATAGCAAACAAAATATCAAGTGTGACTTTTTTTAAATTGATGCGACTTTTTGTAAAGTGTCATTGAAATTTGAGCTTTTCGTCCCTGAACTGATACACAGGGCAATGATGATCAAGGAAAAATTATCTTAAAAAGACAAATCTGGTTATGTGCACTTCGGCCTCACGTTATTTGTGTTTTAAAAATCAGTCCGTAATACAAGAAACCCTATAGCCCATTGTAAGAAATTGTGTCTTCTCTCTATCTGGAATTGCGCGTTCTCCAGGTTTTTCGGTCATGTCTCACAAGGGTGTTTTTCCTGTAGTACCATTACCTTGAGTCTCTCCTGAAGTCCCATGATGTTAATGTCGCCTTGACGAATAATAGAAGCTACCTTCTTCTGCTCATAAGTCTGACTTTTAGCCTGGAGTGGATAGGAGTAACAATTTAAAAATGTTGTTAATCGATAGAATTGTCTCTGGGCTTATACTTACAAATTTTTCGTAGCTATCGCGTTCTTCGGCCGTCTTTTCAGCCTGTAAATAAAGCCGAGAAGAATTATCAGTGTTATTTATTACCATTCTAAAATATATAACTTATGAAATACTGCCACACTCATCCCCGTGTCACATGCGAGAAATTGTATAGTACAGGACATGGCAAACATAAGGCTTTGTATGAACACGTACCACGCGTAGGACATGGCAAACATAAGGCTTTGTAGGAACACGTACCACGCGTAGGACATGGCAAACATAAGGCTTTGTAGGAACACGTACCACGCGTAGGACATGGCAAACATAAGGCTTTGTAGGAACACGTACCACGCGTAGGACATGGCAAACATAAGGCTTTGTAGGAACACGTACCATGCGTAGGACATGGCAAACATAAGGCTTTGTAGGAACACGTACCACGCGTAGGACATGGCAAACATAAGGCTTTGTAGGAACACGTACCACGAGTAGGACATGGCAAACATAAGGCTTTGTAGGAACACGAACCACGCGTAGGACATGGCAAACATAAGGCTTTGTATGAACACGTACCACGCGTAGGACATGGCAAACATAAGGCTTTGTATGAACACATACCACGCGTAGGACATGGCAAACATAAGGCTTTGTATAGGAACACGTACCACGCGTAGGACATAGTACACATAAGGCTTTGTAGGAACACGTACCACGCGTAGGACATGGCAAACATAAGGCTTTGTATGAACACGTACCACGCGTAGGACATGGCAAACATAAGGCTTTGTATGAACACATACCACGCGTAGGACATGGCAAACATAAGGCTTTGTATGAACACATACCACGCGTAGGACATGGCAAACATAAGGCTTTGTATAGGAACACGTACCACGCGTAGGACATGGTACACATAAGGCTTTGTAGGAACACGTACCACGCGTAGGACATGGCAAACATAAGGCTTTGTAGGAACACGTACCACGCGTAGGACATGGCAAACATAAGGCTTTGTATGAACACGTACCACGCGTAGGACATGGCAAACATAAGGCTTTTTATGAACACGTACCACGCGTAGGACATGGCAAACATAAGGCTTTGTATGAACACGTACCACGCGTAGGACATGGCAAACATAAGGCTTTGTATGAACACGTACCACGCGTAGGACATGGCAAACATAAGGCTTTGTATGAACACGTACCACGCGTAGGACATGGCAAACATAAGGCTTTTTATGAACACGTACCACGCGTAGGACATGGCAAACATAAGGCTTTGTATGAACACGTACCACGCGTAGGACATGGCAAACATAAGGCTTTGTATGAACACGTACCACGCGTAGGACATGGCAAACATAAGGCTTTTTATGAACACGTACCACGCGTAGGACATGGCAAACATAAGGCTTTGTATGAACACGTACCACGCGTAGGACATGGCAAACATAAGGCTTTTTATGAACACGTACCACGCGTAGGACTTGTGCGAGCGTCTCTTGCGCCGTTATCTCCCGGTCTTGTATGTGCTCAAGCTTCCTCTCCAAGAACAATGCTTTGCGCTCCGACTTTCTGTTAAACATACAAAAATCATTAAAAGGAAGAAATGGGGGAGAGGCTTAAGAAGGTCTATATTGTAATCTTTGGAATCTTCAGGAATTAGGAAGATAATATCGTACTTTTGTGATTTTTTGTAGGCTTCTAGCTCTCTCTCAAGCTGCGTCACGCGCGCCTTGAAGTCTGGAAACAAAATACAAAGTTAAGGGCCCTATTAGGCTTCGGAAGTAAAGTCTACTTAAGTCATAACTACGGACTTTGATAACGTGGCAATTTTGATAAGACCAGGGGCGTTCATGGGCCGTTTTCAGCTTTAAGACCGCTACCCTATACTTCTATTGTTATTCGGGTGTAATTCGCTATATTTTTATATGCCTTTTATAAAGATTGGCCAGAAATCTGGTTAAGCCCGGGCTTTACTGGCTTAAAGGCAGATATGGATGACCCTGGAAACAATCGGACAGAAACCAGGCATAATATGTACTAGTTCAGGCAGCGACGTTATGGGTGAAACATACTTAAGGCTGATTTAGACAGCATAATTAAGTTGTATGCGGCACTTCTACAACTCGAGTCGTAGAGCGTAAATCGATCCTCGAGAACAAGAGTCGTAGTGTGTAATTCAGGGCCGTTACTAAGCCCTGAATCACACGTTACCGTTCGCCAAACCGTTTATTTTGGACCTGTTCGCGAACAGTCTAGATGTTCGCGAATTTCGCGAAAGTTGTTCGCGTATTTCACGAACACTGTTCGCGAATTTTGCGAACACTGTTCAAGAGCGGTGCTGTAAATCGTGCTGTATTAATCAACCTTTAAAAAACCCTCATCTCATCCACACACCGATTATAAGTGATGGACCATATACCTGCCAATTCAACAGCAAGGTTATTCTTCTCCTTCTGAATCGCCTGAAAATAGAGAAAATTATGCATAACGTACAAGGGTAATCACTGCATGTATGTTGATGATGATGCATATATGTAAATGATGACTCATGCCATGTATTTTGATGACGATGCATGTATGTAAATGATGATGCATGTATGTATGTAGATGATGATGCATGTACGTAGATGATGATGCATGTATGTTGATGATGATGCATGTATGTAAATGATGACTCATGCCATGTATGTTGATGATGATGCATGTATGTAGATGATGATGCATGTATGTTGATGATGATGCATGTATGTAGATGATGATGCATGAATGTAGATGATGATGCATGTATGTTGATGATGATGCATGTATGTTGATGATGGTGCATGTATGTTGATGATGATGCATGTATGTTGATGATGATGCATGTATGTAGATAATGATGTATGTACTGTATGTAGATGATGTATGTATGTTATGATAATGCATGTATGTAGATGATGCATTTATGGTAATTATGATATATGTATGTTGTTGTTTGTGTTGTCTACCTCTTGGTGAGATTTCAGCTCGTCCTCCTCAGAGGTCTTCTTTACTTTTAGATCTTCAAGTAAACTAGCAAAACAGAAAAAAAGTACAGTTGAGTGCTCCAGAATAGTTCCTACTCACTTCAATAGCATTACTTAGTTTTACCTCCGCCACTCGTCAAGAGCGATCACGTGATCTTCCATGCTGATTTTCTTGCCGTTCTCGGCCGCTACAGCCTCGTATTGGTGCATTAGGTTGCTATGGTTACGCGTTAGGTCGTCCATCTCAGTCTGCATACGTCGCTTTTCTGACTCGAGTTTTGATATTCTTTTCGAAAGCTTTGACACTAGAAAAGGAGATAAAGACAATAGTCATGGTAACAATGGTTATCATAATGACAATGGTTATGGTAAAGGCAATAGTTATGGTATAAACAATGGTTATTATAATGACAATGGTTATGGTAAAGGCAATAGTTATGGAATAAACAATGGTTATGGAAAAGACAATAGTTATGGTAACAGTTGTTATAGTAATGACAATGGTTCTGGAAAAGACAATGGTTATGGTAGTGACAATGGTTACGGTAATGACAATAGTTATGGAAAAGACTAGTTATGTTAACAATGGTTATGGAAAAGACAATAGTTATGATAACAATGGTTATGGTGATGACAATGGTTGTGGCAATGACAACGGTTATGGTGATGGCAATGATTATAATGTGATGACAATAGTCATGACAATGGTTATGTTAATTTCAATGGTTTATGTGATGTCAATGGTTTATGTGATGTCAATGGTTATTGTGATGTCAATGGTTATGGTAATAACAATGATAGTGATAACAATAATAGTGATAACAATGATAGTGATAACAATGATAGTGATAACAATGATAGTAATAACAATGATAGTGATAACAATGTTGTGATGTCAAAAAGGTAGGTAGGTCTAGCTGAGTTTTTAAAAACGACGTTCCGCTAGTGAAGGGAAAGCTCTTATAAGCAATTATAATAAGAACACTGCAACGCTAGCAGTCACAAATTATAAGCCTCCTGTAAAATTGCTTTCTAAGCCTTAGTCGGCTGGAATAAAACTATTTTTGCACAGGTAACAAGACAGTTGTGTTAAGATATTGTTAAATTAGTTATTTGCTGTCCACTCATGTTTTTGGTGCAAAATTTTAAATTTCGCGTTATCTATAATCTAGCGCACCTGCATAAATTATTCTCGCGCTGTGATGAAAATGCTCGTACTTTAGAGCGCACACAGCTTGGTATAGCATTATTTTACGATAGATAGAAACATTTTTAGGTGGACAACTCTAGGAATGATATTTATTTTGGTTAGAATATAAAATTTGAATTTAGCGCTCAGAGCAATTGTTCTGATATGTTCACTTATTGCCGGCTCATTGATAACTGATTGTTCTTGAGCCCGGGGATGGGAGGAGCTTTCCTTTTTATAGCGGAACCTCGTGTTTAAAGGGGAGGTTTCCCTTTTTATAGCGGATCCTCGTGTTGAAAGGGTTCTATGGACAGACCTTCCTGGCCATGCAGTCGCTGCATCTCCTTCAGCTTATGTTCTTGAATGTCCTGTTGCTCCATCAGCAGCGCATTTTCCTCCACCACAAGCCTGGCCTGCTCTTGGAGCTGCTGCCTGAAAACACACATCACTAACAGGGTCACGAGAGATTTCACGATCACGAGAAATATCACGAACAGCACCACATATCATACCATGAATATATTATACACATGGAATATCAGGACCAATGTAACCTAACACCTGTTGAATCTGATGAACCACACTAATGTATGAACACTTATCTGTCAAAATCTCTGTCACACCAATAAGTAAATCATAAATCGACTTTAGCTCACCATTCGTCCAGCTCCAGTGCTTCTGGTTTTGACTTGCTTAATCTCTAGAAAAGAAATTGATTTTTGTTTCTTTTGTAGTCTTAAAATACGCTCCTCGATCCCCATTGGCCCCATTGGCGTAGAAAAATGGTATATAACCAGATAACTATGCGACTGATATTTTTTTGGTCATCGCGCGGGGGCCCTGTGGTTCTGCCTCGCCTGCAGGCCTGCCCGCGCACATTGCTTTTCTTGGGAACCACAATAAAGTGGCCAACCCCTATCAAAAAGCTACTCGGCACTGTCCCAGAAGTTATTGCAGAGGCATCACTATACTTCCCTTGTATCTGAACTGTATTATCCCTGTTATTGTTCCTCGCCATTGAATTAGATTAGTCCTGACATTATTGTGTGAAGACTATACATTATATTATTATTATTGAAAAAAATATGAAAAATATTTGTAATTTGCTGGCTCCGCCTCTAGGCAATGCCTAAATCTATATATTAGCTTTTGATATGTGATATGTGATATGTTTTTCGTGAATTAAGCAAGGATGTTGCGCATATTTTTTTAGGTTCTGTCTCTGCAAGATAGTCTCCTCCCTTCCCGTCTGCCCTTTTTCCCTTCTAAAAGAAATATCAGGGAAGTTTCCCTCGAATGGTTTCCTTATATCTTAATAACCATAGACAGTGCGTCATAATTGATAGTACTATGTCACATGAGCAACATGAACCTTGTGGAGTCTCTCAGAGCTCAATCCTTTGACCTCTTTTATTCCTCCTCTACATACATGATTTTCATAACAATTCTATACCTTGAGCACATTATTGACAATATACAGTATAAATAAATGATTAGCCTGCAGCAAACTATCACATATATGCATAAACTATTACATATATGAAAGACGAAGTTATCTACTGTCCAAAAATTGTTTATTTCTCAAACTTTATATCATCATAATAATTAGACCAAAAAAACCCAACTCACCATATGCAACTCCTGGTTCTCCTTGACGACCTCGTTCACTCTCCCCTTAAACGAGGTCAGTTCCTCCTAAATACCATGAGAATAATGCATACATCAACCCGATAACATACCAAGAGAATAATGCGTACAAAGAATAAATCAAATATAGATACAAGTAAAGAAGGAATTAATTGCTTACGTCATATGTTTTGATGATTTCCTCTTTCTCCTTCAGTCGGTCATCATAGGCGAGAAAAAGGGGCGCAAGTAGCCTTGTATTCACCTATCAATTAAACATGAGGCATTTTTTTAAAAAGACGCAATTTTCTTTTTCTCCTCGGATTTTCCATGCTCATCAACTCATTATCTACGCGCACTGATCTTAACTTACCCCTAACTCATTATCTACGCTACACTACATACATGAAGAGTGACAAGTTGCCTAATCAACAGGCGCTACTTGCGTAAAAGCGGAAAAAAAATGAGCTGGAATAGCCGAGCTAAAAAAAAAAGAAGAAAATCTGAGGTTCGCCCGCCAGGAATTTACTCGCATAGCGATTTTCGCCTCAATCTCCCTGCCGAGCGCTACGTCCGATAGAACGGTTTTAACGGGAGCTTTTCTGGGGCGCTTTTCAAGAGCCTGTTTCGCAGGCTAAGTAACAAGCAGTCCTTACCAGCCATGGCGCCGGTTCGCCGCTCCTCGGTAAAGCCATCCCCTCTACTTCCTGCAAATCATCACATGTTTTGCAAATGGAAGATTGGGGAAGATCTTGTGTGTATGTGTTGCACATGGAAGATGTGGGGAAGATCTTGTGTACATGTGTGGCACATGGAAGATGTAGGGAAGATCTTGTGTACATGTGTGGCACATGGAAGATGTAGGGAAGATCTTGTGTACATGTGTTGCAAATGGAAGATGTGGGGAAGATCTTGTGTACATGTGTTGCAAATGGAAGATGTGGGGAAGATCTTGTGTACATGTGTGGCACATGGAAGATGTAGGGAAGATCTTGTGTACATGTGTTGCAAATGGAAGATCTTGTGTGCAGGTGTTGCACATGGAAGATGCGGGGAAGATCTTTTGTGCATGTGTTGCACATGGAAGATGCGGGAAAGATCTTGTGTGCAGGTGTTGCACATGGAAGATGCGGGGAAGATCTTGTGTGTATGTGTTGCACATGGAAGATGTGCGAAGATTCAGCGCCTTACCTCAAACAGCACCGGTCTGTACTTGGCCTGATATCGACTCAGTTCCACGTTCAGCCTGTGGACTGTGAAGCAAGATACCATCAACACCACATGATGTGGTGACAAGATACCATCAACACCACATGATGTAGTAACAAGATACCATCAACACCACATAATGTGGTGACAAGATACCATCAACACCACATAATGTGGTGACAAGATACCATCAACACCACATGATGTGGTGACATGATACCATCAACACCACATGATGTGGTGACAAGATACCATCAACACCAAATGATGTAGTAACAAGATACCACATGATGTGGTGACATGATACCATCAACACCAAATGATGTGGTGACATGATACCATCAACACCACATGATGTGGTGACAAGATACCATCAACACCACATGATGTGGTGACAAGATACCATCAACACCACATGATGTGGTGACAAGATACCATCAACACCACATAATGTGGTGACAAGATACCATCAACACCACATGATGTGGTGACAAGATACCATCAAAACCACACGTTGTGGTGACATGATACCATCAACACCACATGATGTGGTGACATGATACCATCAACACCAAATGATGTGGTGACATGATACCATCAACACCACATGATGTGGTGACATGATACCATCAACACCACATGATGTGGTGACAAGATACCATCAACACCACATGATGTGGTGACAAGATACCATCAACACCACATAATGTGGTGACAAGATACCATCAACACCACATGATGTGGTGACAAGATACCATCAAAACCACACGTTGTGGTGACATGATACCATCAACACCACATGATGTGGTGACATGATACCATCAACACCACATGATGTGGTGACATGATACCATCAACACCACATGATGTGGTGACATGATACCATCAACACCAAATGATGTGGTGACAAGATACCATCAACACCACATAATGTGGTGACAAGATACCATCAACACCACATGATGTGGTGACAAGATACCATCAACACCACATGATGTGGTGACATGATACCATCAACACCACATGATGTGGTGACATGATACCATCAACACCACATGATGTGGTGACATGATACCATCAACACCACATGATGTGGTGACAAGATACCATCAACACCACATGATGTGGTGACAAGATACCATCAACACCACATGATGTGGTGACAAGATACCATCAACACCACATGATGTGGTGACAAGATACCATCAACACCACATGATGTGGTGACAAGATACCATCAACATCACATGATGTAGTAACAAGATACCATCAACACCAAATGATGTAGTAACAAGATACCATCAACACCACATGATGTGGTGACATGATACCATCAACACCAAATGATGTGGTGACATGATACCATCAACACCACATGATGTGGTGACAAGATACCATCAACACCACATGATGTGGTGACAAGATACCATCAACACCACATGATGTGGTGACAAGATACCATCAACACCACATGATGTGGTGACATGATACCATCAACACCACATGATGTGGTGACATGATACCATCTAAATAAGAAGATGTCACCAAACACAAGGTGAAACGAAATGTACCATCAAATACCAGCTGACATTAAAGGTAACATTTCTTTCGTTTACAGATACAAATCTGAAACTGATAAACATTAAAGCGCACCACAAGTGTCTATCGCTTAAACGTGAGGAGAGGCAATTCTACGCATGCGCATACCTGTTTGCCGGAGATGTTTGTTCTCTTGCTGCAGGTCCTTAACTTGCTGTTGAAGTATGAGTGATGGACTGCCTGGAAAACATGATATGGTTTATCCCAGCTCGGTCCACTTCTTATCTTAACTACCTATCTATGCATGAAACAATTTGTACGCATACACTTCAAATGCCATCGCTTTCTCGACAGAGTTTTACCTGGACCTTTCTGTAAAGAAGTGGCAAGCTGCTTCAGTGCCTTGTTCTCCTGTTGCAGTGAAGAGTTGAGCTCCCCCAGCGCACTTTTCTCGCTCTCAAGAAGCTGAAGTCTGCCTTGAGTCAGTTTATACGCCTCACTGTCCTGAAGTGACTTGGCGCTAGCCTTATGCACCTCCTTTGCCGCCTTTGTCCTCCCCCTCATGGGAACAGCATTCACTTCATCGGTCACAGACTCCGCTATATCCTCTCCTTCAATCCCATCCGATAGGTCCTGTGACTCAGAGGTGTTTACGGGTCGTCGCGTCTTTCGCCCGCGGGATCGCTTGTTAGTAGAGCCTCGCTCAAGCTCTTTTTCGATTTGCCTACTTCGCTCCTCTTGCGCCTGGAGTTTTTGTAGTAATGCTTGCTGTTGCTCCTCCAAGGCCTGATAACAAGAGCGAAGGGAAGGCACGTGGCTAGTACGCCTGGGAACGCAACAAGCTAGCGAACGAAGACGGGACATTGCGCGATTATTGCTACTTTTCTCTCTTCTTGTACAGCACTCTCTATGACGTAATAATCAAGTAAAGCGCGCAAGTATTGGCATGATGTAACGAAATTATGCGCGCGCAAAGAACACAGTGAAATAATATGAAAGGCGCCGATTAAACTACATAGCAACGAATTATTTGTAATCTTTAGCCATCCAGGAAACAATCTATATAAAACACAAAAAAGCGTTTTTGGTGTTAGTTTAGATAGTAGCAGGGTAGAAAAAGCTTTGTACGTATATAAAGTAGAGTAATAGTAAAAAGCTTTGGTACCAGTCTATCTCGGTGGAATATTCTGGCCTGGTCGTCTAATCTTTGCTGTTGCCGTTGGTGCATTTGTTCGTATTGCCGCTGATGCATTTTTTGTTCGTCTAGCAGGCTCACGATCTGCGCCTCGTGTTGGCGTATTTCCGCTAGCTCGTGATCACGCGGGCTCAACATACTAAGGTTGGATTGCACCTCTCGCTGATGGTTCTCTGGAAGCAACAACATATCTTGCGATTATAACAACATAACACCATTATGACCAGGGAACAAGTTCACACCAGAAAGAAGTGCACAACAAAATAAACAAGTCCTCTCCTGCTATGTAAAAACCACAAACTGGAAATATAAACATTTATTAAAATATAACCAAAAACTCACCCCGTTGCCGTATCTGTTCACACAGCCCCTCATGTTGTTTCAGTAGCTGTTGTCATGAACTCACCCAGTTAACGTATCTGTTCACACAGCCAGTTGCCGTATCTGTTCACTCACCCAGTTGCCGTATCTGTTCAATCACCCAGTTGCCGTATCTGTTCACTCACCCAGTTGCCGTATCTGTTCACACAGCCAGTTGCCGTATCTGTTCACTCACCCAGTTGCCGTATCTGTTCACTCACCCAGTTGCCGTATCTGTTCACTCACCCAGTTGCCGTATCTGTTCACTCACCCAGTTGCCGTATCTGTTCACTCACCCAGTTGCCGTATCTGTTCACACAGCCAGTTGCCGTATCTGTTCACTCATCCAGTTGCCGTATCTGTTCACACAGCCAGTTGCCGTATCTGTTCACTCACCCAGTTGCCGTATCTGTTCACTCACCCAGTTGCCGTATCTGTTCACTCACCCAGTTGCCGTATCTGTTCACACAGCCAGTTGCCGTATCTGTTCACTCGCCCAGTTGCCCTATCTGTTCACTCACCCAGTTGCCGTATCTGTTCACTCACCCAGTTGCCGTATCTGTTCACTCACCCAGTTGCCGTATCTGTTCACTCACCCAGTTGCCGTATCTGTTCACACAGCCAGTTGCCGTATCTGTTCACTCACCCAGTTGCCGTATCTGTTCACACAGCCAGTTGCCCTATCTGTTCACACAGCCAGTTGCCGTATCTGTTCACTCACCCAGTTGCCGTATCTGTTCACTCACTCAGTTGCCGTATCTGTTCACACAGCCAGTTGCCGTATCTGTTCACTCACCCAGTTGCCGTATCTGTTCACTCACCCAGTTGCCGTATCTGTTCACACAGCCAGTTGCCGTATCTTTTCACTCACCCAGTTGCCGTATCTGTTCACTCACCCAGTTGCCGTATCTGTTCACTCACCCAGTTGCCGTATCTGTTCACTCACCCAGTTGCCGTATCTGTTCACTCACCCAGTTGCCGTATCTGTTCACTCACCCAGTTGCCGTATCTTTTCACTCACCCAGTTGCCGTATCTGTTCACACAGCCAGTTGCCGTATCTGTTCACTCATCCAGTTGCCGTATCTGTTCACACAGCCAGTTGCCGTATCTGTTCACTCACCCAGTTGCCGTATCTGTTCACTCACCCAGTTGCCGTATCTGTTCACTCACCCAGTTGCCGTATCTGTTCACACAGCCAGTTGCCGTATCTGTTCACTCGCCCAGTTGCCCTATCTGTTCACTCACCCAGTTGCCGTATCTGTTCACTCACCCAGTTGCCGTATCTGTTCACTCACCCAGTTGCCGTATCTGTTCACTCACCCAGTTGCCGTATCTGTTCACACAGCCAGTTGCCGTATCTGTTCACTCACCCAGTTGCCGTATCTGTTCACACAGCCAGTTGCCCTATCTGTTCACACAGCCAGTTGCCGTATCTGTTCACTCACCCAGTTGCCGTATCTGTTCACTCACTCAGTTGCCGTATCTGTTCACACAGCCAGTTGCCGTATCTGTTCACTCACCCAGTTGCCGTATCTGTTCACTCACCCAGTTGCCGTATCTGTTCACACAGCCAGTTGCCGTATCTTTTCACTCACCCAGTTGCCGTATCTGTTCACTCACCCAGTTGCCGTATCTGTTCACTCACCCAGTTGCCGTATCTGTTCACTCACCCAGTTGCCGTATCTGTTCACTCACCCAGTTGCCGTATCTGTTCACACAGCCCCTCTTGTTGCTTCAGTAGCCGCTGCTGCTGTTCCTCGTGCTGCTGATGTTGTTGTTGCTGCATCTGGATGATCTTCTGTTGTTGTTCCAGCATCTCCCTCTGCAGACGGACTTCGTCTCCCCCTCCCTGGTAACTGTTGTCGCTCGCTACACCCTCATTTTCACGAGTCAATTGGAAGTTCTCCAAGATTTTAAGTTGCTCCTAAAACATTCAAGAGAATGTCATAAATACAAAATCAGGCCAAAGCACTAGGTGTGCTGATAGATCCACTTTTTTTAAATTATGGGGTATGTGCAGAATGTATTGTTGGTGATTCAGGAAATGGAAATTGAGGAACATTTGGTCTATCTGAGGCGTAAAATCTTAGATCAAACAAAGACCTGGTACTTGCAGTACCAAGCACAAGATGGAAACCCTTTGGCGACAGGGTCTTTGCCCATGCTGGGTCTTCTGCGTGAAACTCGCTAACAGGGACATTAAAAGCCGTTAGCCATTTGAACAGGCACTTAAAACCCATCTTTTCCGATTAGCTTATTTCACCTAGAGGATTCGTTAATTTACATGACCGTGTTACAATTTGTTATGTTAGGTCAAATGTTTTTGTAAGAATTTGTCTTCTGTTTAGCGCTTTATAAATAAATTATTATTATTATCAACACGCTTTGAATTGTTTTTAAAACCGACGTTCTGGCGTTCTGGCATGTACTTACTTCCTTATAGCCGCATTATCACCAGTTTACTTCCGGAAGTCCGACGCAAACCACAACCGTTAAAAGACAATAGGATCTATTAGAATCCGTGCTATTTAACAGGCCATCCTCAAACAAACTCCCTATAGACCTACTGCTTTCACAATTTTCAATATTTTTCG
Organism: Nematostella vectensis; assembly: GCF_932526225.1. Lineage (NCBI taxonomy): Eukaryota > Metazoa > Cnidaria > Anthozoa > Actiniaria > Edwardsiidae > Nematostella > Nematostella vectensis. The sequence goes on from NC_064046.1 coordinate 5,661,574, forward strand.
CGTTCTCTGTTAAAAATCATCGGGGATTGTTACGCAATCGACAGGAAGTAAACTGGTGATAATACAGCTTTAAGGGTACAAAACTTTGGGATAAATTTTTTTCAAATCAAAATAGACTATTTGTATTTTATTCTGCTGTGCCTCTAGTTATGGTTGCATGTATCTCATTCTGCGGCGCCGCTAGTTGTCATGGTTACATGTATCTCATTCTGCGGTGCCGCTAGTTGTCATGGTTACCTGTATCTCACTTTGCGGTGCCGCTATTTGTCATGGTTACCTGTATCTTATTCTGTTGTGCCGCTAGCTCTTCACGTAGCCGCTGTTGCTCCTTCTGTTGCTCACTCTGCTGTCTATAGACAGCCTCCTGTTGACTTATCAGACGCTCTAGGTGCCTCTCTTGTTCTTGGAACGAGTTCTCATTTGCCTGGCGAATCTTCTCAAGTCGCTCAAGACTCTCCGTCTACAACAACAATTTGGTGAATGAAAGCAGCTGAGAAGGGTGGGTGGGGGTAGTGTTGGTAAAGCAGCAGAGAGGGGAGGGTAGTTGTGTGTTACAAATATTACAAAGGAGTAACAGCAAATTGTTCCTAAATATTGTGAAATGACTTCAAATTTCTGGTTGTTACATTTTTACAGAAGCATAAGTGTTTGAGTTTCATATTCCCAATTCCTGTCTGAGTAATGGTTCACCGTATTGTATTCAGATTCCCCAAACAAACAAGAGCAACATTGTAATTAATTGGTGATTTCGAATACATTACCTGACTATGGCGGAGTAGCTCAAGACTCTCCCAGCTTCTCCTGTACTCATCAGGACTTGTGGTGCCCCACCCTGATGGCTCATCACTACTCTTGGTGCCTCGCCCTGATGGCATGTCAGGGCTCTTGTTGCCCCGCCCTGATGGCTCGTCAGGGCTTTTGGTGCCCTGCCCTGATGGCTCGTCAGGGCTTTTGGTGCCCCACCCTGATGGGTATGGCTCATCTTCTGAGTACTGAGGGTTTGAATGACTCAGTGAAGCACTTTGATTCAAGGAGATTTTCTCAAACTGGGCTCTCCGCTTGTTGAACTCTGTGCGTGCAAGAACATCCTTTGTCCCCAGGGGTGCTTGCCCTGTCAAATAACCCTCCTCGCCCTCTGAAATGTCACTCAGTCCATACTTCTGAGATATTCCCTCTATTCCAAGTCTTTCTACCTCTTTCAGAGCCTTTTTCTGTTTCTCATCAAATCCATCATCAGAAGGATGGTCAGGTTTAGTGAGCAGATCATGCAGTGTTTCCCCTTCATCATGAGAGCTTTCCTCAGGTGCGACTTGTGCACGGCGCTTCAGGCTGGCTTTCTTGGACCCCCTTCTGTGTTTTGCATATTCTGCATCATGTGAAGGGGGAGGTGAATCTGATATCTTCTCAGCTGATCCTTCTATCTGCTCAAGAATGGAATCTTGCGCATATTGCTTCTGAGATTTCCTACGTTTGGATGTATTATCCGTAGGATTTTCAGAAGATTCATCATTACTCTTAGATTTATTCTTTAAAGAGTCTGTAAAATGGAATAATGTGTCTTTTTTCTTGTTTTCCCCTGAGGTATCTTCTTCTCGCTGCTTACTTTTCTTGCTGCCTCTTTTAGACTTTTTTGAGCCTGAAATAGATTTCTTGACTCCCACTGAGATGAAGCTCTCCTCATCATTACTTGTTACGTCTGTCAGGTCATCACTACTGGACAATGCTGAGTCATCAGCATCCTGATTCAAATAAATAGTTAATGAGATAAGTGAATTCAACTTCAATCTACAAAACCCTTATATAAAAAAAACAAGTCTTCAAACTTTGAGCCTTTTATAATTTTTTACTGTCTGTGAATTGGATAGCCATTACACAGCTGCATGGAAAAATGTCATGGAATTCATTTTAGGTATGTTGTGGTGTCATAGCTCAAGATAACTTGTTTGAACCTCTTCTAACCAGAAGTTCGTTTATAATTTAAATTTTAAACTTTATTGCAAGAACAAAAACTGCCAAATTAAAATCTGTTTTTGGAATCTAATCTTTTATTTTTCGTTTCTCCTAATTTAAATGAGTAAAAAAAATTAACTGGCTTTTTTTTGGTCACCTTTTTGGGGGAGGGTCACGATTTTTGGTATTTAAATGGGGGGAGAGTCGTAATTTTTTAACTGGAAAACAAATTCAGCTTAGCAGCCCTCCCCCCAATAAATAACGACATTTCCCTTATGTTGAATATTCTATGTGATTTTGACTGTATTTAAGATTGCTGAAATAACACTAAACTCACTCTTTAACTGTGCTAGTGCCCCTTATATCTGAAAGCAATAAGCCAGTCAAAAAGATTCTACATTTATGCTAATTTTTAATAAGAACGTCAAAGCACCAAATCTTCCACTTTTTAGGGTTCCAAAAAATTCTTTTATTTAAAAAAATCGACACCTTGATTATTTCGTATCAGTAAAAAACGAAATATTTTATTTTTTGCCGGCAAAGTTTAAGGGTGCACTGACATCTGTTGCTAAGGAAAATTGAATATAGCATAAAAGCCTTGTAGAAAGTCATGTGTCTGATATTTGCCAAGTTGACCAACAAAAGTGTGCTGACTATTATGAGGACGTCACTCCGTGATGTCATAATGTTACGTCATAGATAAAGATAAAAGCAAATATTCAAAGTAATTTTGCTCGAAAACAAATATTGAATACGTTTCATGAATCTTGAGAGATGGATGCATTTAGCCAAGCATGCGTTTTAGAAATGATTGAGTAATTGTTTTTTTATGATTTTTCAAAGGTCCTGAAATCCAGATTATTTGATATATTTTTGTTTTCGGTTAGATTGACGCTAAATCCATGCTTGGCTATATGAAGGAGGTTTTAAGCAAAAATAATACAGAAAAAATAATGAGTTTATAAAAAAATTCCAATAGAGTTTCGTGGTATTTACACTTCGAAGGAACGATATCCGTCATGTCGTGATGGAAATTGAAAAAGTATTTTAAAATTATGATACAGCGTGCGCTACTTTGAAATAAGATTTTCAGTGCGTGCGCGAGCGTTTGCAAACGGTGTTTGCAGCGCGCGCAGGTAGTGAAAATTAAAAACTTTGGCTTTAAAAAGGTTGGCTTGAATAAATCTCCGCTGAATCTCCGTTTTTACCAAATATGGAAAAATCATCACCCGAAAAGGCTGATATCAACTTTAAGTCAATTTTGGGGAAATTGAAACGCAAATTTTTTTTTCTTTTACTTCAGGAAAGCTTGTGAATGACGAATTCCATGTTATGCACGCGCTCAACGCCACCAGCATAGCAACATCGTTACTGAGCAACACTAATGTCAGTACACCCTTAAATGACTATGCATGGTTCCCATAAATATAGATTTGGTATTCTATGTCTGGGCAGTAGGAGGGTGGGGGGGTGGGGTGTATGTATAAAGGTATATCTCACCCCTCTCCCTGATCAAGCCTTGAGATTTATTGGGGCTTGCAGATATATGTATGCAAATACTCACCGCCCCTACTTCCACCTCCGGGCTTACTACCGATTTCTTCTTCTTTTTGTCGACTTTAGCATAAGTCGGCTCGACTATGGATTTGTTTTCGTGGTCAAGAACATGATAGAAATGATCAGTCTGTGCTTGTCCCTCAACATCGCGAGGCTTATCATGGGAACCAGTAGCATCAGAGTTACTTCGGGCGCCAAACAGTCTATTTTTTCGATCAAAGCGACCATCTGTCTCCACTGATTCGTATCCCGGTTCCTCGTAATCACCTTCAGGGAGACTAACTGCCGGTCGGCTCGAAGGAGAAGCCATCCCATCGCCGTCCTCGGGGATATTGGAGGGGGGGTGTACATCGCCGATGATCGTCCCTAGTGAGCCTGCATCCCTGAGAGCTTTTGCGATGGGCGACTGACTGCGGTCTCCCGCGCGTGGCCATGTTGACGATAAACTATGTGCAGATGATGTGAGCGGAACAGCGGCGAAAATGGCATTTGGAACAAGACTAGCAGCGATGTGAGCCTGGGAAGGTTAACATGATCGTGTGTTACTATTGGATACCGAGTTGACATGTGTATATCATTAAGGATTACTTACCAGTGGACCTGTTTTAGCTTTTTTATCTTTCTTTTTCTTTTTGCCCGCCATCTTGGATTCCGGTAAATACGCGCTTGCGCATTAGACCCCTAAAAGGACGCTGACCGTTGCCATGGTAGCTTTCGGGGGTAGATGGTGAATCATCCGTATGAATCATTTGTATAATCAGTATATCATATATATATTCCTGGTGATTAGGATACAAAAAGAAGAAATAAAAGAGAAGCTGGGGTATTTTTTGCTTTTAGTAAATAGTCTTTGGCACAGGCAGCCCCAAATCACCGAATAACAATTTATTTCACAATGATTTCACCGACATCATTTCTATTACAGAATAAAGAAAAAGAGAACAAAAGCTTGGATATTTTTGCTTTTAATTGCTTGTGCTTGTAACACAGGCAGCCCAAACTCAAACACAATTACAATGATTCGGGTGAAGTCACCCCCATCCCTCGCAGCCGTTATGGAGTCGTCACGCAGGGAGTAGCATGATCTTGAAAAGTCCGGGTGTCTACAAAACGAAGACTTAAAACCTAAAACCCGGAATGTGTGACTCCAAAAGCTACAACCCCTAAGGCTACCACTCAAATAGCTATATTACCCCCAAAATATTGCAATTATTATTTATTACCTCGTTTGCCAAATGGCTACACAGCGCGAAAGTTTCATATGGAATCAGTGATCCTAATGAGGTAATTCAGCGAATTTTGTTGTGCTTTTCATGAAGGAGAAATATTCTCATTTGCGCGCGCCAATTAACAAATCATTTTCAATCCTCGCTATTATATTGGTTATTTTTCCCGTTGAAAATTGTAGTTGCACTCATTTTTCAGACACGCTCCTTTGCCAGAAAAAGTATCCCAAAAACTCTCCCGGTAACCTTACAGACCCGGTAATTATCGCTAATTTAGAAAAACGCCCCCAGAAAAGTTTTCGGACTCCCTGGCGAGGAAGAGCGTTTATCAAACCAAAGTCCTTTATTGTCCTTTATTTGATTAATTGTCAAACCAAAGCTATAGTGTTTAGTGCCGATAAGGGTTCCCCACAAGCAAATTATAATTTCCAAAGTTTTTGAATATAGATTGGCTAAATAGTTTTTACAATCCTAGTTTTGTTGATGTCGGTAGACAACTGGCACCCCAAACATTGCTGTGGCATATGCATTTTTCAAAAGAAAGACAAAAACTTCTAATAATTTTCAAAAGCTGTTTTACCTTAGGCGCACTGTGACAGCTAAATGTCAAATCATTTGACAGAGGTGAAAACCTGATTGGTTGGTAGGAAAAATCCCATAAAATGATTTTAGCCTTGATTGGCCCACTTTATACCGGGCAGTGGAATGGTTTTCTCTGTGATGAAGATCATCTGGAAACACAAATAGTGCTTTTCCCTTTTTTCCCAATTAAAAAAACAAATTGAACTAGCTAGATTATCTCATAAGGATCACCTGATTCCACATGAAACTGTCAATGAACCACGCTGTGTAGCCATTTGGGGAAACAAGGTAGGCTAAATCATAACGGCAAAATTTTGGGGGTCGTAGCTTTTGGGGTCACAGGTTTCGTGTCTTAGGTTTTAGGTCTTCGTTTTGTAGACACCCTGACAAGTCCAAAATTAACCACAGCCAGCCTGGTGAACACTTTTGTAGCAACTTTATGATTGTTTTCCAATGTTTTGGAATGGACAGGAGTAGGCCCGTAGCCATGAAGAGCCCTCCACTCGACTGGGTGGTCCGTTCTAACGAAGAAAAATTAATTGCTAAGAGCGAGCTAGAGGACGAGCTACCTAAGAAAAAATGGTCCGCTAAATGGGTAAACAAACCCCCCGCTCAAAACCCTGGCTACGGGCCTAAACCGAGATAAGGGATTTTATCTTCCAGAAACGGGGACGTAAAGGGGGATTGCAAAAAAAAAAGCGTCCGGGATCTGTGAGTGTGGTGCATGCATTGTCGTAGGATCCATAACCCTCTCACAGCAAGAAGAATAAAACACTTTGCATCTAAAAATCGATCAATTTGCGCCATCATCCTGGTGTTATGGCCGCCATGTTGGAAAATGTTAAGTTGTGAATTGGGCATTGCTCAATTGCGTTGCTTTCTAGGGGCGCACAAATTCGTATAAATATCACGTGAGCGTCACGTGGCTGTGTAGTGGGTATTTGCGTCAACATGGATAAAAGCGACTAGAAGCCAGTGACCAATATCACCGAATACCGCGGAAAACCTGAATACACTTAGCGGAACCTATCTGTGTGGATATGGGGGCCACAAAAACTGCACAGAAATTCGCAAAAAAAAACTCGCAGAACCGCATCAGAGTCGCAAAAGAAACCGCACCAAACAAATCACCAAAACCGAAGAAAACGCACTAATTTCCAAGACAAAACCGAGAATGTGAAGGCCGGTCACACCACACGGATCAGTGATTACTAATATCGCGTATCAAAAATTACTCAAAAACGCATTAGTTTTGATAAAACTAACTTGCAATTATACTTCAAAAACGTAGTAAAGATTAGCCTAAAACCTAATGTCTAACGTAAACGGCTGAATAATACCAGACAGGATCCATTTTAGAGTGCACTTCACGCATGGCAGGCCCGTACCCAGAGGGGCCACAACGGCCGTCTCAATAGACATGCTATTTGTAGACAAAACTATAAAGCATAAGCTAGATCACTCTGGTATGTCATCAATCCATAAGTCAGACTTTTTTATTGCCAAATCCGACGATAAACGTCCTGTGGAGATCAAAGGCATAAAAAATCCCTTTTTATTCTTTCTCACTCTCCTTTCCCCCCCCCTCTCCTCCCTCCGGAAAAATTGGGTCCACTTTTTCGGATTTCGCATCCCCCACCCAAATAAAATCCTGGGTACGGGCCTGCATGGCTCTTTAAATTATCCATTGGTTTCTAGTTTCTCAGACAACTGATTCTAGCGAAAAATGCATACCCAATTAAACCAATACTATTTCCAGTTTCTCAGGGGGAAATAAACAAAGTATGTCAACCACCAGTACTGAAAATTTGTGCTTTGATTATGTGATTTTATATTAGTATAACAACAGTACCCATTTAAGTTTTAGATGGGTATTTGGGGTATCACTATTTACTAACGCTACTCTACATATTTTACGTTCTTCAGATGATATTCGTACATGACGATTTGAGGATATGTATAAAAAGTTAAATGCAGATTACCCCCAAAAGATACCTAAATGGACGTGTTATGTCTTTGTTTTATAGAACCTAAAAAAATAGCCATAAAAACAAAACGAGAAGCTGTTCTATTGCGTTATACAATTTGGTTACTCTTAGCGTTGGAACATCAAACGCGCCAAGAATTCGATAAAAGAAAATGCAAAAATGTTTTTTCTATAAAGGTGTTGATTTTGTGATTAAAACCGTGAACAAACCAATCGCTAGATTTAACACTCTAAAAGATATAGCGATCATATCTCCGTACCCAAACACTAGTGCAAAACAACAGCGCAAATAAATAATTGCTTTTTATTTTATCTTTTACTGTTCTTTGCGTGTTTGCATTAGTGTCGTCACACTTCGTTGTGAGAGTTTTTTGTAATAAGTGATTCCATGCATGATTTTCGCCATCTAAGTGCACATACAAGGGGCCATGGTCGTATCAATTTCTCATTCTTCCGCCAGTCCCCCGCCAGGATTCGCACTAATACACGCAGGTCAACAGGGTAGTCCGTACCCCCATAAACCGTTACCTAAACATTATATTCCAACGCTTACTTCATTATTCTCACTGGGAAATTTTGAAAATGTAATTAAGAAAATTCTGTGGTGTCCTTGCTTGGCTTGGTTGAGAGTTCGCAAGCTATGTACGTCACGAGCCGTTATCGGTCTCTAGCTATCCTTGGCGGATCATGTATCTCTTGCCCATAGCGAACAGACTCCCTAATCATAGCCTTGTACACGATCTGTTTATTCTTCGATTTCCGGTGTTTATGAGGGTGTTAATTATTCACACAATTCCCTGTATAGCGTGTCAATTTAGCTGCAAGGCATGTCACAGCTGTTATCCAATCAAACCGGGGATTGTTTGCGGGCGATTCGTCACACTTGCATCCTTACAAGCACTCGCGCAGAGCTCATGAGAGGGTTAAGCGATGGAGCGGCTTGTTAAGTTCCTCTTGCTTATAATCACAATAACACCACAGCCGACGTGGATGCTCAAAAGGTAACGGCACACAGACATAACATAGCGCTCAAATGACCCTATTCTCTATTATTGCATATATTTTAAAATTACCCCAAGCTGCATGTTCTAAAATATGTCTCCATTACCCTTACAGAGTCAGAAAAGACGCAAAATTAGCTCTAGATACAAACGGCCAAAAAAGAGCTCAGCTCGTATTCGGGTCTTCTGGCAAGCGAGTCAAGCTCGGTGAGGTCTATTTGACTGGACTCGATGGATTACGTGGAGAGAAAGTAAGTTTTACCTCAATTTTCCTTTAATCCATGGATTTCCCACTGGTGTTCTACTCTTGTTGGTTAGATATTTGAGCGTGTCGATGCGTACGAAGTTACCTCTAGCGCGATGGATGTTACATTTACTTGATTTATCAAATCACTGGGGCAAGCGACAGATCGGTCGACTCTCGACCTATCAATTCTTTCACCTTCAAGAGGAGATGGTAAATCGATATGTAGCAACTGACTGTTTACAATTGTCTCAGAATAGCGTTTTCACATCCCTCACTACGCTCGTTATTTTATCGCTACAAGACGTGTTACACCAGACAGCAGAGGGGATTTGCAAATTTCATAAACCCAGAAATATGATGTCGGCGATATGCGTGAATCAACCTAGCGCGCGCCAATGCAAGTTTCAAGCCGCTAAAATAAGCCGGCGACGGATGAATTCTCAAGCCCAATATCTTTGTGAAAGTGTAACTTCTGTCAACGTGAGGTTGAGAGTCATCGAATCGTTTCCAACAGGCGCGACGGCGTTTCCTGTATCGTGCCCGAGTTGCTCCATGTCTGCGTGGAATATGGCGTTCGTTGGCGGTACTAACATGGCCAATGCGGGAGGCTTGATTACGCAGTATTACAGCATCGCTTGTCGCTCTCGAGATGTGCTAGGAATGTAGCCTTTTTTAGCTAAGGAGTATCGCGTTTGTTTTCAGGGAGAGCGTGGACTGATGGGGCGCCGAGGAGGGAGAGGGCCAAGAGGATTTCCAGGCGCAAAGGTAACACCCCTCACTTATTGGTACATCGACTAAAGCAGTACTTGTGCCGTTAGCAGTAACCACTTGCAAACTCGATTTACAAGCAAACTCCTTGACCTGTCTGGGTGTCTGCTGTTTTGCTTTGCACTAAAGGTTCGTCTTTCCCCCAAGTTAAAGCTCCACATGAGGCTATCTGTACAATGTACAAAACCAGCTTTTTAAAGACAAGAAAGAAGGAAGGAGAACGATTATCCTATTGCAGATAATTACCGATTTATTGGTCACAGAACGTGTTTATTTCAACACATTAAAAGCCACAATATAGGGAGACACGAAAGGTGTAATGTTACGCTGGAAGTAATCGTGCACAGCTTAAAGACTCGATGGGCGACAAAGAACTTTACTATGTAAACCAGAAACCTGGTAATTGGCTTACGGAAACCATTCGCAATTTTTATTCAAATGAAAAACGGTGCTCGAATAAGTGTGTAGCTTTAAAAACTATTATACACGTGTAGATCACCGTGCTATATCAACATTCAAAAACCCTGAGAAGAGCCGGAAAGCAAATAAAAATTACTTAATAATATAAACAATAAATTAACACCAATGACAATTAAGATGGAATAAGATATCAACCCTTCAAGGGATCTTAAATGTGGAATGTCCGGGATTTGGGATTAAGGTATTTAACTGCACCCGTCCTCTTTATCAAGATACTGCTCAAACACGCAGAAATAGAAAGTTTCTAGCTGCGGGAATTTAGTGGCAAAACTGTAAATAGGTCCTGTGGTTGGCATGCTTGCTTGGCTCGATGCCAGGGAGCACCGAGCGCCTGTTTTAAAATGATGACAAATCGTGTCAAGCGGCACATTTAGCCAAGGAAGCAATCTAGAGAACTGGGGGCGCCTAATCCTTACTCTCACAGGAAACCGCCACAAACTTATCTTCAAAGTAAAGATTTACTTTTGCAGGAGAGTGCACAATGACAACAAAGGTTAATCCATGACTAGCTAGAGGCTGCTAGCGTATTTTCTGTGTGCTTTAACATTAAAATGGAACAGTGTGTGTAACGACTCAAGTGCTGCCTTAGTGGTGCTTGACTCATTATCGCAAGTTCGATCGCCATCCAAATGTGCTTCCGTCATTGAGCAGTCTAAGAATAAGAAATACCCGAGATTGCGGTCTTGGCTATTGATAGAACTAATTACTAGTCGATCTTTCGAGTTTGTAGTTTTATTCATACCTAAAAGAGTCTCGCCGCCGAAGAGATACCAATGCGATACGTGACTTGTCTTCTGGGCAAGCCGTGTTTTGCGCTCTCGGCGCCCTCAACAAGACATATGTTCCCTATTAAAGCGCTCATCTCGGAAACAGTTTGTTTTAGGACTTTCAAATGCATGCACTCACAGACCACCCATGTGCTCATCAGAGCCGAATACGCGTGAAATGTGGAGCTATTTAATAGCAAGCAAGACGGTCATAGCGTGGGCAGGGGTTGAAAAGATGAATGCTGGAGCTACTAGCATGCGGCCCAATGAATGCTAGAGCTGCTAGCATGCGGCCCATAAACCATCTCTTTCTCGTATAACATAAAGAAAAATATTTGAAAAGAAGGTCACAAAAATGTTATATCGGCGCCCGTAGTTAGAATTCCGCTGCTGCTGTATCTATATTGCAGGGACTTTCGTGCGCACTTCAGATTTTATATCAGATTTGCTAACAAGTGCAGCATATGAGGAATGCTATGACTCGCAATATCGCACTACACTATTTGAAGTGTTTGCAATATAGATATCCACGAACATGGCTTATCGACACGAATACAGGGAATATGTTTCTCATAAAGATAACCTACCCTTGTTAGAAAATAAGCTTTAACGATGTCTTTTTAATGATTCTCAGAAATTTTGGAGTGAACACGTTTTCGCAGCCGAGGTGATTCCAGAAAATAGCCTTGGTCTTGACAAAGGGATTATTACAAACTTTCATTTTTGCACGGGCTATCCTTTCTCGTTGAAATATGTACCTCAGACATAGCTACCTTTCGCATTCCTAGACTACTTATATTAAATAAGTAATCTCCATTCTGCTTGGCGGCTCCCAAAGTCCCAAGGCAACCAAAAATACCCCAAATAGAACTCGCGATGTCTTTTGGTACGTCACAAGCTGTGCGTCGTAACTAGACAAGGATGGGAACCTGCCTTCTCTATAGCTGTGCAAGCAATATTTCATTCAGTGTTTTTGAAATGATACGGTGACCTTTTTCCATATGTTCTGATTGAGTTCAATCTTCAGCCTTCATGGACGAAAACATACCACACAGTATTGTTTTATGAGCTCATTGTTTTTGTGTCATTTTGTTTTCGGGGTTCTCTATGCCCGGTCGTATAACCTAAATAATATATCTATAGTCATGGGCTGTCCAGCCTTCAAAGTGTTTTTATATGTCGTGTACATATCAACCGTAAAACAGTATACTGAAGCATTCATTATCTAGAAGAAAATTGAAACGATAAGAACAGAATCTTTTTAATTGGCAAGGATCGAATGTCGCGCGCCAGCCGTGAACATAATACAGAAACACTAGCGAGAAGAAACACCAGGGTTACGGTGTGCATCAGGAGAAAAATAAAAAAAAAATCGGCGATTTACCTCCCAGGGCACCTGGACTTGGAAGTTTTGAACAGCTGTTTTAATGAGCCTAGTTCTGTCATTAAGAGCATTGTTCTTTATTTATATAACCCGCGCATCGTGAAGTGATCGTACGGCTGTGCACCCAGATATATTCATTCATAGTTGGATGATAATCTAATCCGTCTACTTGATCTCTAGAATGTGCCAGTTTATCTGACGATATTTCCCAAAAGTAAGACGCAAAGTGCTTTTTAACAATAAGAGTACACCTATACGTGCACTCGCTACCATACGGGATACTCGCTACCAAATGCACCCGATGCCAGACGGAACATTAGCTGCCACGCGCACTCGCTACCACGTGCACGCGCGCCACAACGTGCACTCACTACCACGTGCATGCGCGCCACCACGTGCACTCACTACCACGTGCACGCGCGCTACCACACGCACTCGCTACCGCGTGCACTCGCTGCCATACGGAGTACTCGCTACCACGTGAACTTCGTATATCTACCACCACGCGCCATTTAGTAGAAGAGGCAAAGAGACGATTCAAGTTCACCACAATCTTTATTGCCCACGAGCGGCCATAGCGCATGTACCGAGACAGAGCTAACACATGTGGTGGATCAACAGGTCGTAGGCTTACACAGCAATAACTATACTATGACCCAACTCCATTTTCCCTTTTACCTGCTTACTTGAATTTTAAGTAAAATAGAAAGAGAACTAATTACAAAGATGTGCTATGATATGGGCTGCCTGGTGGACAAATATAGTTATCTTTCTTCGTAACATCACATATGGCGTATTATGTAAGCACACACGATGATGAATATCATGTCGAGTGAGCAAGAGATCTATCTATTTTCTCAAATATGCCTTTAAAAATAGAAAGAATGAACGGTAATACCCTCACGCCATTACTTACCGACCCCACCAAAACCATACTCACTGTTATACCGACTCCACCCAAATCATACTCACTGTTATACCGACCCCACCAAAACCATAGTCACCCTTATACCGACCCCACCAAAACCATACTCACCGTTATACCGACCCCACCCAAATCATACTCACTGTTATACCGACCCCACCAAAACCATAGTCACCCTTATACGGACCCCACCAAAACCATACTCACCGTTATACCTTCTTCACCCAAACCATAGTCACCGTTATACCGACCCCACCCAAACCAAAGTCACCGTTATACCGACCCCACCCAAACCATACTCACCGTTATACCGACCCCACCCAAACCATTCTCACCGTTATACCGACCCCACCAAAACCATACTCACCGTTATACCTTCTTCACCCAAACCATACTCACCGCTATACTGACCCCACCCAAACCATACTCACCGCTATACCGACCCCACCCAAACCATACTCACCGCTATACCGACCCCACCCAAACCATACTCACCGTTATACTGACCCCACCAAAACCATATTTAACCTTATACCTTTTCCATCCAATCAATCAATTTTCAAGTAATCACAGTCACCGTTATACACCTGTTCCATCCAAACCATAACGCAATAATCATTGTCACTATCACATACTTCTGTACCTGGTATCATATTCAGCATCTGCTATTTCCTACACATATCTCTTTGTCGAAAACACATTTAACCGCCCACTTACCCAGCCGCTTAAAAAAATTGTTTGAATTCAAAAGCTGTTGATGCAGTGGTTAAAAGCCCCCTTAACCTTATGGTATCTAATGTTGCTGGTTTGCTGTTTTCAGGGCGAGAAAGGCGATAGCTGCACAGCAAGCTGCAATAATTACATCTCTCACTCCGCCGATCCTTGCACCGACAAACTCGAAGGCTTGTTAAGATACGCGCCGAAGACATCCGGATTAGAGATCTGTTCGCACAGAAAGTGGCAACACCTCACTGGGGTCTCCCCCCAAAGAACAGGCAACAACACCCCCCGGAAATCCTGCCTTGACATCTTATTCCGAGGAGAGAGTTATGGTGACGGCATGTACTGGTTGAACCCAATCGGAGGAGACGACCATAGGAATGCCTTCCGTAGTTACTGCGACATGACAACAGCAGGGGGTGGGTGGACACTCGTGGCCAAGATAACGGACGATTACAGCTGGGTGTGTCCCTCCCGTAAGGGTCAGATCTGCTTGAAAGCCCCCTCAGACCCGATGTACGGCAGCCTGTTCCACTCCATTCACCAGCGAGACAGCGTCGACCTGTCAATCACACATGACGTAGACGCTGGCGTCCATCTCAACAATACCTTGATAAGAATGCTCTTTAAGGGTGGACGACAGTCCATACGCTTCACCTTCGTGACGGCAAACAGCGGTTGGGTCCCATCCGAGGATGCGTACGCAGTCTTTCACCCCGGGCGAAGTAACGAGCTGTTTGTTGACGGTGTCTGGGCCGCGTACAATAAGTCCCACATGGATTACACTTGGAACGTCATTAAGCACAGCCGCAAAGATAAGAAGTTTGACGGCACGCTGATATGCTGGGGTAACAATGTTCCAGTCTCCTATCGATTCTACGACCACGGGTTGCATTTCGGGTCCCCCGCGCGGGCCCGCAAGCCGTGCCTCTTGGATCACGACGAGCACGAGGTGATGCTGAAGAGTCACTACGCCATCCTCGAGGGCTCCCCCCTCCGCGCGCGCTGGGACATGGCACAGTTCGGCTACCTCGGTGCGTCCATTGTACAGGCTCCCAATAAACGCATCGCCATCTGGGTGCGATAAGTGACCTTGAGCACATCTCTTCCGTCGCCAAAACAAATTCTACATCGATGCGAAGTCGGGTTGCTTTATCGATACTACTATAACAATTGGTTACCTGTTACTATCATTTGACTGTTACGTCACTGATATATCATGTGATACTATGACGTCATGAACTGTGTGAACCTTACTACTTATTAGCGTTTTGCTACTTGTTGGGAGTAAAAAGAGCGAACTATGAGAGAGAGAGAGAAAGAGAGAGAGAGAGAGAGAGAGAGAGAGAGAGAGAGAGAGAGAGAGAGAGAGAGAGAGAGAGAGAGAGAGAGAGAGAGAGAGAGAGAGAGAGAGAGAGAGAGAGAGAGAGAGAGAGGGACAAAAATCATCAAAGTATCATCACTCAGTGCGTGGTTTGTTGTGTGAAATGCACCGATGAGCTAGCATAAGTCACTTATATATTTGTCTAAAGGGGAAACCACGTTGAGCATTAACACTTTATACACTTTAGATTAAGTTATTTTTGTCTACACTACACTAAATGTCGGATTGATAAGCGATGTATTAAGGCTGCTAACTGCGTCCTAAATGACCGCCATTAATTAGGCACGAATACATTTAAACGTTTATTAAAGTATCTAGCTTGATTGGCTTGCATGGAATGGTGGGGTGCATAATGGCGAGTAACCATCACACTATCAAGAAAGTCGGGTTAAAAAAGCAGACGAAGTCTATTTCCAACTATGGGTTAAATGATCTTGCCATTTACTCAAATACGAAATATATTATTCCCATGAAGCTCTTAGAATTCTACCCCCATCAGGGCAGGTGTGATACAATATGGGATCCTATCAGGGGAGGTGTGGGGTAGTACGTCGTCCCGTTATGTCTAGTGTGCGGGGTTATGATAGTAGTGATACGACTCGCCATCGATTTCTACTTAAACCTCTCTATCAAAATACTTCAACGACATGCCAATGCGCACGTTACGCACAAAAGTCGGGATGGCAGTCAGGTCTTACGTTAATAGAATAGGTAACAATATTCTAAGAGCATTTGTCAATAGAAATCGATTCTTTGAGTCACTCTGTATTGTGTGAAGTGTAAAATGGCGGCGTGGTTGGCCTTCTTTAAGTTACAAAATTAAATGTTTGTATGGCTCCCTATTCACAATGTTTTAACAAGGTTAAAAATATAAGACGACACTTAGTGGTTGGGTCAAATCTAAGAACTTAGCAAGGGACAAGTCAAAAGAAGAAATCTTACTCCAATTGTTCCCACCGTCTTCGTGCCAGATGTAGAAAGTAGTCCACTAATAAGAATAATATAAAAGTACAGGAAAATCACCTCCTTTTCAGAGTTTTGTCGATTCCCTACACTAAAGGTGGACATTTGGGCGCTTGTGTTTCGCAACATGTGCACCTACCCTCATCCGCCACTTGTAGACCAACTCCCAAGCATGCTAGTATTGCCGTAGCGATTAAGAGTTTGCACAAGTAGCAGGCTTTTTTAGACTAACAAGAGTCAATCAATTGTGAAATCTGTGTTAGTGTAGTGTAAGTACAGTAGTAAGTTTGTTTCCGTTTACTTTATTCTCGGTCCTTTTTTTTCATTGTTATCAGTCTTCAATTGAACAGTATGTCATTTCCTTTATAAAAAAGACAAATCCTTTTGAAAAAATGCAAACAAAATTTGAACAGCTGACACGTGCATTCCAGCCTTTATTAGTTGTTTGTCGCAGAGTGGGGTCCATAGTAATAATTCTTTGACCACTGGATTAATAAAGTTCAAATCGACATCCTTAGCTCTCAAGAGCTTTTCATACGAAGAAAACGTTGTCGTTTTTGGGGTCTGGTACCGAATCTTAAAAAATGATAAGTAAAAATGATAAGGTAAGGAATAAGGAATATGTTTCTTTATGAAAATTTTCTTGGTATGCTATCAAAATTCACACATTACAAATGTCAACGAAGGAGCCAACCGGAGTAGCACCCGTCTTATGAGCAGGGTCGGTGGGGGGACCGGACCGCTCGGAGCCCCCCTCCCCCTACCCCCTCTGGACACTCCCCTGCGATACTTAAGCCAGCCTTATACGTACGCCTTTATACAAAGTGGGTCACTTCTTATTAGATTATCGTCAAATACTCACTTTTTCATATAATATCTGCGCATGCGCACCCTCCCGTCTCCCAGAATCATCCCACCCCTTGCAATATTTCGTTTCTATGATGTTTTAACTTAAAACATTACTGTAAAAAAAATTTATTTTTAATTTTCTACGATTGCATATGATTTTTCTAAATATGTGTACACAACGGTCAGTTATTGTCTAGTGAAGCTGAATCAAGTTCAGGGCAGGCCTCGGGGCAAATACATCTGTTGATGCATCAGAATGTTTACACAGACTCGGGACGATTTTTTTAAACTATTCGTGCCCAGAATGAAAATGCGAGACTCATTGAAAAGTATAGAGACTCATTAAAAAGTATATATTTATAAGAGGGGGCGACCTGAGTTTTTTTGTGGGCTACGTAAGGTCTCGACAGAACCGCATTTTTGACGTAACACTGATCAGAAGCTATCCCATGCAAGGGTTCGCAGTTCAACAGTCAATATGGGCGATGAGTACGAATCACTTGAGATTTAACTGGAGTAACCGCAATGACTCGGCTACGATTCCACTAGGACAGTTGACAAACCATGTTAATCAGCATATCTGTGTTATAAGGAGAGAGGACAGAAAAGGCGCGCGTCATCTGGATCGCAAGGTCTGAGTCGCAGATACGGTTCTCGCCGAGGTCAAGCCAGAAATTCTTGTCATTATTCCATCAGATAAGCACAACATAATCTAATCACAACAGTTTACCTAACATCGTTCACGCTATGTCAACAGCATGCTTTATTGCGTATTTCTTGGTGCTATTTTCGTCCCCCCTCCTCGCATGAGGTCATGGAGCAACCAGTGTGGTCCTTGTCTGTTCTTTGCATACTTCACAAAAGACAAAAGACTGCCCTAAGTGCGCCTGGACCTACTATCTATACAAGCATTTGGTGGAATTCAGTCGTGAATTTTATTTCAGAGTAGATTATGATCGCGGACGTGAGTGGATTCCGCGCATGCGTTTAATATCGCTGCATGAGAGTGCATTTTCTCACGAGATCTGATCGTGACGCCCCCGGGTTGATAAGAGTACAACATAGCGCTATGGTACGCATCGAACATTTGATCGTACCGCCATCGAACCTCTGATCGTGCCGCCATGTGCACCTGATACCCCTATATACAGTTGCTAATAAGTCAGCGAGGGTTATTCTGGGAAGGAGGTCATTGCTGTCGTCGTGCCCGGCGGATCATATTCGCCTCAGATCACGCACAAAATGACTTTGAGCGGTAATCAGCGTGCTAATGACCTATTGCTTTCAAGATTTAGGGGATTGCTTTACACTCATTGCCATACATATTGCATTTCTCTTATTTTTATGTACCTTTCTCTGACAAAGGTGTGACCGGGTTCTATTTCAAGGGAAGCCAATTTAATAGAAGTTCATCATAGCATAGCCTGTGGCCATTTGATAACGAGAGAGTACTAAAGTTACACACACATTGAACTTTCTAAAATAGCTCTCCTAAGCAATACCAGTTCTTTGTCTATTTTGTGTGCAACGAAACACTAACTTTCATGTAAACATACCTGTGAATTGCTAATTAAATTCTTCTTATTTGGGTAACTCAGCATGCCCTTACGATTACATTCTACTAATAAAGTACATAGTACTAATAAAGCTAAACAGAAGATTATAATATCATTGCATCTCTAACAATACAATTGTATGAATACACGAGCTATACCACGTGTTGCTTCAGGGCAGTACCGTCTATAGGGGCCAAAGGCGTGCTCCCGCCGTTTTTCCGCGCTCTACAATTATAAGAAAATGACCAAAAGGAGCGTGATTGTGCCCCAGTTTTCTCAAACACGAACTCGCGCTAATAGGTTTGTACCCGTTTTCGCAGTCACTTACAACTAGACATTGTTGAGTGCGCACCTTTGTAACTGCCAGAGAAAGACAAAGCAAAAAGTACATCCGTACGATTGATTACGATATCTTTAAAGAGTTAAGAATGGGCAATGGGCACGGACAACATCTACTTCTACAACAACACATTTGCAAAGCAACAACGATTTTCAAAATTTATCACTTCAAAACCTAAACTCTTTTATAGCTATCTGAGAAAACTCTACAGAGTTCTGCAATGAGTCAAGTCAAATGACAAATGAAAGCTTGCTCAAGGCAAGTCCATTTTATAGTGTGCGTTCTTGTTTAAAGTCTCTTTTTAGTGCCCCACCCCCAGTACTCCGAGGCCTGTAACGGCGGCCCTGTGCTTTAACATTTTCATATTCTATTTGTTCATGAGAAATTATCTATAAAAAACTGATTATCAAAAACCTGATAATACTGTACTTTCACACTGTTTCTTGCACACAGATCAGCAATCAGCGTACACCTCGTTTATCTACTCTATAAAAGCTTCGTCTTATAAATCTTAATTATTGTCTTTAGCATCTCGAAGAGGATTGTTGTTGCTAAGTCGTCATTCTAGCGGACGTTAGTACTCCATGTTAGCCCGCATGGCAGCGTCCCAGTCTTATGGGAGTCTTGAGCCATGTTTGGGTCGCCTGGGCTCTCAGGATGATTCCAGGAATACGAAGTTTCTGGGCCAACAGGCTTGTGTGATTTTTCCTCTTTCTGCGCTTTGTAACCGCGCGACACACGAGACCTGATGCACATGGACTTACGAACTTTGGGCTGGAGTCCGCCTGTTGAACAATCAGAGTGCAGAGTTTAGCCTTATATACCAATCACAGTGAAGAGTTAAACCTAATGTACCAATCAGAGTGCAGAGTTAAACCTTCAGTGCCAATCAGATTGCAGAGTTAAACCTTCAGTGCCAATCAGAGTGCAGAGTTAAACCTTCAGTGCCAATCAAAGTGCAGAGTTAAACCTTATGTACCAAACAGAGTGCAGAGTTAAACCCTATGTACCAATCAGAATGCAGAGTTAAACCTTATGTACCAATCAGAGTGCAGAGTTAAACCTTATGTACCAATCAGAGTGCAGAGTTAAACCTTATGTACCAATCAGAGTGCAGAGTTAAACCCTATGTACCAATCAGAGTACAGAGTTAAACCTTATGTACCAATCAGAGTGCAGAGTTAAACCCTATGTACCAATCAGAGTACAGAGTTAAATCTTATGTACCAATCAGAGTGCAGAGTTAAACCTTATGTACCAATCAGAGTGCAGAGTTAAACCTTATGTAATAATCAGAGTGCACGGTTAAACCTTATGTACCAATCAGAGTGCAGAGTTAAACCTTATGTACCAATCAGAGTGCAGAGTTAAACCTTATGTACCAATCAGAGTGCAGAGTTAAACCTTATGTAATAATCAGAGTGCAGAGTTAAACCTTATGTACCAATCAGAGTGCAGAGTTAAACCTTATGTACCAATCAGAGTGCAGAGTTAAACCTTATGTACCAATCAGAGTGCAGAGTTAAACCTTATGTAATAATCAGAGTGCAGAGTTAAACCTTATGTACCAATCAGAGTGCAGAGTTAAACCTTATGTACCAATCAGAGTGCAAAGTTAAACCTTATGTACCAATCAGAGTACAGAGTTAAACCTTCAGTGCCAATCAGAGTGCAGAATTAAACCTTATGTACCAATCAGAGTACTGGGTAAATTAGTAGAAAGCAAAACAAAGCACAGTGCTGAAGAAAAAGACTCGGTTTGGATCGATATAAAAACCAAAAACAATTATCTCATCAGTCGCAACCAGCTAAATCCCAGTCGAACTGATTCGTTAACAATTCTCTTAATCACGAAAAATCTACCACCCAATAGAAGAAATCTTTTGCTAATCAGACAACAAGTTGGATGTAGCTGGTACTGACCTGCAGTACGCATGCGTGGCCTTGCTGCTTGAGCTCCATGCAAATGTTGACGGTAGAGACACAGAACATGTTAGCGGGACAACTCCCTGCGTCACAGCTCATGTGCGGTACGCACACACCAGACCGACGCGCACAGTTGGACGACCCGCTACACTTCCGCCTCAGTCGCACCACCACAGAAGCCTGCCTTGGGTCGAACAGGAGCCCACAGAACTCTGTAAACTTACAGTCATCATGAGCCACACATAGTCTGCGGTCACCATTATGAGTGCTGTTACCGAGCGTGCGCAGACAAACACGTGTCATATTGTGACAGTACTGTCCGGATTGGCAGTCCTGGTCCAGCTGGCAGTAGAACCCTCGCGACTGGACGCAACCGAAGAAGTCATGGCAGTACTCGGCGCTCGTGCAGTTTGCGTCGCTGGTGCACTGTCTGTGAGAAGTCTTTCTGGTCACGCTGGTAGGGATTTGCGGAATCTCCAGACAGAAATTCCAAATTTTATGGCAGTATTTATTCCCAGAGCAATCGTCGTCCGACTTGCAACTGACAAGGGAGGAGGCCCTTGTAGTCACAACAGGTAGAATGGGAGTTGGTAAGCACATGTTGAATTTCTCGTGGCAGTACTCGCCCGGTCCGCACGGGCACTGACGCGACTGGGCGCGAGGGGCCGCTGCTGCTTTGAGGGGAACATTTGCTTGTTTCAAGCAGAGTCCCAGCATCTTGTTGCAGTCCTGGTGTGGCCCGCATTGCGATCTTGATTGACAGCGGACCTGGGTGGATTAACAGTAGAAACTGCGTTACTGTACACGTACATATCACAGCGACTAAAAGGCGCGTACCCAGGATTGGTTGAGGGGGTGCACAGTCATAGATATCATATGGATAAAAGCATAAGATTCGAAGATTCCTAAATAAGAAATAACCCACTTTTTGGCTGTCAAGGGGTGATGCGCGCGCACCCTGTGCATCCCCTGTGTACCCGCCTGGCTAGCATGGTCAAGGCATTTGAATCTCATGCTACGAGATGAGTGTATCACGTTGTAATTACGTAATGGGACACGTAACGATCACGCTATGATCGCGTCATAAGTTTTCTTGCAAATAAGCCGATATATTTATAGTTGTAAACAATAATAAAAGAGTGCGTGGTTGATCGACATTCTTTTAAGCCTAGTTTTCACACAAGCGCAAGCACAAGGTATCATTTTTTCCCTTTTTCTTGTGCTTGCGTTTGGTTGTGCGATGTGAAAACCGAACACAAGGAAGATAAAAGATGAATGGCAAATTTATTATTCATGTCATGTGACTAAACATGCAAATGAAATCCCGACCTTCTTCAAACTACAGTTTTAGGAAAAGTTTAGCGAAATTGTAAGAGCGTATCTGGTCCTATATAACAAGGAATGCAAGGATTTCAAAGACCGCAAAATGAAGCGACGAAAAGCTTAGTAAGAGTTAACCCAAGAAATGGGGATAAAAGCAAGGTAAATTATTACGGAGACCTCGTGTATTTAAAATGAGGCCCAACGTGCGGGACGAGAAAGGAAATGGCGCCTTTTTCTAAAAAGTAAAATAAGCTACAGCAAACGCTTTTCTATGTCCACCATTATTGGATCGACTCACGGTATGGCATGGCACTAGTGAAATCTGAGTTTGTGCTTGCGCTTATCCACAACTCGTTTTCACTTAAAACAAAACCCTTGTTCTTACGCTTGCGTCACTAGTGAAACCTAGGCTTCAGAATGATGTAAAGGACACCTGATATAACGTAACCTTCCGCTATAAAATAAATTATAATAAGAATAGAAATAAAAAAAATATGTTCTAAATCCATCGATCTGTTTCTTATCGCTTTCCTTTTTTCATTTCACACGATCACCGAATCTAATCAGTTTTCCACTGGCATTCAAAATGTGTCCAAGCATAAAACACGAGATTCTCATTTATTACATGGCAGTGTTTTAGACTTATCGACTTGCCAATCATATAAAGATAAAAATCTTAGACAGAGGGGAGACACAGGGAAGATAGGGGAACTTCCCCTTTAGATAAGGACGAGCCCAGACCACAAGCCCGCACCAGCCCTGACATAGCTACATCTCTGGGGTGAGCGGTACGGGCTACCTTTTCCATAGACTCTTTTTGCCTTTTTCAACCCATGGAATTAAATTGTTCGGATGATGCTATTTCTTCATAGAATGTGTGGTTTAGAGGTTTGGGGTAGAATCACTGGCGGTACTGTGTAATTCTTTTAATTATTGTTAAATAGATATTAATCATTAATGTTATTAATATCTCATCATTGTCATTATTTGATTAGATGGTGTCAATGCTTTGATTAAACGTCATAGGCTGACTACGACCTCCTTAAAAAAGGTCAATCAACTACTGCTTCGTTATTGTTTTTCATTGAAAATGCAGCGGTTTATTCCCAAGGAAGCTTCAAAATAATAATCTACAAATGAACTTGATATGTTATTGACGATATTTGATTGAAAATATCTTTGTTACCTACTAGAATTAGCCGATGGAATGGATGCTTGCCATTGCCATTGAGTGGGAGCATAAAATAGCGGCGTGATTGCCCTTTTTTTAAGGTCACGGAAATATCGCAATCCCTGAATGGAAAAGAAACACGTCCTCTGCTTCCGCTTTTGCTTCCTATTGCCGGGAGGAGCCCTAGCGGCATGTTCTTAGCCAATAGCATGCCGCACAGCCGCCTCAGAAACGACCAATCAAATCCCACCGCCAGCCATCTTTAAGAGGCAAATTTCTCTCTAAAACTAAACGGCAAACGGCGTGTGTTGAAATCGGCAATCGCATTCTTTGAATTGTTTGCCAAAGGCGCTATCCTTTTTTGTCAACCAAAATGCAACGGCAGCGTACGTAACCAAGAGTTCTTTTTCAAATAATTTGAAGTATAGGGAAAACAGACAAAACAAAAGTCGAAAGATTCCAACGTTTCGGACTTTACTTGCAGTCCTTCGGTAGGGAGGCTACTAAAACCTACCATGTCGTATCGTTTTTTTTTTTTGCGGTTTGTTGTCTGTTTAAGATCCACAGGGAGCTAAACGCCGAGGTTTACTGAAATAATTAGAACGCAACGGGGTTTTCTTTACTGCAATGTAAAAAATAATAATACAATTATAGTAAATAGTGAATTGAGTGAATCAAGTCCAAATATCGAATAAAATCTTTTCAAGCAAACTTTTTAACATTTTTAACGTCAAGTTCTTAACACAATCTTGATGCAATTATTCATCATCGTGTATACCAGTAACATCTGTAAATAGTTTATAATTCCGTATGATATTTTTAAAGACTTCATTGGATTTAATTATCTAAGTCAATTGATGAATCGGCAACTCGACCTGTCTTCGGGAACGGACATCAGTTTACCAGATGTTATTCGTTCTCACCAATAAAAAACTCGCCTTTCGTACGATTTATCCTTATAAAAAGAACGATTTGAAACTATTAATATAATTTTCTTCAAAAAATATAATTACGGAACTTCTGATAACAGGTTTTAGAAAGATGAAGAAATGATGTAGACACATTGCGCATGAATTCGTGATTTTAGCCAACTTGACCAAAACACGGCATCTAAAAAAGTAACTAATCGAAAAAACGCGTTTTTTGATAAAAATAACCTGGTTTTAAAACAAAATGAAAATACCAAAGCATTATTGATAAAAGAAAAAAGATTTGTTAAACTTATTCAAAAAGCAATACTTTAAGTGCCATACTTTTGTGAGTTTGTTGATGCGCATATGGCGATTGCGTTAGCACCTTTTAGCAGTCGGTGTGTGTTCTGAGAGGAGAGTTGTATCGTTTCACAACGATATCTGTCTAGTACGAGCACGCAGGAAAAAACCCCACGATGTTTCGTATTTGAAAAAGTAATAAAAACGCTCCCAAAGCACATGAAACACATTGATTCCCAAATCTTAAATTTTTGTCCCGAAGAACTGCTTTCTTTGCAAAACAACGAATAATGTGGTACTTATAGTTTATGACTAATTGTGATCGCTGTAGACCAGAAGGTTTTGAAACACAACGCTAATTGCGCTGTAAAAAGCAGCAAATATGTTCATCTTTGAGTTTCCTAAGCTTTTCTCGCGTTTTTTCCACACACTACTATCTGTAATGAAAAGGCTGCGTTTTCTATTCCCCTTGTTGGAAGGCGACAGCTATTGCTATACCACTAGTGTTTATCACTCCCCGGTCTCGCATTCCCTCTGAGCGCGCGTTTCATAACGGCACACCCTATATCACTTGTTCACATACCGTTTTGGATGTTGCCTTGTTCCAGTAGCTTGCCTTCAGCACAATAAGCAGCGTCAGCAGCTGGGCCATTCTCGAATAGCTCATTCTAGAATCTCTCTTGGCGATCACTGATGGTCACAATCTGTTTCTTGTTGATAAGCAAGTTTTACGCGTTGCGATGGCCTGGTCTGATTTGCCTTGTGTGGTATGGCCTTTTATAAGCTCCCAGTACTGCATTCCATACCTTGAATGCGGTGACCTAGCAAGATACCCGGCTGACGACCTCAGAGCTGCGAGCGTTGAGCCCTCACGGCCACTGCTACTGGCTCTTTGACATGCCGCCTTAATTACACCCGCAATCATCGAAATGATTCGGGCGAAAAACTGCGGGTTTTCGGCCCGGGGGAACCCGCAGGCCACTCTCAAGGCACAATTTGTATTCTTTCTCACAGGTACTGTAAACATGTTGCATTTGATGTGTGTTTTTGGGTGGTGTCATGGTGATAGGTCCCCTTCGCGCTTCTGATTGTTGATTGTGGATGATCACGTCATCCGAGGGGCGCGGGTCGTGGCGCGATGTTCATCCGCTGGCTACTGTCAACGCGGGAGCACACTCATTTTGAATTTCGCGAGTGGTGTTCGAGTCAAGGCGCACATAATGACACTCCGGTATGTTTAGCTCGGGGCGTGTTTGACTGTGTGTGCGTCTACAGCAGTCAAAACCAGAGGGGATATCCCATATGGAAAGCATGCTGCAATAATATATTTGAGACATGACCGGATAGTTTCAAAATTTGATTACATTCTAAGCACGGAGACTATGTATTACTAATGATTTTGTTGTACAAGTAATTCTTGATTAGGTTTATTACTATCAGCCCGAAAAAGAATTTGAAAAGGCTTCTTAATCCCTTTAGATATTCTTTGTTAACCGATAGTTGGAGCTTAGTTCTCAAAAGAATTTTTCGTTCACAACATATGTTCAATATATGAAGTAAGAGTTATCTATCGTATATCATTTCGTCGATTGTTTTTATTTTATTTTATTTTATTTATTTATTTTACTTCGCCATAAACAACAACACAAAACCTAAAAAAAAACGAAACACAGGCCGGGGACCCACTACAGACTTGGCCAATTACAGTGGTCCCCTCCCATTAAAACATATATAAATTAAAAGTTAATAGCAGTACGTGGGCACACAGATGAGACCACGCGCTTCATTTCACTTAGGGCACACGGACTTCCAGGTCCTTGGATCCTCGGATTAAATACATTAGAACGTGCATCTGTATAATAACTCATCAAAATGCGTCTGAACGAGCTAAGTGTGATTTTCAAGTCTCGTTTAATAATATATTGTATAATAATAGTTGTATAATAATAGTATCTACTATTTAACAAGCTTACTGGGGACGCAGCATCTTGGGAAACAGTAACAAAAATAGCTATTTTTGCTTCTCGGTATACTGTATACCTCACTGGGAATGATAAAAGGGCCTGATACACTGGCCAATCCACTCTAAGATTAGCTTATTTTTTATAGTCTTTTCTTCTCCCTGTGGATGTCTTCTGTCATTTGTGTTACGTGTCACATAACGTCATCACATAGACGCATGCACCACAGTGATGTCATGGTATAAGGGTAGGGATGTGCGTGTACAGGGTTTTGCTACCTTTTATTCACAAGGCCAACAGGAGGATAAACAGGATGCGGTCACATGGTCTGGCAAATACTGACGTCTTCAGGTTCTCAATCCAATTCAAGGCTTTAGGGCGTGACATCGTAACGTGTCAGATTTATATCAATCAAGGAGCAATCTGTAATTACTTTATTTTATCCCCATCCATAACATTCCGGTACAACGCACGCTTCCATGGCCACATTGACAATTTCGTAAGCCAATAAGGGTGGGAGAATTGTGCTCTCAGATTGTCATCAGCGTTACTAGCCAACAAGCAAGGCGAAGCCTCAGTGCACATCGGAACACGATGAAATCTTCGTAGTTATCGGTTTATCTCGCATTCTAATTGGCCATGGCAGTCGTGAAATATTTATAACCAAAGTTTGATGCAACATTCCTTTCTTCTCAAATTAAACACAGACACGAAATATCGGACTATGAATTTTCTTTCCAAACATTTTGGCTTGTTGCACCTAATAAGTGCATAACCGAAATATTATTATATAACTGAGTAAAGCAAATGATATTGACGACGAATGACGTCACCATAAAAAAATATGAAAAGCCTGGATACCGCTGACAAGACACAGCGGTGTTTCACTTTGACGGGCTGTAAAAAAACTGATATAGTGCTCGTAGAATTATAGGACAATGATCGCATGCTCGCGCATTTTTTGGCCCTGATAGCAAATCTCGCTCCCGTTACCTTTTGAGTGAGGGGCAAAATCGCCCCTCATATCGATTCCCCCAGAGCGGTAGGTACGTTACATATGATATTATATATTGTCCTCAAATGAAATTCTATTGTTCTTTGGACGTTCTTTTCTCTATTCGTACCTACGTATCATACATAACGTACCTACCGCCAGAGCTCTGTATCTTTAGTAGACGGGCACAAAGATTGCGGGCTTTAGGGACAAGATTGCCGTGAAAGCATTGTACATTTTGCGTGGCTCGAAATATTGCTATCGGAAAAAGGTCACTCGTTTATTCGTTTACAGCTGACGCGAATCTATGAAAAAAAAAAACAAGGCGACGACATTAATGGGGGGGCAATAACCAGGTTCCTAGCCCTATCTTATACGGGCCTGCGGTAGTGGCCTGACAGAACTTTGTATATAGCTGTAAAGTTCTCCTGTTTGGGATCTTCAAAGAACTGGTGTGACAGACCACAAATACAATCTTAGATCTGGTTCGCAGTCGAGCCACGCCGCCCTGGGTAGAACCGATAGGTTCAATAACTTCATAATTGTAAAATATCAGTGACCATTGTGTATAATTGCTATTATCAGTCGCTATTACTGTTGCTGACAACATGTAATTAAAAAAAATATTGATTGATTAATTGATAACGCCACGCACAGCTCGCTGAAGTCGCTAGCGTCTCTTAGTGAAAAAATGTCGCCATCATATACATCAGGGTGTGACCAATGTCCTCACTTACGCACGTGCAAATGTCAGCGTATGTTCTCAGAGACGACCTAATCAACCCATTGATCCCTGACTACTTTTTGGCTAAATTTACAAAAAAATTAGACCGAAAACAGATACCCTCCCCCTAATTTCGGTACGGTTTTTTTAAAACTCGTCAAAGTGAGATACCACTGTACCTCAGACTAGTCCCCAGTCGTTAATTAATAAATGAAAGTACGGAAGATAGAGCTTCTGAAAGGAAAATGGGGTGCGCAATGGAGTCGGGGAAGGGGAGATGAGGGAACGCAATGGGTTCTCCCTCCCCATAGGATGGGGGGTGGGGAGTATATTATCTCTTGAACTTGAATCCACGCGAAGTATATTCAAGCCCCCTCTATAGCAAAAGTGCATTGTCGAGTATTACAAAGTGCGTCGAGTATGACAAAGTGCGTCGAGTATTACAATATGCGTTGGATCACAGTCCTTATATCTGGAATCACTATCTACCTATACATAGACTGCTAACATCTCCGAGTTCCGTGCGAACTTTAGAAACAAAAAAAAAACATTTTCCTGTTATTATTATTAGTGTTAGTACTTAATGTGCATGTAAACTGTGTAAAGTGTAGTCGAACATATGAATCATGAGCTCTTGGAGCGGGGGAGTCTGGGTAAATCCACCCCACGTATATATTATTTTTTTGTAATTTTTTTTTTTATAAAACTCCCCTGCGATAACAGATTAATCAATTTGAACTGTTGAAAGCTATAAATAATGTTCGAGCTTTCTGATGAAAAAACTCAGTATTCTAGTATAAAAAAGGTTACCCTGGTTTTAAATATAAAGGAGGACTGTTTTTGTCATTTTAAGTAGGATATATTTTCCCACTGCCTTTTTAACTTTTATTATTCTCTGTGAAAATAACAAACGGCGTTGACATTTCTGTCGCCACCTTTACAATTGCCATGGCAACATTACCATGGCAACCATTCAAGACCATTATATAAGATGTGTTACGATTGGTTGAGAGGGTTAAAGGCACACAAAACTAGAAGTCTAAATCTAACAAATCGTAAAATGTCGATTTTTCTTTTCGACATAATGATGTCTTTTATTCATTATAAGGGAGGCGATGTGATGTAGAGCTTGTCACCGATATGCCTTGGAAGCGCAGTATCAGGCGATACGATTCATGTTAAAGCAAAAACATTATTGTAAAATTTGCATTTTACGAGCGGAAGTTGCTTCGAAAAATTTAGTGCCAATCTGTCTCTATGTTTTTCATGTGTATGGAGTAGTTTATATACTCGCTTTGCTAGTGACAGAATCATGTCCGTGCACTGCTACCAGCTACAACGAAATACTTTCAAATGAACAACTAAACACGTCATTTTTCTTCCGTCAGAAAACGGAACATATTTTAATGAAGGTGTTACTCCTAGATCCGAGTGAGGAGTTTATTTCTTGTTGAACTAAAAAACGACGTCCGTTCAATCCGTCCGCTTAATCTGTCGTATTATTGGAGGAACATAACATACGAACTTCAAGATGTTTAATGATTGCTGGCCCTGCATGTAAGTAAAGTTTTATTAATTCATTTTGCACATTGCTTTTTTAGGAGCCAATGTTTTTGTTTGTTCAGTTTCATATTCGTTGTCAGCTAGATTCACTACTCGATACCTAGTTTTGTACGTCGCGCAAAGGTCTTTTCTATCGAAAGGGTGTTCATTTATTTTACCACTTAATAAAAAAGAAAAGAAGATAATTGATTAAGTAAAAGAACAATGCCTGGAAGACAATAGAAGGGGAATACTTTTATTATGCATTACGTGCGGGAAGTACGTAGTGTGTTGATTGGGGATGTGCAGTTGACATTGGTATTCTCGGTTCTCCGAGAATATTATTATTGAAATGTCTGAAGATTTCGTCTATCGATTAGCAAAGATTCGTACATCGAGGGCTAAAATCTGTCAATTATAGACAATTATGCTAAACGGTTCACGGTTACCATAAATTTAGGAAAGCTGATTAGCTCCTCACTTATCTCCATTAGGAAATACAAATACAAAAGTAAAACTGATCAGATCTGCATAATGAATAATAAGCCCCCGAATTGGCGATATTAGTAAAAACTGAACAATCTACAAGCATTGCCAGTATTCGCAACAATCTTTGTGTGTTGAAAAAAATGTTAAAGAAAATTTTACCCGGACTTTAACACGACACTGTGAACATGGTCGCTTAAGAACCCTTAACTACCACTTCTTATTAACATCGTCGTTAACAAAAGGTCTTTTGGTCAACTGAGTGCGACAAAAGCAATCAACATCAACTCAATGATTTCTGTACTCCGCGGGCTTTTTTTTCCTATCGCCGAAAGATCATATAATAAAATCAATTTGCTAAGTCAACTAATTCTAAGGAGGACTTACAAGTCCAGCCTTTTCACAAGCAAAGGAAACGGAAAAAAGAAGGCGAGAAAACGTACGGTTAAAAGTGCGTGTGGAAATCTCCGTTTGTAAAGTAAAAAGAGGAGGAACTATTCCGTTCTTTTCCTTCTCTGTTTGTGTATCCCTCGAGCTATTTTTTACATGTGCGATAAAGCATCCTCCTTCCCCGACTCTACTTCGCTTTAAAGGTTAAATTGTGGTCCTCGCAAGTTGTTGAGATGGTCTCGTCTGTTTCTCTAATACACTTCATCTATCTGAGATTTTTCCTATCAAAGTTTTCTGAAGCCTACACTGGCGATTTTGTACGCTCGTGTATGAGCGAATTCAATCACCGGCGATCGCCAGCGAATTTGATCGCCACGTCGGACAAATCAGACGTCTAAATACTCGTTGCCGTGGTAGCAGACAGACCTGGGGATTTTCAGCTGGCGATTGTAATTCGGTCGTAAAAATCGCTAGTGAAACGTAGGCTTTTAACGCCCGAAGTTAATTTAAAAAAATGGCGGACTTGCATTCTTGCTATATGCGGTATTTGCTCCAATTATCCACTCCACTTATCAAAGGCATTGTCATTGTCGTCAGTGTCAATGAGAAGCATCAAACATTGGAACTTCTCGATCATTTGCCTCTTGGACCAACCCTATCCCCTCCAGTAGATCACACCTGTCGAACTCACCCTACCCCCTTTAGCAGATCACACCTGTCGGACTCACCCTACCCCCTTCAGTAGATCACACCTGTCAGACCCACCCTACCCCGTTTAGCAGATCACACCTGTCGGACTCACCCTACCCCCTTCAGTAGATCACACCTGTCAGACCCACCCTACCCCCTTCAGTAGATCACACCTGTCAAACTCACCCCACCCCCTCCAGTAGATCACACCTGTCAGACACACCCTACCCCCTTCAGTAGATCACACCTGTCAAACTCACCCCACCCCCTCCAGTAGATCACACCTGTAAGACCCACCCTACCCCCTTCAGTAGATCACACCTGTCAAACTCACCCCACCCCCTCCAGTAGATCACACCTGTCAAACTCACGCTACCCCCTCTAGCAGATCACGCCTGTCGGACTCACCCTACCCCCTCAAGCAGATCACACCTGTCAGACCCACCCTACCCCCTCAAGCAGATCACACCTGTCAAACTCACCCTACCCCCTCCAGTAGATCACACCTGTCGGACCCACCTTACCCCCTCAAGCAGATCACACCTGTCGGACTCACCTCCAGTAGATCACACCTGTCGGACTCACCCTACCCCCTCCAGTAGATCACACCTGTCAGACCCACCCTACCCCCTCCAGTAGATCACACCTGTCAGACCCACCCTACCCCCTCAAGCAGATCACACCTGTCGAACTCACCCTACTCCCTCCAGTAGATCACACCTGTCGGACCCACCCTACCCGCTCAAGCAGATCACACCTGTCCGACTCACCCTACTCCCTCCAGTAGATCACGCCTGTCAAACTCACGCTTCCCCATGACCTACATGGGATGAACGAAAATTAGGGAATTCACAAATAGAGACACAAAGACTTAGTAGAATGAATTAGAAAAAAAGAATCTTGCTAAACGTGTTATCTCTTCTCCTTTGTCATAATTCTAAACCATAATCTCAAAACACTCTTGAGAGTCCTCCCGTATAAGATACCGCATCGTCGATACTTGTTTGGAAGTGTATAAACTTTTCATTCAGAGCGTACGCAAAGCTAGATGATTCCCACTTTCACTGTGACAGTCTAAAATATAAACTTAATTTGGCATGTTATAGTTCTATTCCAGTAGTAAATTTTGCAAAAGAAACTCGAAATGTGCGTTCCATTCACCGCCAGTAATCACGACAAGACTATACTTTCTTTTGTCGGACGTTTCAAGCATTATTGGTGCTATTGTTTATCTAATAATGTTCCAAACACTCGGCGGAGTTGTTATCTCATGTTTAGACCACAGAAAAGCCTTGTCTCATGTAAAGAGAATTTCATGTGTTATTTATGAACGAAGATAATAGCAAGGTGTGAGCATATGCCCAACGATAATAAGTTTGGCCTTAGAAATCGCACCGGGCCAATAGGCCGGCTTCGTGTTTGTTAGAGCCAGTGAGAGAGTTCTATGGAACGACACAGTTTTGCCACGAGCGATACACACATGCAAATACCCACAAAATATCATACGAGGACTGTTCATAAAGCAAATAATGCAAGTAAATTCTCAACTCTTTATATTTCAGGATTTTTCTGACCTCAAAGAAAAATGCAAGTAATGATATTGGTGAGAGCAAAAAGATAATGAGTATTTGGGATAAGGTAAAGCGTCGTCTCGGTACGGATACACACGCTGGATTTATCCCTGCAGTCAACCCAGAAGCCGTGTTCGCCGAGGATCACTACACAAGGTTTGTGAATGAATATTTTACCTAGATTCCTACGAGAATTCCCCGTGTAGTTAGAGTGCGGGAATTTCATGTAAAAATAACTTATACTTAAAAACGGGAAATGAAAGGCTAATTATCACTTTCCGTTTGGTCCCCATTTCCAGTTTATTCTTTGAAACAGAAAAGAATTTCGCAAAATCTTCAAGAAAGTGCGTGACACTATAGCGGAGAGACAAGGAATATAGGATAATGAGATACCGAGAGCGAGAAACTCGATGATAAATTTGAGGGTTCACTCGTGAAGACCTAGAGGATTATACCCTTTTTGCGCTATTTCCAAATTAAAGGTTAACGTAGAAACTATGGGCCGAGTTTTTATTATTGTGGTTTAGACTGTGCTTTAGTTAAATTTAAAAACAACATTATTGAAATTCGCTCAAAACGGAAGCAAACGAATTGACCGTGATGACCACGGAAGACTGGGCACCATATTATGAAATCCAAAATGGCGGACTTGTCTTTCCAAAGTTCCTCTGGTCTTGAAACTCACAGCCATAATACAGAGCTTAGAGAAAGGTAAATGGTGTTTGAGTCAAACGTTTTGGATCATAAGGCTTGGCTCCGTGATACAGCATAATGCTTTTGAAGGTTATCTGCCTTTTATTTGACTTCCTAATCAATTCTTCATGGCAGGTGAAATGGCGATGTTATTTATTTGATTTAAGTACTTAAGTTATAAGCTTTGCGTTTAAAGCTAGCCAAAAGCTTTTAAGGGTTTTAAACACTTTTAAGATCTAAGACTTGTATGTCTTAACTCGTCTCGCACCATAAAGAAATGTGAAAAGCTTTTAACCTCAAAACCTGACAGACCAAAACAAAATAAGTACGGGGAAATCTTACATGTAGTCTAGATAAGTCCAGTTTATTTTGACTTTATAATGAGAGATAACCTTTTAGACATGCTAATTAGCAATTATGAGATAAATAATTTTGCTGATTCAAAACATTTTGCGACAGAGGAAATATCAAGAGGGTAATCTAAATAATCTTGTACTTGATAAAACCATGTTTCTGTTGTCAATTGCTGGTAGATTTGTATTGCATTTTTAAGCACACTGATTTTTAAAGCACTTTATTTTGAAATACATATGTTTACAAGTGACATTGGTTCCTTAAATAGGTTTAATCTAGTTCTCACAACTGATCTTGATCACAGAAATTAAATTAAAATCAGATTATGATTGAGAAAATTATGGCAGAAAAAGAAAAAAAAAGAGACCTCCCAGAAAGTATAAGATCCTCTTAGTCCCTTACATCAGAGGACCTCCATATTTGGCAGTAGTGTAGACAGTTTCCAATTTTAACAGTTCTGTGTATGGTCAAGGTGCACTTTCTAAAAGTAAAAGAGAAAATTAACATTTACAAACATCAAATGAATCACAAATCTAACTTGTCATACCTCAAGCATGTTTTTAAAGAAGTATTTTCTACTCACTAGATAAATCCATCAACAGGTTTTCACTTCTATTACTTGAGCCTGGGGAGATCTATTTTGAGGATTTCAGTGCATTCTATTACCCATGTGACGTCCCTGAAGATGAGGCCATTAAAAGGTGAGATCTATTTTGAGGATTTCAGTGCATTTTATTACCCATGTGACGTCCCTGAAGATGAGGCCATTAAAAGGTGAGATCTATTTTGAGGATTTCTGTGCATTCTATTACCCATGTGACGTCCCTGAAGATGAGGCCATTAAAAGGTGAGATCTATTTTGAGGATTTCAGTGCATTCTATTACCCATGTGACGTCCCTGAAGATGAGGCCATTAAAAGGTGAGATCTATTTTGAGGATTTCAGTGCATTCTATTACCCATGTGACGTCCCTGAAGATAAGGCCATTAAAAGGTGAGATCTATTTTGAGGATTTCAGTGCATTCTATTAACCATGTGACGTCCCTGAAGATGAGGCCATTAAAAGGTGAGATCTATTTTGAGGATTTCAGTGCATTCTATTACCCATGTGACGTCCCTGAAGATGAGGCCATTAAAAGGTGAGATGACATAATTTCATAAATGCCCATGTTTCATAAAAATGTTTCTATGTTTAGCTACCTCAGCTACAAAACAATATCATGCAAGAGTCGAATTTTAATCTTTGACAAACATGTTTTTTGAATGTTTAGCCAGGCCCAAGAAGTACGCACAAATAAAAAATAATGAATGCAAAATTAATACAACAAGATCAAGATATATCCAAGGGATTGGATATGCATCCAACCAAGCCCATAGCTTACCATATTTACTTACCATATTAAATTGAATAAGCACTGTGGCTTATTAAATTATTAATGGTTTGGTTTGAAGGGGATGCTTATTTGAGGGAGGTGCTTATTAATGGTTTTGGTTCAAAGGGGATGCTTATTTGAGGGAGGTGCTTATTAATGGTTTGGTTTAAAGGGGATGCTTATTTGAGGAGGTGCTTATTAATGGTTTTGGTTCAAAGGGGATGCTTATTTGGGGAGGCGCTTATTGATGGTTTTGGTTTAAAGGGGATGCTTATTTGGGGAGGTGCTTATTAATGGTTTTGGTTCAAAGGGGATGCTTATTTGGGGAGGTGCTTATTAATGGTTTTGGTTCAAAGGGGATGCTTATTTGAGGGAGGCGCTTATTAATGGTTTGGTTTAAAGGGGATGCTTATTTGAGGGAGGTGCTTATTAATGGTTTTGGTTCAAAGGGGATGCTTATTTGGGGAGGTGCTTATTAATGGTTTGGTTCAAAGGGGATGCTTATTTGGGGAGGCGCTTATTGATGGTTTTGGTTTAAAGGGGATGCTTATTTGGGGAGGTGCTTATTAATGGTTTGGTTTAAAGGGGATGCTTATTTGGGGAGGTGCTTATTAATGGTTTTGGTTTAAAGGGGATGCTTATTTGGGGAGGTGCTTATTAATGGTTTTGGTTTAAAGGGGATGCTTATTTGAGGGAGGTGCTTATTAATGGTTTTGGTTCAAAGGGGATGCTTATTTGGGGAGGTGCTTATTAATGGTTTTGGTTTAAAGGGGATGCTTATTTGAGGGAGGTGCTTATTAATGGTTTTGGTTCAAAGGGGATGCTTATTTGGGGAGGTGCTTATTAATGGTTTTGGTTAAAAGGGGATGCTTATTTGGGGAGGTGCTTATTAATGGTTTTGGTTCAAAGGGGATGCTTATTAGAGGGAGGTGCTTATTAATGGTTTTGGTTTAAAGGGGATGCTTATTTGGGGAGGTGCTTATTAATGGTTTGGTTTAAAGGGGATGCTTATTAGAGGGAGGCGCTTATTAATGGTTTTGGTTCAAAGGGGATGCTTATTTGGGGGAGGTGCTTATTAATGGTTTTGGTTCAAAGGGGATGCTTATTTGGGGACGTGCTTATTAATGGTTTTGGTTTATAGGGGATGCTTATTTGGGGAGGCGCTTATTGATGGTTTTGGTTTAAAGGGGATGCTTATTAGAGGGAGGCGCTTATTAATGGTTTGGTTTAAAGGGGATGCTTATTAGAGGGAGGCGCTTATGAATGGTTTTGGTTCAAAGGGGATGCTTATTTGAGGGAGGTGTTTATTAATGGTTTTGGTTCAAAGGGGATGCTTATTTGGGGAGGTGCTTATTAATGGTTTTGGTTCAAAGGGGATGCTTATATGGGGGAGGTGCTTATTAATGGTTTTGGTTCAAAGGGGATGCTTATTTGGGGAGGCGCTTATTAATGGTTTTGGTTCAAAGGGGATGCTTATTTGGGGAGGTGCTTGTTAATGGTTTTGGTTTATAGGGGATGCTTATTTGAGGGAGGTGCTTATTAATGGTTTTGGTTCAAAGGGGATGCTTATTTGGGGAGGTGCTTATTAATGGTTTTGGTTCAAAGGGGATGCTTATATGGGGGAGGTGCTTATTAATGGTTTTGGTTCAAAGGGGATGCTTATTTGAGGGAGGTGTTTATTAATGGTTTTGGTTCAAAGGGGATGCTTATTTGGGGAGGCGCTTATTAATGGTTTTGGTTCAAAGGGGATGCTTATTTGGGGAGGTGCTTGTTAATGGTTTTGGTTTATAGGGGATGCTTATTTGGGGAGGCGCTTATTGATGGTTTTGGTTTAAAGGGGATGCTTATTTGAGGGAGGTGCTTATTAATGGTTTTGGTTCAAAGGGGATGCTTATTTGGGGAGGTGCTTATTAATGGTTTTGGTTCAAAGGGGATGCTTATTTGGGGAGGCGCTTATTAATGGTTTGGTTTAAAGGGGATGCTTATTTGGGGAGGCGCTTATTAATGGTTTTGGTTCAAAGGGGATGCTTATTTGAGGGAGGTGCTTATTTGAGTAAAAAATACGGTATGTTTCAACTTTCAAAACAACCTTCACACAGACCTAAAAAACTGTAGAAGGTGCCAGTTTTCAGAGTGGGGGCTACCTTTTTATATTGTTTCTTTCAAAGCAAATATTTTTTAAGTGATTAATAGCCTGTTGACTATTTAATGCAGGTTTCTTTTACAGGGAGTTTTATATTTGAATTCTATGACAAAGATACTTGGTTGAGAGTATTGGTTATAGGGACCAAAAAGAAATTTATAGTTTTTTAGTTTTTTTTCTTTTCTGTTACTTTTCTATACAATGTAAAATTTGATGTTCTTTTATTATATACATATATACTTATTTTTTATATACATATATACTTATTTTTATATATGTATATTTCACTTTTAGATTGTAAACGCATAAAGGCATAGGCAAAATGCGTCCAAAGAACTGTTATTATATTATATATTATATAGGGCTGCCCTGATAAATTTGGTGTTTGAATTCTTTCAGGAAGCAGAGAGGAAGGTTAAAAATGTGTTCCAAGTCAATATTATTTGACCCAAATGACACATCATTACCCATACTCAAGGTAGGTTATAGTTTTCTGAAGCCATCATAACTTCTAAACAACTGGGCTGGGCTGGGGTGGGGCTACTTCACACTTTCTTTCTGCTATAGGTACGGCAAGGTACAGCTCCCACCTTGATATAGGTACAGCTCCCCCCTTGATATAGGTGCAGCTCCCCCCTTGACATAGGTACAGCCCCCCTTGATATAGGTACAGCCCCCCCTTGATATAGGTACAGCTCCACCCTTGATATAGGTACAGTCCCCCTTGATATAGGTACATTCCCCCTTGATAAAGGTACAGTCCCCCTTGATAAAGGTACAGTCCCCCTTGATAAAAGTACAGTCCCTCTTGATAAAGGTACAGTCTATCTTGATATAGGCACAGCTCCTTACTTGATATAGGTACAGTCCCCCTTGATATAGGTACATTCCCCCTTGATATAGGTACAGTCCCCCTTGATAGGGGTACAGCTCCCCCTTGATATAGGTACATTCCCCCTTGATATAGGTACATTCCCCCTTGATATAGGTACATTCCCCCTTGATATAGGTACAGCTCCCCCTTGATATAGGTACATTCCCCCTTGATATAGGTACATTCCCCCTTGATATAGGTACATTCCCCCTTGATATAGGTACAGCTCCCCCTTGATATAGGTACAGTCCCTCTTGATATAGGTACAGTCCCCCTTGATATAGGTACATTCCCTCTTGATATAGGTACAGCTCCCCCTTGATATAGGTACATTCCCCCTTGATATAGGTACATTCCCCCTTGATATAGGTACATTCCCCCTTGATAGGGGTACAGCTCCCCCTTGATATAGGTACATTCCCCCTTGATATAGGTACAGCTCCCCCTTGATATAGGTACATTCCCCCTTGATATAGGTACAGTCCCCCTTGATAGGGGTACAGCTCCCCCTTGATATAGGTACATTCCCCCTTGATATAGGTACATTCCCCCTTGATATAGGTACAGTCCCCCTTGATAGGGGTACAGCCCCCCCTTGATATAGGTACAGCTCCACCCTTGATATAGGTACAGCTCCCCCTTGATATAGGTACATTCCCCCTTGATATAGGTACAGCTCCCCCTTGATATAGGTACATTCCCCCTTGATATAGGTACATTCCCCCTTGATATAGGTACAGCTCCCCCTTGATATAGGTACATTCCCCCTTGATAGGGGTACAGCTCCCCCTTGATATAGGTACAGCTCCCCCTTGATATAGGTACATTCCCCCTTGATATAGGTACAGCTCCCCCTTGATATAGGTACATTCCCCCTTGATATAGGTACATTCCCCCTTGATAGGGGTACAGCTCCCCCTTGATATAGGTACATTCCCCCTTGATATAGGTACAGCTCCCCCTTGATATAGGTACATTCCCCCTTGATATAGGTACATTCCCCCTTGATAGGGGTACAGCTCCCCCTTGATATAGGTACAGCTCCCCCTTGATATAGGTACATTCCCCCTTGATATAGGTACAGCTCCCCCTTGATATAGGTACATTCCCCCTTGATAGGGGTACAGCTCCCCCTTGATATAGGTACAGCTCCCCCTTGATATAGGTACATTCCCCCTTGATATAGGTACAGCTCCCCCTTGATATAGGTACATTCCCCCTTGATATAGGTACATTCCCCCTTGATAGGGGTACAGCTCCCCCTTGATATAGGTACAGCTCCCCCTTGATATAGGTACATTCCCCCTTGATATAGGTACAGCTCCCCCTTGATATAGGTACATTCCCCCTTGATATAGGTACAGTCCCCCTTGATAGGGGTACAGCTCCCCCTTGATATAGGTACATTCCCCCTTGATATAGGTACATTCCCCCTTGATATAGGTACATTCCCCCTTGATATAGGTACAGCTCCCCCTTGATATAGGTACATTCCCCCTTGATATAGGTACATTCCCCCTTGATATAGGTACATTCCCCCTTGATATAGGTACATTCCCCCTTGATATAGGTACAGCTCCCCCTTGATATAGGTACAGTCCCTCTTGATATAGGTACAGTCCCCCTTGATATAGGTACATTCCCTCTTGATATAGGTACAGCTCCCC
The DNA here is from genome assembly GCF_932526225.1 of Nematostella vectensis. Classification (NCBI taxonomy): domain Eukaryota; kingdom Metazoa; phylum Cnidaria; class Anthozoa; order Actiniaria; family Edwardsiidae; genus Nematostella; species Nematostella vectensis. Next base: position 5,701,353 of record NC_064046.1, read on the forward strand.
CTTGATATAGGTACATTCCCCCTTGATATAGGTACATTCCCCCTTGATATAGGTACATTCCCCCTTGATAGGGGTACAGCTCCCCCTTGATATAGGTACATTCCCCCTTGATATAGGTACAGCTCCCCCTTGATATAGGTACATTCCCCCTTGATATAGGTACAGTCCCCCTTGATAGGGGTACAGCTCCCCCTTGATATAGGTACATTCCCCCTTGATATAGGTACGTTCCCCCTTGATATAGGTACAGTCCCCCTTGATAGGGGTACAGCCCCCCCTTGATATAGGTACAGCTCCACCCTTGATATAGGTACAGCTCCCCCTTGATATAGGTACATTCCCCCTTGATATAGGTACAGCTCCCCCTTGATATAGGTACATTACCCCTTGATATAGGTACATTCCCCCTTGATATAGGTACAGCTCCCCCTTGATATAGGTACATTCCCCCTTGATAGGGGTACAGCTCCCCCTTGATATAGGTACAGCTCCACCTTGATATAGGTACATTCCCCCTTGATATAGGTACAGCTCCCCCTTGATATAGGTACATTCCCCCTTGATATAGGTACATTCCCCCTTGATAGGGGTACAGCTCCCCCTTGATATAGGTACATTCCCCCTTGATATAGGTACAGCTCCCCCTTGATATAGGTACATTCCCCCTTGATATAGGTACATTCCCCCTTGATAGGGGTACAGCTCCCCCTTGATATAGGTACAGCTCCCCCTTGATATAGGTACATTCCCCCTTGATATAGGTACAGCTCCCCCTTGATATAGGTACATTCCCCCTTGATACGGGTACAGCTCCCCCTTGATATAGGTACAGCTCCCCCTTGATATAGGTACATTCCCCCTTGATATAGGTACAGCTCCCCCTTGATATAGGTACATTCCCCCTTGATATAGGTACATTCCCCCTTGATAGGGGTACAGCTCCCCCTTGATATAGGTACAGCTCCCCCTTGATATAGGTACATTCCCCCTTGATATAGGTACAGTCCCCCTTGATAGGGGTACAGCTCCCCCTTGATATAGGTACATTCCCCCTTGATAGGGGTACAGCTCCCCCTTGATATAGGTACAGCTCCCCCTTGATATAGGTACATTCCCCCTTGATATAGGTACATTCCCCCTTGATATAGGTACATTCCCCCTTGATATAGGTACAGTCCCCCTTGATAGGGGTACAGCCCCCCCTTGATATAGGTACAGCTCCACCCTTGATATAGGTACAGCTCCCCCTTGATATAGGTACATTCCCCCTTGATATAGGTACATTCCCCCTTGATAGGGGTACAGCCCCCCCTTGATATAGGTACAGCTCCCCCTTGATATAGGTACATTCCCCCTTGATATAGGTACAGTCCCCCTTGATAGGGGTACAGCCCCCCCTTGATATAGGTACAGCTCCACCCTTGATATAGGTACAGCTCCCCCTTGATATAGGTACATTCCCCCTTGATATAGGTACATTCCCCCTTGATAAAGGTACAGTCCCCCTTGATAAAGGTACAGTCCCCCTTGATAAAAGTACAGTCCCTCTTGATAAAGGTACAGTCTATCTTGATATAGGTACAGCTCCCCCTTGATATAGGTACAGCTCCCCCTTGATATAGGTACATTCCCCCTTGATATAGGTACAGCTCCCCCTTGATATAGGTACATTCCCCCTTGATAGGGGTACAGCTCCCCCTTGATATAGGTACATTCCCCCTTGATATAGGTACATTCCCCCTTGATATAGGTACAGTCCCCCTTGATATAGGTACAGCTCCCCCTTGATATAGGTACAGCTCCCCCTTGATATAGGTACATTCCCCCTTGATATAGGTACATTACCCCTTGATATAGGTACATTCCCCCTTGATATAGGTACATTCCCCCTTGATATAGGTACATTCCCCCTTGATAGGGGTACAGCTCCCCCTTGATATAGGTACATTCCCCCTTGATATAGGTACATTCCCCCTTGATATAGGTACAGTCCCCCTTGATATAGGTACAGCTCCCCCTTGATATAGGTACAGCTCCCCCTTGATATAGGTACATTCCCCCTTGATATAGGTACAGTCCCCCTTGATAGGGGTACAGCTCCCCCTTGATATAGGTACATTCCCCCTTGATATAGGTACATTCCCCCTTGATATAGGTACAGTCCCCCTTGATAGGGGTACAGCTCCCCCTTGATATAGGTACAGCTCCCCCTTGATATATGTACATTCCCCCTTGATATAGGTACAGCTCCCTCCTTGCTATGGGAACATCCCCCCCAACACCACCACCATAATAAATAATAATATACCCTGTAGTGGGTATATTATATTTGCATCTATCTTCCTCAGGCTTGGAGAATAGCTCCCCAAGTATTATGAAATGTTTAACGATTTTCATTTATATTCACAGTTTCCTTTAAGAGAGTGCCTGAAAATAGCTCAGTGGAATGGGCCACTGTTATCACGGTGAGGATAAAGCTGAGCTCACTCAACTGACTCTTTTATAGAATTAGGGTAATTTTAAATGGGTTTTGAATTTGGATTTGGTAAAATAATACATTTATATCATGATGATCATAGTGAGTGCAGGTGGTTCTCACAAATCGACGGTGTGTATTTTGTTTTGTTTGATTTTAGAATAATTATCCTTGCTTGAGTAAGGGAATGTTTTTTTGTCAATCTACCCCAAGTAAAATAACCATGTTGGTGTGCTTCATTGTAGAATTGATAGTAAGGGAGATGTCCTGGTCATAGAATCCAAACAAGTCATCATGATGAAGGAAAGCAATGTAGTAGCTCCATATACCTTCCATAGAGTAAGTAGACATTGCTGATGGTTAATAATATTGCACTCTTGCAACCAGTCACCTTTCGCCTGAAATCCAGGATGGTGCTGATGATAGTAACGGTGATACTGATTTGTTACAATGATAATAACAATCTTTTGAAAGCTGAATATTATGTTGATGATGATGATAAAGATAATTATGTTGGATGTAATATGGGTGTACCTGTTTGCTATTAGGATTAACATTTTTTTGATTTTGTTTTTATAGGGAAAGAAGAAATATCTATTTTCATTCCATTTTGCAGCATTAGGCTTTGTTCTTCCACAACTTGAACAGGTACCAATTTTTCCTTCTAATGAAGAGGTCTTGTCATATGTTTCTGGCTTTTACTTGTCCAACTAATTGTGTTTCATTTATTGAATAGCAACATACTTCTGTTTCAAATGAGGGTGTTATAACACTTTGGACATTGCATAGCTTAAGGCTCACAGCAGACTACAAACATTTTTAGCTGTTTTTCCTACACCTCATTTTGTAGGACACACTGTTGGGCCCATCTTTTCCTTAATAACGTGGCTTAGATGGGTGCAACTTTATTAATTATGCATTTTTCTCTTTGCAGCTACATCGAGCTTCCACATTATCACCAGCAGATCAACTTGTAATGGTGAGTACAAATTCACAATAAAGTACTCAGGCATAGAGTATGACGTTTTTGCTTTAAGAATCTAAGCATCATCTATTTTTCAGATAAATACAATAGTCCAGTCAAGACAAGCCAGAGTCAGTTTCAATACTAGTAGGTAAGTGTAGAGTGCCAAAAGTAAACAAAGATCCTGACATATTAGTTAAGGTGGTTCACATTTAGTTTGTTTAAGAAATTTACTAATTTTCAGCGCACTGCTATACATGCTTTGTTTTAGTTCCAAGTGCCGTTAAAAATCTTTTAAATAGTTACAGATGAACATATTAAAATGGTAATAGTTAATTTTCAACAAAACTATCAGAGTTACTTCAAGTAATCAGCACTTTCGATAAAATGAAAAAATTGAAAATAAATTCCTGTTTTTTTTTATTTCTGGTTTTCTTGCCTGTCAGGATTTAAAAAAAAAAATCATAAAAAAAATTAAAAGTAAGTGGGTCATAGTGCAGAAAATAAAATGGTTAAATTTGATAAACAGATTGTTAACAATAGAGGACGTGCAATCTTAAACTTATATGCACTTTCTTTCCTGATGACAATGAATTCGCGAAGACATTTGCAGTGTCATTATTTTTATTCATTTTGCAGATTAGAAGATTTATACGAAAAAATAGTTATGGAGACCACAGGTAAGTATGAGTCAGCATTGCCCATTTGTTTGGGAATACAGACATAGTTTTATCTTTGTCCATGGAAGTCCCTTATACAGAAACCTTTTGGTTTCAAATAAGGCACAAAGCTTTTACTTGTTAGCCGTTGTGTTGTTAATAAACTAAGTGGCCAATAGTTAATGATGATGATCGACTTTTTATTTCCGAAATGTATTGTTAGATACATTATTTGAAGTAATCAGACTTTGCTTTGAAATATAATCCACTGACTGTTTTGTATTGTAGCAAAGAGAATCACCCCACTTGTATGTAACCCTGGCCGTGTCATGCTCACCTCATCTAGACTGTACTTCCAGCCATTCAATAATGCCGACCCAGTAAGTATTCACAACCCTTTCACATCACCCTACATAGATACCTTACAATGTAATTCACATTACAAAGAAGCAGAACATTACTGTTGTCTCATTTAGCTTGTGACCAAAACATAAAGCAGAAAAACATGATTGAGAATTAAATTTGCTTCTTCAATTTTGTATGCTAAGCAAGGCACCTTCTCCCTTCACGAGTGAACATTGCATTTTTTGCATCTACACTTTCTAGATACTAATACTACAGAAGAAGCTAGACCGTGCAGTATTTTAGAAAAGAGTGGACAGAGGTTTAAAATGCGCTTCATCTCTATAAACACATTGAACACTAGAAATAGTCCAAGTGCTAGTAGATTTTGCGGTGTCGAGTGTCACGGCTCAGCACCCGTAATTCGAATCTGATGTTTTAACAGGTAAAACAACAAAAACCGGCAAAATGAGCAAAACGTTTTATATGAATTTGAATTTCTTCTGTATTAGATTTATATTAAGTCAACGGCAACAACCGAAAATATTACATCAATATTACATCAGACAACTCAAAGATTCCCACCCGTTCATAGCCAATTTGAACATATCGTTCTTGTTTAAATCTTAATCTTGAATCTTTTTTTCCTGCTGACAAGGGACATCAATGAGCTATCATACCCTGTTTCTCCTTCATTTCTCCTTCTAGATTCCTCTTACATATAATTCCTTCCGACGCTTTGATTTCTCTTGGTGTTCCACTGAGTGCATCCCACATGGGTTATCGGCAGGTTACACGATGCATGCTCTATCCACCTCCACTTTCTGAGTTGTATTAGTTCTTCCTCTGCCTTCTCCATGAGCTGCTTTGTAATTTTGCCTACTTTGTCACTGAGGAACTAGAGGCAATAGTTTATTACTGTATTTGTTTGCAGTGTCCAGTGGTCAAGTGTAAATTATCACAAATAAGCCGAGTCGTCAAGAGAAGATACCTATTACGGCACGTGGTAAGATGCTGAATACGAAACATGACATTTTTCTTAAAAAAAAACAATATATTAATATATGTTTTGCAGGGTCTTAACTAAACTGTTTTGGGGCCATTTGAATATTAAACATTATATAATGCATTGTTTTAAACTTTTAGTGTAATTTTCTGCCTAGGGAATAGAAATTTTCTCAAAGGACAGCTCCCAGATGTACCTTGTGTTAAACTCACAAAGCGACAGAGATCAGTTTTATCGAGAGCTCCTAAAACAACCAGGTAAACTCATAAAGAGACAGAGATCAGTTTTATCGAGAGCTCCTAAAACAACCAGGTAAACTCACAAAGCGACAGAGACCAGTTTTATCGAGAGCTCCTAAAACAACCAGGTAAACTCACAAAGCGAGAGAGATCACTTTAATCATGAGCACCTATAGGTTGGCCGTGTGGGTAGGTGGCCGCTGACTGGGTGGTTCAGGACTAGTAACAAATAGCATTTACTAACTGCTTTTACAGTGTAAACCATGTTCTAAGAGCCTCACATTTAAAATGATTAAGTTTTATTAAGAATATCCCATTCTGGAGGTGAGGGACACAAGTTTCTAGAAAGCTCACATACGTTCGACATTCGTTCAAATTCATGGCCGAGTAACAGAAACATACTATCCACGTCTCAACCGAGAATCGAACCAGTTTTTGCAGAGGTGAGGGGCCCCGTAAGCTACGCACTAACACATACCCGTGATTTAGGTATAATAACGTTGAGGTTATGCTGTCTCACAGTAGCAATCATGTCTTTTTTCGGTAGGATGATGCAATTTTCCTTATCTATTACATTTTTGTTTTGCCTTTTTTTTTACAGATGTCAATTTAGATGATACAGAGCAAGAGAATATGACGCTTAAATGGCAAAATGGTGCAATAACGAATTTCGATTATTTGATGTATTTAAATAGGTAAGGTTTACTGTTTCTCATTTGACTAAAAGTTCTTCCAAACCAACAGTTGTCTGCTCTTAAGAATGCAACTGTGCTTAAAGGGGTGGTTCTATTGAACCCATGGAACCCCCCTAGACTCACGACTGCTCATGCAATCTAGAATAACGGTGTAGCGATTTTGAGGGAGAGAGACTCCTCGGAAATGCTAAATTTTAACACTGATAACGATGTTTGTTTTTACAAGGTTAAGTTTCTAACATTGAAACAGCCGTTTTCCTTCGTATGCGTTTCATTCTGTCACATTGCGGTTTTTTTACAGCTTTTTCTTAAAAGAGTTTGTATTGTTTTAGTTCCTCAGATCGCAGTTTTAATGACTTGCAATACTCGTATTTCCATTTTCGTGTCTCAGTTCTTCAGATGACTTGACTCACTCATATTTCCTTGTTCGTTTCTCAGTTCTTTAGATGACTTGACTTGCTCATATTTCCTTGTTCGTGTCTCAGTTCGTCAGATGACTTGACTCATATTTTCTTGTTCGTGTTTCAGTTCGTCAGATCGCAGTTTTAATGACCTGACACAGTATCCCGTATTCCCGTGGGTAATAGCAGACTACACAAGCTCTCAGCTGGACCTCAGGGACCCACTTACATTTCGAGACCTCGCTAAGCCCATAGGAGCACTTAACCCGAACCGCCTGAACCAGCTAAAGGTGAGAACATAAAAACTGCAAGGAATTAATTCCTATACCCGACCATTACCCTTTGGAAAGGACACATAGTAACATTCAAGTCTTATTCATTCTTTACTTCTTTTAAAATGTTAGCATCTCTTATTTGCAGGAGCGTTGTAGAGATATGACAGAGCCCAAATTCCTATACGGCTCCCACTATTCTACGCCTGGATATGTGCTGTACTATTTAGTCCGAGTCGGTAAGTCAAGGTGTAATCCTTCTGTACTAAGCTAACAGCAAACAGCCAATCATCGTGTGGTGTGTGTATTTTGCAAAAGATTGGCCATTATAACACCTTCAGTTACGATTCCTTGCAGCCCCTGAGTTCATGCTTTGCTTACAAGGCGGGAAGTTCGATCAGCCCGATAGATTGTTTAACAGGTACGTTATTCTTACACTACATTAATAGCATATGCAGTACAAAAATACATACCACATGCAATACAAACATACCACAAGCATTACATACATACCCTATGGAGTATAGGTGTTGTGTGTTAGATGTTAAAGCCACATTGTCACCAGTTTACTTCCGGAGGTCCGACGGAAACCTCAACCGTTAAAAGACAATAGAATCTTCTAGAATCCGCGATATTTAACAGGCCAATCCGTTCTAAATTGTCAGTGACCTTCTTGGAAATTCGCGTTTTCCGTTGAAAATCATCGGAGATTGTTACGTAATCGATCGGAAGCAATGCGGCTTTAAGGACACAGGTGATTTCATTGTTGACATATCACTTCGCATTCTGTATTGTAGTATCCAGGAGACCTGGGAAAACGTGTTGACAGGACACGCGGACGTCAAAGAGGTAAGTTTGCAGGATGCCTTAAAAGATTTGTTTCTGTTCGCCCACGGAATGATGAGCTGGAGCTGTAGAACATTTCTTTCAGTATATGCGAATTATTTTCTATAGAGAAAAATAGTTGTGGTATGAAAGCTTGGTTACTGTTGGTTGTTTAATGTTCTTGTGTATTTCCAAAGCTTATTCCAGAGTTCTACCAGTCGTCCGGAGAGTTCTTGGTGAATTGCCAAAACCTACCTCTTGGCATGAAGCAAGATAAAAGTAATGTCGGCGACGTGGAGCTTCCAGCCTGGGCTACAGGTGAAACATTACTAGCAGTACAGCCACTCTCCCCACACTCAAAAACTCACTTGATTTTTGGTTATGGTTTTAACGTTTTGGCCTCTCACTTAACATTCCCCTAACTCTTCGCCCCCTACTATACCCGTGTATTCGGTTTTTATCAGTCAACCATTTCTTTCCCTAACCTTTTCCCTAGCTCTCTTCCACTGAAGTTTTCTTTTTACCAGATTGCGAGGATTTCATTCGTAAAAACCGCGAGGCGCTTGAGTGTCCATATGTGTCTGAGCGGCTGAACCACTGGATTGACCTGATCTTTGGCTACAAGCAGCGTGGCGAGGAGGCCTGGGAGGCAGATAATGGTGTGTACACTAGGGTACCTATCAGCACAGGGCCACCGACAATACAAGGCTCAAATACAATCAGTTTAAGCTTCTTTGCTCTCTCACAGAAATGGAGATATATTACTTTCTTAAAATTAATGTTTTCTTTTTGCAGTATTTTACTATCTTACTTATGAAGGGGCAGTCGATTTAGACAGGTAAGTCCTATAATGGTTATTCTTCACTGCGCCTAAGTGCCAATAACAGAGTTCTTTTCTGTTGTTCAGTATAACAGACCCTAATGAGCGAGCATCGCTAGAGTCTCAGATCCTGGAATTCGGTCAGACGCCCAAGCAGCTCTTCACAAGTCCGCACCCACAAAGACTGGTACGCTATTACCCTCAGAGACTGTTACGCTATTCCTTAGATACACTCATAGACTATTAGGTTATTCCTTACATTCACTCATAGACTGGGAAGCTTTCGTAACATATATACACTCATAGACTGTTAAGCTATTACTTACAATCACTCATAGACTGGAAAGCTTTCCTTACATATTCACTCAGAGACTGTTCCGCTATTTCTTAGATACACTCATAGACTGTTAAGCTATTCCTTACATACATTCATAGACTGGTACGCTATTCCTTAGATACACTCATAGACTATTAGGCTATTCCTTACATTCACTCATAGACTGGTACGCTATTCCTTACATACCCTCATAGATAGGTACGCTATTCCTTACACACACTCAGATTGTTAGGCTTTTCCTTACATACCCTAAGAGACTGGTTAGATATTCCTTACGAACCGTATAGAGACTAAGGTTTTTTCTTGTTGATATTTTCAACATTTAACACCCAATTCGGTACTTGGTATTTTGGGTTGTTCTTAATACTATTCGGCTAGTAAGAGAGCCATTTAGAATGTAATAAGCTGCCTGGCTTGCACTCTGTATTTAGGATGTCGATGACCTGATTATATGCTACTTGCTACTTCTAGGTATCAGCAACTCCTACAATGGGAGCGAGTCCGTCACCTCTTGTTCACAGTGTCGTAAACGGGACTTCAGAGCAGCACAGCGCACGGGAGAACCACGAGACAATACCCGTGGTCCACGTCAACGGTGCGTAGTCAGTCATACCAGTAAGGCAGTGGTATTAATATCGGGTCGCTATGTCTTCTGATAATACACAAGAAAGAGCCTGTAACCTTGTCACGGTCATAACAGTGCAAAAACATCACACACATTTCAAGATTACGCAGGGAAATGCATCCAGCTATTATTTCTCTGTGGTTTTGATAATTGAACATTTCGTTTTGTCAACCCATAATCTTCCCTCAAACCTTCCTGTTTCCCCGTTGAACATTCAACGGGGGTCAACATACCGGTGGTCTGAGGAAACAGGCGCTTTGCAGCCATTTGAATGTTTTACGGTATGTAGCTGAGTTTGGATGAAGGTGTAAGTTATATTTCTGGTCATCACATGGAATGAATTTGTTAACAAATGAATATGACAAATAACAAGGTCACTAAGTCCTTCTACGAAATGGCTACAATATGACCAATATGACAAAAACTTTTGTAATAACATTGATTGCGGCAGCAACAAAACAACAGCAACATGACCGCCGACAACAGCGATCATAACAACAACAACAACATAAAATAATAATAATGACAACAACAGTAGCGCCCGTGGCATCACAGTTACTTGAGAGTCGACATTGTACCAATTGGTCTTGCAGTTGATTTTGAGGGCAGCCAGCTTAGTAATGACGCGATGGCGCCCTGGACCCGCATGGAGAGCTTGGACAAGTCCTCCGCACACAAGCTTCACAAGGAGTAAGATACATATGCTACTTGTATTTTTATTCTCCTGTCTATCTGAAGGGTGTCTATTTTCCTATCTGCCCCGCGCCAAGATTCATGTCTATTGGTATAAGTACATTTGTTAGGTTTCCTTCCAGTCTATTAAAACGCCCTTCAAGAATTGGCCGAGGGGAGGAGATGAGTGTGCAGTAATAATTTAAAAAAAATATTTAAGGAGAGAAAAGACAACGAGAGAAAGACTACTTTTCGGGGAACAAGGCGGAGGAGGGTGCGACTAGGCTTAGCTACGCGCCCCTCATCTGTCATTTTACTTCCCTTTAACTCCTCTATTACTACATTTCCTTTTGCAACCCCTTTGAACGTCTACCCTGTCATTTTTTTTCGTCTATCTATCTGTCCTTCGCACGATTTTCATTTATCATTTTCAGGCCATAGTCTTTCTTTTTACATCTATGTTACCTCCTTTCGCCCTTTTCCATTCGTCGGTTCTCTTAACTGTCGTCTTTGCCCATTTACAGAGCAACCAGTAAAACCGTGAACACCTAAAATATGTGTGGAATGGCTTTTGTCTTCTGACGAATCAGACGCGAGAATTCAGACACTGAGACTTGATGAGACTTTGAGTTGTTTGACTGTTTGAATATCTCGCGAGTGATTGGTCGGAACAAACATTCCATACACTTTTCCGGTGTTCACGGTCATACTATACTGGTCGCACTGTAATTCCTTCTTCACCTTTTTCTTCACCTCTTTTCCTGTTTCCTCGTTACGTAGGAAATCTATGCAAGCTGAAGTCAATGTAAACATTGTCAACACTCGCATCACGCGCCACCGAAGGTCTGTGCTAATAACAACCGTTGAAATATATAAGCTTATCATCTGACAGGATGCTTAAGGCGAATTGTCTTAAAGGTTTTGAAAAGTTTTTCGCAAACCATATTTTTTTCAATATCACCCTGTCAGATGTCATGAAATTTAAATGAACATATTAATTGAACATCACTATAGTTAGTTAGTCCTTTCTATATCCTAACCGGTAAGAAATTAAAAATTGTTTAATTCTGATTTTACCTGATTTGAAATATCACCTTAAAAATGATCAATTGTTGACATTGCTACTTCTAAAATAAACATTCTAATCAAGTAATCCTTTTTATGTAAAAAAAATAATACTTCTTTTTTAAAACTGTACTTTTATAAACAATTATAAATGTTTTTAAATTTATTAATCAAATTCATGCTAAATGATTGTTCCGTTCTATCCTTTTTTCTTAATATTAATTTAAACAGTTGCGAAGTTCTCGAGTAAGCACGGTGCCATGTTGATGATCTGACAATTAGCTTAGCTTCCTCGTATATAAGGTACAGGGATGCTATTGGTAGAATGTGGCTCCTGTGAATGACTCAAGTGACTCATATTTCACACCGAAACATGTTAACTAGCGAGTCTGAACATTTTTCGCGAATGGATTTACGTACATCGATATCAAAGCTGACCTACTGTAGATTACTGTAGGCTTAGTAAGCGTTGAACAATTTTCTGTAAATTTCCCTGAAACATGATAACTGAACATATTTCGGCGCTGTTGTGTCCCCACACTAGTAAGAACTCTTGGCTGCTTTTGCATTTCAGTGGTGATCTTACTTTTTAACATTACCTTGTAATCCCAATCGAGAGTTAAACATCTATTGTTGTTCCCGTAGCACGGTGACTGCCGTTCGTTTGTCTAGGGACTGTAGACACGTCTTCTCTGTCTCTCAAGGTAAGATCCAAGGATGCCATGCACCCTTGTCTGTACCCTGGCCTGTAGGTCGTATGATCAAGGTCTAATAATGCCATGCACTCGTGTCTGTACCCGGGCGTGTAGGTCGTATGATCAAGGTCTAATAATGCCATGTACTCGTGTCTGTACCCGGGCGTGTAGGTCGTATGACCAAGGTCTTATAATGTCATGCACCCTTGTCTGTACCCGGGTCGTAGGTCGTATGGTCGAGGTCCAATAATGCCATGTACTCGTGTCTGTACCCGGGCGTGTAGGTCGTATGGTCAAGGTCTAATAATGCCATGCACACGTGTCTGTACCCGGGCCTGTAGGTCGTATGGTCGAGGTCCAATAATGCCATGTACTCGTGTCTATACCCGGGCCTGTAGGTCGTATGGTCAAGGTCTAATAATGCCATGCACTCGTGTCTGTACCTGGGCCTGTAGGTCGTATGGTCAAGGTCTAATAATGCCATGTACTCGTGTCTGTACCTGGGTCGTAGGTCGTATGGTCAAGGTCTAATAATGCCATGTACTCGTGTCTGTACCCGGGCCTGTAGGTCGTACGATCAAGGTCTAATAATGCCATGCACTCGTGTCTATACCCGGGCCTGTAGGTCGTACGATCAAGGTCTAATAATGCCATGTACTCGTGTCTGTACCCGGGCGTGTAGGTCGTATGATCAAGGTCTAATAATGCCATGCACACGTGTCTGTACCCGGGCCTGTAGGTCGTACAATCAAGGTCTAATAATGCCATGTACTCGTGTCTGTACCCGGGTCGTAGGTCGTATGGTCAAGTTCTAATAATGCCATGTACTCGTGTCTGTACCCGGGCCTGTAGGTCGTATGGTCAAGAGAAAGGGGTCTTAATATAATATTCTCCCCTCGGTATTGTTATTCGGCAATCGCTCTGGCCTGGGACACGCCGAGTCAGACGGAGGTGAGCCGTAACTCAAGTCAATCCCGGCTTCCTAGAAGGGATGGGTTGATGGATAGCACGGGGTTGACAGTCCAAACAGAATTACAACGGATCACATTTTATTGACACATTTACATAATCCCGAGGGTATCAATTACTATTGCAAATTGAGAGGCCGTCCACACTATCCGGATTGAGGGGTCGTCCACAGTATTCGTATCCGTGAAGCCGAAAATGCATCGCGTCCACGCAATCGTTTTCATATCGTTTTCGCCTGGATCCAGCCGTCCACTCTAGCACGGATTCAATCGTCAATAAACTCTAAAAGGTACGGCGTGACGCCATTTTTATAATATGCGCATGCTCAAAGCAGCAGACGCGCCTGCGATATAACGCCATCGTTTTCATTTCGATACGGATTCGACCTTCCATACTTTGGATCAAAGTATACGGATTCGTTTTGATTCACTTTCAACAGCGTTCAAGGGTGGACGTGTTAGTGTGGACGGAAGGCCTAAACGTATAAAAATGTATACGGATTTAAATGACGGTTAGTGTGGACGGCCGCTGAGTTGGCATAGCAGTCTCAGCTAGATCGAATTTGTGAAATGATGGTGTTCATTTACAGACACACAACTCAAGATGTACTCTATCGAGGAGAAGCAGCAAGTGCGTGGTATCAACCTGTCATCCATGGTGAGTCACGCTAGTTTTTCACGTAACACCTGTCACGTAACACTTGCCTGATGAAGCTCATGTTTGATGTTCTTTGCCCAGCCCCTGTCGTCCTGTGCCATCATGCCAGATGCAAAGACTATCGTCGTGGGGTCATGGGACAATAAAATGTACGTAGACAAACAATTCACATATCCTACATAGATTTATTATACGTCTACGGAGCTACGCGCGCACTCATTGGTTGAGTAGCGGGCCGCACATCCCCGAAACAACGCAGCAATTATTAAGCAATGTCATCATTTAGTGACAAATCGATATTTAATCTAGCTCATCAGTAAAATCATAGTCGAAATAATAACTTAATACTCCATGGTATTAAAATGTTTTGCCTCAGCGGTGAGTGATACCTTTGGATTGTATCTTCGCAGCTATATCTACTCGGTTGAGTATGGCCGAGTCCTGGACACGACCACAGGACACGATGATGCTAGTGAGTAACCTTATCCCTCTCCCCTCCCAACCTCTCTCCCCCCACCTTTTTTCCTAAGGGATATTTCACTGGCCTTGGTGGCCTACTAATGTTTTCTCCCCATTTTCAAGTGTTTTATGTACTTATGTTTAAAACCCACCAAAAGACACTGTGAGTATATGTTGTAAAGGATGAAAACTGAATTCGAATAACCCCATCGCCATCATCTATACCCGTGAAATTTAATGTTAAACGATGCCGCTCTCCCCGATATTGAGGTGTTCATTGAGCGGTGCACTTGTATTGCAGTCTCGTGCCTGTATTGATATGAGTTTATTGTGTGATACACGTGTATTACAGTCTCGTGCCTGTATTGATATGTGTTTATTGAGTGATACACGTGTATAGCAGTCTCGTGCCTGTATTGATATGTTTTTATTGAGTGATACACGTGTATTGCAGTCTCGTGCCTGTATTGATATGAGTTTATTGTGTGATACACGTGTATTGCAGTCTCGTGCCTGTATTGATATGTGTTTATTGTGTGATACACGTGTATAGCAGTCTCGTGCCTGTATTGATATGTTTTTATTGAGTGATACACGTGTATTGCAGTCTCGTGCATGTATTGATATGTGTTTATTGAGTGATACACGTGTATAGCAGTCGCGTGCCTGTATTGATATGTTCTTATTGTGTGATACACGTGTATAGCAGTCTCGTGCCTGTATTGATATGTGTTTATTGTGTGATACACGTGTATTGCAGTCTCGTGCCTGTTTTGATATGTGTTTATTGTGTGATACACGTGTATTGCAGTCTCGTGCCTGTATTGATATGTGTTTATTGAGTGATACACGTGTATTGCAGTCTCGTGTCTATGCTGGAATGATGGTATCCTTGTGACGGCTTCCTGGGACTCAACGGTCAAGGTAGCTACTCACTAACACTGCTAATGGAGCTTAGTAGCAAGCGCAAAACACTTAAAGGATAAGAGAGTGTTGGGGAGGGAGAAAAAGTCCCCCTTTGCGTCCATTTCCCTTACCTTAAAGCTTGGTTAAGCTCATTCTTGTATCTGTTTGTCTGGATTAGAATTTTATTGTTTGAACTTGTTTGTCAGATTTGAAAGCTAAGTAGTTTGTTATGTTGGGAAATTGATGGTTTAACTTGTTTGTCAGGTTGGGAAGTTCATGGTGTGAATTGTTTGTCTGGGCTGGAAGTTTATACTTTGAACACTTGTTTGTCAGGTTTGGAAGTTCATGCCGGCGCCTGAGGGTAGAAAACCCGCACCTCCCTCTATCCTGGTAAGACTTTTAAGATTTAAAAGTGGAGTATCATATAATCCCCTTGTAATGTGTAGTGACATTTCTATTTCTATTTCTAGGCGGAGCTGGACCACGATACAGAGGTACAGTGCGTATCGTATTTACAGTTGCTTGTTTTACTACCCGGCCACGCCAGATAAAATATCGAAGTTCGAGCTCCTCAATACTTAGACATGCCAATCGAAACTTGCCTCGCAGCCGGGTATATTTTTACTGCACAAAGGGACTGATGGACAGACGAGTATGCACAAATTGAACTTCGTTGCTTTGTTAAGGTCGGCCGTACAGCAATGCAAACAGTTGCAAACCTATTGCTCACAATTTTTTGTAGCGATCCTGCTCTATGCACTGTTCACAAACGTTGATGGGATTATTTGAGTTTTAATTACGAGGGCGGGATGCAGTTTATTGATGTTACTTTTTTTTGCATTCCCAACTCCCTGTCAATCTAAACCTCCTCATGTTTTATAGGTGAACTCCGTGGATCTAGATCCTACCAACACTCTTGTTGTTACTGGGACTATGGATGGTGAGTTTACTGTTGTCCTACGGGAAGAATCCTACAGTATATAGTATATAACGCGACCAAGGTAATATATAGGTTGACATCGATGAAGCCTTTTTTACGTACCCTGGACAAAACTGAATTTATATTAAAATACGAGTGATTAGAACGAAGCCTCTAACAAAACAATTATCGGCAAAAAAAATTGAGGGAGTGTTGCTTCTCAATTTCCTGTTGGGTTGCAGAGTGTTGCTCTTAGTTGCTTGTTGTGTCTCAGGGAGTATTGCTCTTAGTTGCTTGTTGTGTCTCAGGGAGTGTTGCTCTTAGTTGCTTGTTGTGTCTCAGGGAGTGTTGCTCTTAGTTGCTTGTTGTGTCTCAGGGAGTATTGCTCTTAGTTGCTTGTTGTGTCTCAGGGAGTGTTGCTCTTAGTTGCTTGTTGTGTCTCAGGGAGTGTTGCTCTTAGTTGCTTGTTGTGTCTCAGGGAGTATTGCTCTTAGTTGCTTGTTGTGTCTCAGGGAGTGTTGCTCTTAGTTTCTTGTTGTGTCTCAGGGAGTGTTGCTCTTAGTTGCCTGTTGTGTCTCAGGGAGTGTTGCTCTTAGTTGCCTGTTGTGTCTCAGGGAGTGTTGCTCTTAGTTGTTTGTTGTGTCTCAGGGAGTGTTGCTCTTAGTTGCTTGTTGTGTCTCAGGGAGTGTTGCTCTTCGTTGTTTGTTGTGTCTCAGGGAGTATTGCTCTTAGTTGTTTGTTGTGTCTCAGGGAGTGTTGCTCTTAGTTGCTTGTTGTGTCTCAGGGAGTATTGCTCTTCGTTGCTTGTTGTGTCTCAGGGAGTGTTGCTCTTAGTTGCTTGTTGTGTCTCAGGGAGTATTGCTCTTAGTTGCTTGTTGTGTCTCAGGGAGTATTGCTCTTAGTTGCTTGTTGTGTCTCAGGGAGTATTGCTATTAGTTGCTTGTTGTGTCTCAGGGAGTATTGCTCTTCGTTGCCTGTTGTGTCTCAGGGAGTGTTGCTCTTAGTTGCCTGTTGTGTCTCAGGGAGTATTGCTCTTAGTTGCTTGTTGTGTCTCAGGGAGTGTTGCTCTTAGTTGCTTGTTGTGTCTCAGGGAGTGTTGCTCTTAGTTGCTTGTTGTGTCTCAGGGAGTGTTGCTCTTAGTTGCTTGTTGTGTCTCAGGGAGTGTTGCTCTTAGTTGCTTGTTGTGTCTCAGGGAGTGTTGCTCTTAGTTGCTTGTTGTGTCTCAGGGAGTGTTGCTCTTAGTTGCTTGTTGTGTCTCAGGGAGTGTTGCTCTTAGTTGCCTGTTGTGTCTCAGGGAGTGTTGCTCTTAGTTGCCTGTTGTGTCTCAGGGAGTGTTGCTCTTAGTTGCTTGTTGTGTCTCAGGGAGTGTTGCTCTTAGTTGCTTGTTGTGTCTCAGGGAGTGTTGCTCTTAGTTGCTTGTTGTGTCTCAGGGAGTGTTGCTGTTAGTTGCTTGTTGTGTCTCAGGGAGTGTTGCTCTTAGTTGCTTGTTGTGTCTCAGGGAGTGTTGCTCTTAGTTGCTTGTTGTGTCTCAGGGAGTGTTGCTCTTAGTTGCTTGTTGTGTCCCAGGGAGTGTTGCTCTTAGTTGCTTGTTGTGTCTCAGGGAGTATTGCTCTTAGTTGCTTGTTGTGTCTCAGGGAGTGTTGCTCTTAGTTGCTTGTTGTGTCTCAGGGAGTATTGCTCTTAGTTGCTTGTTGTGTCTCAGGGAGTGTTGCTCTTAGTTGCTTGTTGTGTCTCAGGAAGTGTTGCTCTTAGTTGCTTGTTGTGTCTCAGGGAGTATTGCTCTTAGTTGCTTGTTGTGTCTCAGGGAGTATTGCTCTTAGTTGCTTGTTGTGTCTCAGGGAGTATTGCTCTTAGTTGCTTGTTGTGTCTCAGGGAGTGTTGCTTTTAGTTGCTTGTTGTGTCTCAGGGAGTATTGCTCTTAGTTGCTTGTTGTGTCTCAGGGAGTATTGCTCTTAGTTGCTTGTTGTGTCTCAGGGAGTATTGCTCTTAGTTGCTTGTTGTGTCTCAGGGAGTATTGCTCTTAGTTGCTTGTTGTGTCTCAGGGAGTGTTGCTCTTAGTTGCTTGTTGTGTCTCAGGGAGTGTTGCTCTTAGTTGCTTGTTGTGTCTCAGGGAGTGTTGCTCTTAGTTGCCTGTTGTGTCTCAGGGAGTGTTATTCTTAGTTGCTTGTTGTGTCTCAGGGAGTGTTGCTCTTAGTTGCTTGTTGTGTCTCAGGGAGTATTGCTCTTAGTTGCTTGTTGTGTCTCAGGGAGTATTGCCTTTAGTTGCTTGTTGCGTCTCAGGGAGTATTGCTCTTAGTTGCTTGTTGTGTCTCAGGGAGTGTTGCTCTTAGTTGCTTGTTGTGTCTCAGGGAGTGTTGCTCTTAGTTGCCTGTTGTGTCTCAGGGAGTGTTGCTCTTAGTTGCCTGTTGTGTCTCAGGGAGTGTTGCTCTTAGTTGCTTGTTGTGTCTCAGGGAGTGTTGCTCTTAGTTGCTTGTTGTGTCTCAGGGAGTGTTGCTCTTAGTTGCTTGTTGTGTCTCAGGGAGTGTTGCTCTTAGTTGCTTGTTGTGTCTCAGGGAGTGTTGCTCTTAGTTGCTTGTTGCGTCTCAGGGAGTGTTGCTCTTAGTTGCTTGTTGTGTCTCAGGGAGTGTTGCTCTTAGTTGCTTGTTGTGTCTCAGGGAGTGTTGCTCTTAGTTGCTTGTTGTGTCCCAGGGAGTGTTGCTCTTAGTTGCTTGTTGTGTCTCAGGGAGTATTGCTCTTAGTTGCTTGTTGTGTCTCAGGGAGTGTTGCTCTTAGTTGCTTGTTGTGTCTCAGGGAGTATTGCTCTTAGTTGCTTGTTGTGTCTCAGGGAGTGTTGCTCTTAGTTGCTTGTTGTGTCTCAGGAAGTGTTGCTCTTAGTTGCTTGTTGTGTCTCAGGGAGTATTGCTCTTAGTTGCTTGTTGTGTCTCAGGGAGTATTGCTCTTAGTTGCTTGTTGTGTCTCAGGGAGTATTGCTCTTAGTTGCTTGTTGTGTCTCAGGGAGTGTTGCTCTTAGTTGCTTGTTGTGTCTCAGGGAGTGTTGCTTTTAGTTGCTTGTTGTGTCTCAGGGAGTATTGCTCTTAGTTGCTTGTTGTGTCCCAGGGAGTGTTGCTCTTAGTTGCTTGTTGTGTCTCAGGGAGTATTGCTCTTAGTTGCTTGTTGTGTCTCAGGGAGTGTTGCTCTTAGTTGCTTGTTGTGTCTCAGGGAGTATTGCTCTTAGTTGCTTGTTGTGTCTCAGGGAGTATTGCTCTTAGTTGCTTGTTGTGTCTCAGGGAGTATTGCTCTTAGTTGCTTGTTGTGTCTCAGGGAGTGTTGCTCTTAGTTGCTTGTTGTGTCTCAGGGAGTATTGCTCTTAGTTGCTTGTTGTGTCTCAGGGAGTATTGCTCTTAGTTGCTTGTTGTGTCTCAGGGAGTATTGCTCTTAGTTGCTTGTTGTGTCTCAGGGAGTGTTGCTCTTAGTTGCTTGTTGTGTCTCAGGGAGTGTTGCTCTTAGTTGCTTGTTGTGTCTCAGGGAGTGTTGCTCTTAGTTGCCTGTTGTGTCTCAGGGAGTGTTGCTCTTAGTTGCTTGTTGTGTCTCAGGGAGTGTTGCTCTTAGTTGCTTGTTGTGTCTCAGGGAGTATTGCTCTTAGTTGCTTGTTGTGTCTCAGGGAGTATTGCTCTTAGTTGCTTGTTGTGTCTCAGGGAGTATTGCTCTTAGTTGCTTGTTGTGTC
This sequence comes from Nematostella vectensis, assembly GCF_932526225.1. Lineage (NCBI taxonomy): Eukaryota > Metazoa > Cnidaria > Anthozoa > Actiniaria > Edwardsiidae > Nematostella > Nematostella vectensis. Next base: position 5,721,060 of record NC_064046.1, read on the forward strand.
TCAGGGAGTGTTGCTCTTAGTTGCTTGTTGTGTCTCAGGGAGTGTTGCTCTTAGTTGCCTGTTGTGTCTCAGGGAGTATTGCTCTTAGTTGCTTGTTGTGTCTCAGGGAGTATTGCTCTTAGTTGCTTGTTGTGTCTCAGGGAGTGTTGCTCTTAGTTGCTTGTTGTGTCTCAGGGAGTGTTGCTCTTAGTTGCTTGTTGTGTCTCAGGGAGTATTGCTCTTAGTTGCTTGTTGTGTCTCAGGGAGTATTGCTCTTAGTTGCTTGTTGTGTCTCAGGGAGTGTTGCTCTTAGTTGCTTGTTGTGTCTCAGGGAGTGTTGCTCTTAGTTGCCTGTTGTGTCTCAGGGAGTGTTGCTCTTAGTTGCTTGTTGTGTCTCAGGGAGTGTTGCTCTTAGTTGCTTGTTGTGTCTCAGGGAGTGTTGCTCTTAGTTGCTTGTTGTGTCTCAGGGAGTGTTGCTCTTAGTTTCTGGTTGTGTCTCAGGGAGTGTTGCTCTTAGTTGCTTGTTGTGTCTCAGGGAGTGTTGCTCTTAGTTGCCTGTTGTGTCTCAGGGAGTGTTGCTCTTAGTTGCTTGTTGTGTCTCAGGGAGTATTGCTCTTAGTTGCTTGTTGTGTCTCAGGGAGTATTGCTCTTAGTTGCTTGTTGTGTCTCAGGGAGTATTGCTCTTAGTTGCTTGTTGTGTCTCAGGGAGTGTTGCTCTTAGTTGCTTGTTGTGTCTCAGGGAGTGTTGCTCTTAGTTGCCTGTTGTGTCTCAGGGAGTATTGCTCTTAGTTGCTTGTTGTGTCTCAGGGAGTATTGCTCTTAGTTGCTTGTTGTGTCTCAGGGAGTGTTGCTCTTAGTTGCTTGTTGTGTCTCAGGGAGTGTTGCTCTTAGTTGCTTGTTGTGTCTCAGGGAGTATTGCTCTTAGTTGCTTGTTGTGTCTCAGGGAGTATTGCTCTTAGTTGCTTGTTGTGTCTCAGGGAGTGTTGCTCTTAGTTGCTTGTTGTGTCTCAGGGAGTGTTGCTCTTAGTTGCCTGTTGTGTCTCAGGGAGTGTTGCTCTTAGTTGCTTGTTGTGTCTCAGGGAGTGTTGCTCTTAGTTGCTTGTTGTGTCTCAGGGAGTGTTGCTCTTAGTTGCTTGTTGTGTCTCAGGGAGTGTTGCTCTTAGTTTCTGGTTGTGTCTCAGGGAGTGTTGCTCTTAGTTGCTTGTTGTGTCTCAGGGAGTGTTGCTCTTAGTTGCTTGTTGTGTCTCAGGGAGTATTGCTCTTAGTTGCTTGTTGTGTCTCAGGGAGTGTTGCTCTTAGTTGCTTGTTGTGTCTCAGGGAGTATTGCTCTTCGTTGCCTGATGTGTTGCAAAGAGTATTGCTCTTAGTTGCTTGTTGTTTTTTAGGGAATGTTTTGCTGTGGAATATCGACCAGCAGGCAATTATCAGCAATCATTCAGGTAATTTTATTCCATTCCAGATGAATGTTAGCGTTTGTTGCGTAACCCTGACCTCGTGATACAAGCGAATACTTTTCATGACAATTCTGTGGAATGAGACCAACTATGTTTTCCTTATTGTCTTGTTGAAAAATAGCATCATCTGTTAATTTAAAAAAATTAAAAGGAACTTGACCCTGAGTTTATACAAAAAGTATTTGGTATCCTGCTGGTCAATACCCTATTTGATACCCAGTGTTGTTTGTAGTCCACAGAGAGACTGTCCACTGCGTGCTTTTTAGCCCAGGTAGGTATAGTATAAGTACGCCTTATAACCAGGGGTATGTGTGCCTTAATATCTAAGTGTATCGTTACTCTCTTCCTCGTTAGTCGAGGTAGGGTGACGTATAGAGATATAAATAAGTGTACTCTCCTGCCCCCTCCGCTACCAATCTTCCGTTAACATGTTCTTGACTAATAAAAAGCGACATTGTTGTCAGACGGTCAGCGGATATTCTCGTGTGGCGCGGATCACTTCATGCGGGTCATTGATGTACATACGGGGACTGAGGTTTTTTGTAAAGACGTTGGAGAGGAGATCAGGTAGGGAGAAAAGTCTTGTTGGGATCAGACTGTTGACAATTTGGCGTCAGCAGGGCAGACAAAGACATTTTATTTGGCACCAAGTACATGTCTGAAATCAGGGTATGAGGGATGGGGTAAATAGTCAAAGACTTACTTCAGGTATTTGTAGGTACATACACACCTATTTCAAATACTTTGCACTCGGAGAATCTTTGTATCAAGGATTCAGCCGTTTATACGCTACCCATGAACCACCCGCGGGTTACGACACATGGGTTCTCGAGTGCAACCTTATTTGAAGTAGGTGTATACAGCTGTATACAACCTTATAAGATGAGCCGTATGTGGACAAAACATTGCTGATTTTGAGCTTATTTGATAATTGGGATCGTTTTGTAGCAATTAATAAAAGATTCACAAATTTAAATTGTCTCTTGGTGTTGTCGCTAGGTGCGCTGTGTGGGATGGTCAGATGGTACTGGCTGGAGGCGAGTCGGGCGATCTCCAGGTTTGGGATTTGTTCCATGTGCAGCAAATTACCAAGATAAAAGCACACCAAGGTATATACCGTATGACTCGCACACTCTAGAACATAAGTGAAACTACAGGTCTTAAAGCCGCATTGTCACCAATTTACTTCCGGTCGATTACCAAACAATCTCCGATGATTTTTTACGGAAAACGCGAAAAATATTTCAAAATATTGAAAGCAATATGTCTATTGAAAGTTTCTTTGAGGATGTGATTGATAATTTAGAGCGGATGGCCTGTTAAATATCTCTTTTGTGTTTTAACGGTTGAGGTTTCCCTCGGACCCCCGGAAGTAAACTGGTGACAATGCTGCCTTGGAATGTACTAGTGTTTCATGTTTTTGTCCATGGAATGCGCTAGTGCTGTCCTCGTCAATAGCACCCTTATGTTGTCGTGATTGTGTAGCTTGCGGTCTTATGATGATGTGGTCGTGTAACTTGTCAATCACTACAACACAAGCATGCAAGATACACGACCACTACAACACAAGCATGCAAGATACTCGACCACTACAACACAAGCATGCAAGACACACGACCACTACAACACAAGCATGCAACTATGTTGTCCCGTCCTAGCTTACCGTGTAAGGGGTGTTGTGTTTAAGGTGCCATCCGTTGTATCGACGTATCTGGTGATGGGTGCACCGTAGTGACAGGCGGGGAGGACGGACAAGTCATCCTGTGGAAAATAAAAGTGTAGCTAAGGACAGAGAAGAGCAATTGGTAAAGCTGACGTACCACGTGGGATCGAGTAATAATACTGGTGGACAAGTGCATTAAAGAAAAATGCTAAGCTCCAGTACTCTGAAAATGGGGTCTATCTCGCCTGACTACTTGCGAATAACTGTCTTGGTTTAACATTGTTTGAGCAATAGCAAACAATCGCACCACAGAAATTTACCTGCTTTTTTTACCTGTGAGTTTCTGCGAGTTGTGGTTGGAGGTAATTCCCGGTTCAACTGCGCCTGCCTTGGTCTCCTACGCCTGTCGTCGATACGGCCACCTACAATGGTTCACATTTTGATAAAACGTTGCGGCTTTAGCTAGAAATGCGAGTTTCACAGGATTTGAATTGCTAGCTAGCTATAAGTGGATATTGTGACGATATTTATTAATGGACGTTGATATTTTTTAGAATTTGAATTTTGCAAAGACTTGAGCATCTTCTACGGCATAAAGCCAGGCGTTATAACAATAACCCAAAAGATGAAAAACAGAATAAATATTGAAATATGACTCGTCTTGGGTTTACTTTGTCATGATCGTTAGTTAAAGAGTTTCCAAACGGTAGCCATTTCGCCTATCGGTCACTACTTTGGGCTTGGAACTCCTTGAAGAATTCATTTATTTATTCAGTTGTCATTTTTCCAATCGGGTGAGAGGAGGGTGGGATGACCTTCATTCCGGAATTGGAATGTGGGATAAAAGAACGCACGCTTTTTCTCATTCCGGAATCACGAGTAAAAAAACGCTCCCTTAGTTCATACTGCCCATACTCTGACCTTATAATAAGTGGAGAACCCCATCAACGAACGTTAAGGCTAAGTTTAAACGTCGTATTATCCATGAGCCGTATTCAATGCAAATGCATGCTCGATTCATTCATTTGCATGCATTTGCATTGAATACGACTCATGGATAATACGACATTTATACTTAGCCTAAGGTAACTCAAAAGAAATTCCAAGCTAGCCCAAGCGCGTCTAGGCCAAGATGTTTTTTCTGCTGCACTTTGCGCAATGCGCACGTACAGCAAAAAGGCAGCTTGGCCTAGACGCGCTTTGGCTAGCTTGGAATTTCTTTTGAGTTACCTTAAATAAGTGAAGACATTTTCCCTTTACATTGGGGTTCCACCGTTGGAGCATTTCAGGGAACACGATTGTTTGTCGTATCTAGAAGATGACCCCAACTGTATGTAATGTCAAGGAAAACTTACCTGATCTAGGGGATACTTCCTTTTTTCTGCGGAAAGACCAAGAGCAGCAAGGCAATTCTTATCTTTGTGCGTTAAGGTGGATTGCGGGCATTAACAGGCGTCACGGACGAAGCTTTTTTACCCCAAGACGGCCTGCGATCTCTCTAATTTAGGCAGAGTATGTATATCATACTTTTGCCTCTTCCAAGTCCTGTTTTTCAGCGTTTGTGGGTGCATGATCGCGTGCCAATGCGTCCCAGAGCTTTCGCAGGAGCAGTATGAACTGTAAATTCCCAACATACCACTAAATACAGCCCGTCTCCCAAATAAAAAAAAATGACCACATAGCTGGCGAAGCTTGGGAGCTAATATGTTAGCAACGCCTGGTCAAGTTGTTATCCCCGGCGGGCTTTCGACCTTTTGGCTTTTGCATCGAGCGCGAAATTTTAAATTAATTCCATCTTTGCAAAGTTTAAATATATTATTATACTGAACTATGGCTCATGTACCAAATATTCCCCAGATCCCTCGTCGATATAGCAGTCCAGACAGTCAATTGGAGGAAGAAAACTGATTTAGTGCGGGGTATCTTTTGTCATTCCAAATGGAGCATTCGAGAATTTCAATAGTTTTATTTGGGACAACGTTTCCGTTTACGGAAGGTTTGCTATTCTAGTCTGAAAAATAAAGGCGCATAACTGAAAGTGTCTTGTCATAAACGATTGACGACGCAATTTCCAGCTCTATTATTTATGGAGTAGAGACAAAAGAACTCCTTTGCAAAGATAATAGGAGACAAAGCAGCTGCGTACTTACTCCAAAAATAACCATATTGTAATATCAGTACTGTATAATTGTTTTCATTGTTATTGTATTTATTATTTTATTTATGCAAGTGCAAAGTAAACAATAAGATATATTTATGCTATCATATTGTTTAGACAGAAGTATTTTGAAGTCAAATGGGAAGGCTAAATTTAGAATACATATTACATGTAAACACTAAACCCCACCAACACAACACAATCCTCTAGTTTTTTATTGCAAATGTTCCATTAAAAAACATATAATGACATTCAATAAGAAAAAAAGGCTTTTCCTTAGAAAGAAAAAAGAAACAAATCAAAGGAAGGCATGAGTTATTATTATTATTAGCAATTAAGGCCTGTGGAGGACAAAATGTTCTTACATTAAGAATGGATCCAAACCTCAGGGTTCGAGTAGACAAAGTCAATAGGCATAGGCATTAAGATTGCCTCTAGTTCATTCCTAAGCACCCAGAGCATTTTAACTTAGGCCTTGAAGCAGTCGATATGTATCTGACTACAGTACAGTAGTTGGGAGAATCGAGTCTTAATAAATTAACCTATTCTTGCTTGCGCTAATGTCTAGGTGGTGGCGACCAGGTCTAGAAACGTCGCAGATGGCCAGGGACCCGCAAGGATCGAATTGCTGGCAAGGCGCTAGATTTGAAAGAATCTAGAGATTGGGCACTCACTACCTCAGAGGGTAGCAGGTTCCATATACTAACTGGTGTGGGGAAAAAAAGAGTAACTATGAGTGAGAATACTAGACTGGATCTGCCTATATTGGTAGGGATTTCTTCGAGTTGCTCTGGGATTTGGCAGGATACAGGGCGGGAATTTAACGTTCACAGAGTTGTTTCGGATCTTATAGAACAGTCTGCCCCGTCTCGTGTGGAATCGCAAATCTTTATACGACGAAATACGGGGTTAAATTTCAAATTGAGTATGACTTTCAGCAATGGCATTATAGATAGCAATGACTTGATTCCATTTGCAGTAATTAAATAGTTAGTCTTGCCTTTTTGACTGCGGAGGTGCAAGCGATTCTCAGGTGAGATTTCAATATTCAAGATGGCGGCAATCAAGGCTTGTGAGATTAGAAAATGCGCAAAGACTCTTGGGTATGATGTTGCGCAACTCGGTAAGAAAGAAAAAACAATTGCATTTTATGACTTGGCTACCACAGGTATCCCAGTAAAAAACTGAAGCTATACTTTTTGGGACGTTTCAAAGACTTTCAAAGGTCAACTCTTTTGCTATTAATGTCAACGGTAAACCCATAAAGCGCGTCTCAGAGTTTACGTACTTAGGCGTTATGTTTTTAGCGAGTGCCTCTGCTGGAACGAGCATGTTAGATACATTTTAACAAAAGCGGGCAAACGCGTCGGCATGCTTGGCCGTATTCACACAAACTCAACTTGTGCAAAGGCCAGGTTGCAAGGAATGAATGGATGGCCATGAGAGGCATCCCATTTGAGAGTGCATCCTATTTGAGAGTGCATCCCATTTGAGAGTGCATCCCATTTGAGAGTGTATCGCATTTGAGAGTGCATCCCATCTGAGAGTGCATCCCATTTGAGAGTGCATCCCATTTGAGAGTGTATCCCATTTGAGAGTGTATCCCATTTGAGAGTGCATCCCATTTGAGAGTGTATCCCATTTGAGAGTGCATCCCATTCGAGAGTGCATCCCATTTGAGAGTGTATCCCATTTGAGAGTGTATCCCATTTGAGAGTGCATCCCATTTGAGAGTGCATCCCATTTGAGAGTGCATCCCATTTGAGAGTGCATCCCATTTGAGAGTGCATCCCATTTGAGAGTGTATCCCATTTGAGAGTGTATCCCATTTGAGAGTGTATCCCATTTGAGAGTGTATCCCATTTGAGAGTGCATCCCATTTGCGAGTGTATCCCATTTGAGTGTATCCCATTTGAGAGTGTATCCCATTTGAGAGTGCATCCCATTTGAGAGTGTATCCCATTTGAGAGTGTATCCCATTTGAGAGTGTATCCCATTTGAGAGTGCATCCCATTTGAGAGTGCATCCCATTTGAGAGTGCATCCCATTTGAGAGTGCATCCCATTTGAGAGTGCATCCCATTTGAGAGTGTATACCATTTGATTTGCCCTTCTCGATGTTAGAAGCTCGATGTTAGACTAAATGTGGTAAGTTTTTAATGTTTTCCCTTTTCGTACATTTGCCTCAAAACTTAAGAGGCTGTCCGTCTAAGAAACGACCGGTCAATTTTCGGCTATCGAAATAATGGGTCAGTTCATTCAAAATATGACAGAACTACTTCAATTATTTGTGAAAAAACATTTAATTCACTTTTTTTCGATGCTTACTAAAAAAATTTGAGATTCAAAATCCACGCCCTCGAATGAGCGCTCAAAACAGGAGCAAAAATCGCCGTCTCCATAGATTCGCGACATCAACAAATAAAAAACCTATTTCAACTCAAAGACAAATGCCCAAAGAAGCCATCTGAGTGGAAAAATAATGAAAAGTAACAGAAAATTTGAATATTCTCTCGCCTTAGTGATCGAAGCTCGAATCTCTGTCAAAAACATGTAACACATTTATAATCAAAATTCTCAAAAGTGCACCACAATACGAGAGAGGCACTCAGAATTCTCAAAACATAAGTAGTTTGTCTTGACATTTTCGTCAAGAAACATTTTTGCCGTTGCGATTTTACTCCTAGAATCATTCCAAAAGGTTACAGGTTTTACCTCCAAATTCTTGTCATCTTGGACGGCCGATATCAATCTCAACCGATGTTTCAACTAGAGCCTGCGTGCAGGCTTGACTGGGATACCTAGTTGGCGTTCTCGTTCCCAGTGTTCCTTGGCCCTGCTGACAAGAAAGAAAAACAAACAGCGGAGGGCGGAGGAGGGTCTGGGAACGATGAAGCCTAGCCTCCTTTGCAGCTTGCAGGCGCTCTCTGTGTCGATACCAGATCCCCCATGACCGACACAAAGAGCGGCTGCAAAGGAGGCTAGATGAAGAGAGATCGCCATATGCCTCGGCAATTTGTTGGGGTTCCTGTGTTCTGACGTGTGACGTAATGATAAACTGCCAAACCGGCGGAAAACTGGGAGTTATTTGAACACGGGCGTCGAAGTACAGTCGGGCCCGTGGTATATTATGATCAGTGTGACCGCTGTGGCCAAGGTTCGAATCCTGGCTCAAACTGGGGATTTTTCCGGGTTCCTGCCTTGGTTCGAATTTGTGTCACAAGTGAGTTGAAGTTATTCTCCCGTGTTTCCAGTCTTCTCGGATAAGGACACTAAACCGGAGGTCCCGTCTCTTTAAGCTGCACTACATTAACCTGAACCGAAGGGACGTAAAAGAACCACTGGGGACGCAATAAACCCTCTGGCAGTGACCACCCCCAGTGACAGTGCTTACTAACCGAGGGCCATGTTAGAAAACTGTATATTCGGTTAAATATGCTACCCTCGATAAACAAAGATTACAAAAAGCGGTATCGCTTCGCAAAACCACAGCTATCCCCAGACCGTTACATCAACAGTCTAGACAAAGTTGTCTAGGGGGCAAGGGGGGTTCCACTAGGCTCTTACCGAAAGTGCTCGTTAAAAAAGCATTAAATGCTAAAAGCAGTGCTTGTTTTTTGCCAAAAAAGTGCTAAAATAATGCTATTTTTTTAAATGCTTGTGGATTAAAAAAAATGCTCATTTTTTCAGACTTTTTTTAATCATATAGAACATTACATTTTCAGATTTTCGCTCACATGTTTTAACATCAAAATTTAACGATCAATGTTTTTTCCATTTAAGTCCAACACACACTTGTCATTGGGTCATCATTACCCATTTTAGAAGTTAGTCATTGCTTGTTGTACTGGGTCATCACACTTGCTTGCAGATAGTCAACTAAGGCATGCTCCTGTTGGTCGTTGAATGCGGAATTGAGAACAGAGAATACCCTTTCTGCTGCAGCCGAGGATGGCTGCACCAACAGCACTTTCTTCACTGCAGAAGCCCAGTGAGGGAGCTGTTCCTTGTGGTCGTGCCACCATTTTACCTTTCGCTCTTCTGTGTTGATTACCACATCTGCAGTGGCAGCTAAGTAAGCAGTTAGTTCAGCTTTTAGGCCGTTGATAATGCAATCATCATTGAGAAAAGGGAAGATTCGCAAGGCCTCTACTGAGTGCTGAGTTGGCTTCAGCCACTGGACGCTGACCGGACACATATACCTCGCAGCCTTGAACGCTAACACTGTGTTGTATAGTTGGACATTGAACTTTCTTAGAAACCAATCTATGGCTGGTGGAACACATGCCTTTGCCTGATGTTCGAGGGCTGCTACGTTTTGGGCAGGATTTTCTTCAGCGATTGCTGCTGCGACTGCACGCACGTTTGGAAAGTGAGGGGCTTGGCAGGCTTGGGCAACAGCATGGAGTTTCTCATAACACGAGAGGGCCATCACCTTCCAAGAAATAGGTCGCTTTTACAAAGTGCTCCCCAACATCGATGGTGATGGCGAGTTCGAGCTTCAGGTTGATCACTCGCTCAGGATCGGAAAGTATTGCCTGGAGTTGAGGGAGTAACTGTGGACCAATATAAGCGGCTTCTGCTTCTATCAAGAATCCCTCAATATCTCCAAACTGCAGTAACATTTGTTTGTAGACTTCCCACTTTGACCACCATCTTGTCTCACTGTATGATCTCGGTCTTTGCCCAGTCAGATCTTTCCACAACAGCTTTGCCTTGTAACTATGGCGGAACAGGCGAAGCCACACGCTACCGAACTCTAGAAGAGTTGGAATGACAAGATGATTCCCAACATTGTCAAGCGTGTGTGAGAAACACACAACGTTGAGCAGCTTAGGAAAGATAAATGCAATTCTATCCAACGCTGCCTGGTTCACACTTGCTCCATCTCTCATGGCTGCGAGTAACGAATTGGCCTTGACACCATAATCAACTGATAGGCACTGATTTAGAACTTGTGCAAGATCATCCGCATTCACTGACTTGGAACATATATCAATTTTGACGAGACGTTGAATAATAGACCAATTCTGGTCAAGAAAACGCAGGACAGCAATTGCTTCTCCTTGTCGTGTACTTCCGTCAAAGATCATCGAAACATCTCTTGTCATGCCAGTCTGGCCAGGCAAAGTCAGTTCATTTTTTATCCTTTCGACTTCCTGCTTGAGAACAATTGAAATGTACTGACCAAGATGAGCACTTGCTGTGAGACGTTGGCCATTCTTTTCTAAGAGGGAGCGTAGCTTATCGATTTTCAAAAGTGGCCAGCCTTCAGAAACTCTCCGACCACTTCGAGTCGGTAGGCCCGTTCAGATATTGGTAGAGTGCGGTCTTTCTGCGTCATGTCCGCCGCTCTAAAAGCCTCCATAATAGTCTGACCCTTCAACTTAGACTTCTTCAGGTTCTCTTTTACATTTCCATGTTTCTTTGAAGCCAAGTGTGTAGTTAGAATACTCTTCTTCGAAGACACTATTTCGCGGCATGCCAGACAAAACAACTTCCCGTCTTTGATTGTTAGTTCCTCTCCTGGATATTGCTGAATCCGATCATGTATGCTTTGTTTTTTCCACTGATTGATGGCAGCGTACGCTCTCGAGCTATCTCTGCCTTGCTTGGCTGACTTCCAGTAATGCTAGTGAATGACGCCATCTTGGAACGAGTAACGAGGAGGACTGACGAGAAGGACCGGGTTCTAGAAGGCAACCGCTGACCTATCAAACATATTCCCCAGCCTCCTCGGCTACTTTGACGAAAATGAATACAAATTGCGGCTTTGGACGACATATGAGTGTGCTGATTAACGCGAAATTATATAAATAATCAGTCGATAATAAGAAAAAATGCTAGCAGTGCTTTTTGGGAAAAAATGTAAAAAAAGTGCTCGCGAAGCCAAATAATGCCAAAAAAAGTGCTAGCACTTTAGGTAAGAGCCTAGGTTCAACCATGTGGTGCCCAGGGGGTGTAGCCACCATATTCATATTTCATTGATGCTGCCTTATCTTGAGAACGTCTCAACCAAAATTTATTAACCAATTGACTCCTGGCTTTTTTTGAGCTGAATTTACAAAAAACAGACTGAAAACAGATACCTCCCCCCCTATTCTGAGTTTTATACAGCCCGTCAAAGTCAAACACAGCTGCACCTAGTCAGCGGTATCCAAGCTTTCCAACAGTGCTTTGCGGTCCCCACTTTTAATCCCTCGTCGATGTGCTGAAGCCAGCACAAGTTGATGGTTGCTTGTATTTTTCATCAAAAATACAGCTATGAGCATATTAGGGGAGTGTCTCAGGACATCATGAAGTCTTTTGGGGCATAATTGAGTGCTTTGCTTATGGATATTTGCAAGCAAAGGTGGATTCATGATGATTTTTTCTTGTTTGGCTTTGCCCGGATGAGAAAATAATTTTCTAATGAATCACCACAGCTCTCCTAAATGCTGTCTTTTCTGAAACCAAATTGATTCCAAAATTGTTTACACTGCTATTCTGGGTCTGTATGGCCTGGAATTGATTCGTTTGGCTTCGGGGTGAAAAGACTTATAAAAAACCATCTGACTTTGGAGAGAGGAGTGTTGACTGGCCCTCCCCCCGTGAATTTTCCCCTGTATCTCCCAGAATGCTTTGCAATACGTAAACATATTTTCGTGGTTGTACAATCCTTCAAGGAATGGGCATTGTGTTTTGAGGCCAAGGAAATGTACCTGGAGGATCAGAATAAAGGTATCTATTTGTGTCTTGAGCTGTGTTTGCTGATCTCTCTCCCTTGTGTGGCATTTTGAGCGTTTTATTGAGAGGGGTGATTCTGCTTTTCTCTTTGTCAAAGAACCTGTGCTATTATTTGGCTTAAGAGTAGATGCCAACACCTTGGTTGGATGCATATCTGCAAGACCATTTATCCCTTAGACTGATGCCTGAGTATCTTCATCTTGTTGTGTTTATTTTGAATTTATGAATTTTTTGGGTTGTGGGTACTTCCCAAAGCCGGTACAGGCCGGTTCAGGGGTCAATGTGTTAAGAGGGGTGGTGGGTTCAAACACTTGGGGGCCAAGGTTACAACCACCACAGGGATCCCGATATCTAATGAGGAGCTTTTAGACAGTGTCTAAATCTATATAGAAAGCCTAAATTCGGGTGCACATGGCCAGCAGCATGGCCATCGGCAAAGACTTCAAGTATGTTGAACCGATAACCTTTCGAGCAACGAGATCAGTATGAATAAATATAATAAATTAGATTTTTTTGCTGAAATAGGAGCACAATTTTTTTTTTCGTAACTTCGACTTCTATCTAGCGCTGCACGATCTTGGGGACTTTATACTTTCACTTGTTTCAATCTTTTAATTACAATGATTACCAATTAACTGTTATAAAAACAAGTAAGTAAATATTGCGCTTGTAATGCTGCTGCTCGTGCTGTCCTAGCTCTGAGCGGGCTGCACATTGCCGTTCGCGCTCGCGCCGCAAGTCTGCGCATCTCACTTCAATAGGATAAAGCCTCTGAAGTGGACTTTTAAGCCTTGATGGCTTGCCTTTATCCACTAGTCTAACTCTAACTAAATACAATGCTCGTGTTACACAACACAATCACTATCTAACCTACTGTCATAGGACCATACAATACCCATACTAGCTCTGTCTATAGCTTCGGGCTCTCCTATTGTCCCTCTAATTACACATCCTCGTTGAAACTGCCAAACTGCTCCGACTAATACGGCTATCTCTAGTTTCTCTCTCACATCTTGGGAAATTGATCCCTCGCTACCTCTGGGTGACTATTGGGGGATACTAGAAATCTCTGGCAGATCTGCGGAATACTTCGCGAGTAACATATAATATTTACAACGGCAGAAGGAAACGCCGGTTACAGCCTCGGCGAAATTGGCGCCCGGTAAACAGCCGCAGTGGAAGTACTGGCCACAGGCGTCACAACCCAGCCAGTCTTCTCCATCGTCATCCTTGCACACTTTGCAAATATTGACGTTCCACCTGCAATTGTAAAATACACAGTTGTTCAAATATAACATTTCAGTCGCACTTTCTTAGGCTTGCGGTCTGGAAGCAAGATTACAGTTTAGGCGTACACACTTACCGGTCGATATCGTTGTAGCATGTGCCAGAGATTAACCTCATCATGTTTGCTCGTTCTTCCGTGATGTCAACAACGTTTAAGGCCCTGCTCTCACACAGATTCTTGGCAAACTATAGAGCTATGGAATATAAATTTTAATAGTATTTAAAACTACTATCTTTAGCGTCTTAGCGATTTCTCAGTCTGAAGGGCGTAGAAAGTGAATGATTCCTTAAATATATAGGACATAAGCAATTGATAAAATTGAATACAACCGATTGATAAAAATTGGTAACAATTATCAATTCTTATCGATTAGTTACATCGGGTATTCATTTAATACACAAGCAGTTTAGAAATATCTTGATCCCGGACCACTACTCACCGAACAAATGAAAACACCACAGTTAAAGTGGTCGGTTTGCCTTTGATACTGTCGCTAAATGCAAAGCCAAGAGGTACATTCCCATGAGGTCTTCCTGTCAATTACCGAGCTAAATTGATTTATCGCATTCAGTAGGTGCTATTGCAGGCAGCCATGACTGCCGGCCATGTGCGAATATTGCTTTATTAACACGATGGGATAGCTGTGGTTTTGCGAAGCGATAGCGCTGATCATATACCACGGGCTCGACTGTACTTCGACGCCCGTGTTCAAGTAACTCCCGCGGAAACAGGCGGCCATTTTAAACCAGCCAAAAATGTTATGGGTACTTTTGCCGAGAATAAAACAAAGGTAAACGGACACAATGCTTTATTATAGAATGTAAATTCTAAGAATAATTAAGCTAACATATGTATTGCAATATACAGTCTTAAGTGTAAATTTTCTACTAGTGTCAACATTTTCCTGGTACATCGTCTTTCTTCTTTCTTGTGTGACATGAGAATCATTAGGTTTCTATCATTGTAATAATGCCGAAGTTATTGGAATTCGGTGGGGAGTAACATGCTATATATTAACTGAGTGAGTTATTGTTTTTCGTTCTTTGTTCATCATTTTTGTGTATTTTGACTTCATTGAAGAAATTCCAGAGGGTTGCAAGCAAGTACTTTCGGTAAGGCCTATTTTACCAACAGCGTCGGGTAATAGTTTGGAAGATGAGCGGGTTGCGCTAAAATGTTGAAAAGTAACAATTCTTTAGTTTTCAAATTATCTTAACAAAAATACTCTCGAATTGACTATCTGAAATATATTCTTGTGCAACACTGGTCCTCTTGCCCCTCTCACACAAGTTGCCTTAGGGTTTGGACTTAGCAGGCGGCGTAAATTCGGGGATGGATCTTTGTAGGCACGAGTGCATTTATTTATTTCAAAGATTGCGAGGACAATTTTGGCGTAAAATAAAGATTCATCAATCGCGAAGTTTGACAGGTCAGTTTTAAGCCAAAAATTCGTGTGCTTCAAGCTGGAGTATTGTTAGGTGTTACTGTTAATTTAAAAAAAAAATTCATCGCGCAGATTTCGAGATTTTTATTTTAATATAAAAATATTGTTTCCTTTTAACTTGCATGACAAAAAATAATTTGATTTCCAAGAATAGTGAATCTAGCGGAATCTGATAAAGCAACGATGTATTAATAAAATCTACATGTCCTACATGTCGACGAAAGTCCCGGCGCTACTTCATTTACAAACCGCTTAATCGTTGCTGTCCGTACTAGCAACTCACAAAAACTGACATGCATGTTAGCATGTCAGTTAAGCAACTGAACAAAATATACTGAACAAATATCCACGTGCAAGCGAAAAGTACTATCTATTGTCCGTCACTAATGATGCGGTATTGAGTTCCGTTACTATTAATGCGGTAACGAGTTCATAGAATATAAAGGCTTGTTTACATGTTTTTGTCGCGCACTAACATTCCCGACCCTAAACTACACAGTAGTTTCTGACTCTAGCAGTAGTACCAACTTGGCAGACGGTCTTCTGAGCTCTGTTTTCTTCGTTTTGACCGTGACGGCTCTAACTACGCCTTGCGAATCTTCTTCAGTCTCCTTGATTAACCCCATTTCCCACACGTTCTTTGGTGCGTTGTCCTTCAGGAGAACAAGGTCTCCCACCTTCAGGTTTCTTCTCTCGCGTTGCCACTTGAGGCGTTCTTGGCGTGTGACCAAGTATCCTTTCTGCCAACGGGACCAGAAAGTATTCGCTAAGTACTGGATCCTCCGCCATCTGCGTCGCACGTAGAGGTCAGGTCGTTGGAAGTCTCCTGGCGGGTAGCTTGCAGTGTTCCCATTCATATAGTTAGGATGTGATTTGGCGTCAGGGGGTCCAAGTCATTTGGATCACTGGACACTGTGGTCAGCGGTCTTGAATTGATTATTGCTTCGACCTCACACATCAAAGTCAGTAGGGCTTCGTGATCCATGCGGCTTTCATGTTCTTGGAGCAGACCGTTTATTATCTTTCTAATTGATCGAGTTTGCCTCTCTCAAGAGCCACCCATATGACTTGCGGAAGGCGGATTAAACACCCAGTGGATACCTTATTTAAGCAACTTGCTTCTTATCTCTTCGTCTTTAATTTCTTCGACAGCTTTGCGCAATTCTTCGCTTGCGCCAACAAGATCGGATTTCTCGCACTGGTCCACTGCAAGCGGTGAAACGGTGTGTCGCCTGGATGCACGAGTGGGTGTCTAAAGATGAAGCCATCTCAACATGTACAGCGCAACAAGCGAGACATGTAAATATTACTCCATAGCTCTTCATTGTCTTGCGACCTTGGAGGTAACTGAATGGGCCAAAGAAGTCCATCCCAATGTGCGTAAACGGTGGTGCAGGAAGATCGGCCATTTTCTGTTCGCAGACTGGCGAGCGAATACGGCGACAAGTGACGCATTTGTGGAGTACACTCCTGGTGGCTGCGTTGACTGCAATTATCCAGTAACGATTGCGCAAATGGGCGATGACATGATTGCGACCTGCGTGTCCTAACTGACAGTGCGCTAGTCGAATCAGCAGCTTGGTCACATGACCTTTCTTCGGTAAGATGACTGGATACTTGCTTTCTTCTGGAATATCAGCTCTCCGTAATCGTCCACCAACACGCAACATCCCATTAGCCATGAACGGATCTAGTCTTGAGATTGAACTTGCCTTGCCAACTCCCACGGACTTGTGCTGAGTTGCCTGTGAATCCTCCTGGTTGCGCACAGCATGGCTTAAAGCTTCTATCTCATTGGGGAAAGCTTGCGCTTGAACGAACTTGATGACTGCTATTTCTGCGTCTTCTAACTCTCGGACTGCAAGTGGCCCTTCTCCATGGTGATGTCTCTCAGCAAATTTGGCGTCTTCAGATGGTTTCACTTGTTTAATCTTGTTCTGAGGGAAAGCTTTCACACGCAGGAAAACAGCAACGCATTAAACGATACCAACTTGAAAAATGCTCGATAAGCTTGACAACAGTGGAAATGGGTTCCTCAACACCGACCACATTACTTGTAACTTCTTGTTTCACTTCAGGATCGTCTTCTGACACTTGTCTTGGCATTTTAGATTGCGATGGCCAATCACCTTCATCCTTCCAAAGAGAGTCGGGCCCATGTAGCCAGCGTTGCTCTTCTGAAAACGTACCTGCATCCATTCCACGCGATCCATCATCTGCAGGATTGTCCTTTGACTGTACGAATTTCCACTGCGCTGGGTTAGGTGAGTCACGGATTACTTGAATTCTGTTCGCGACATATACCTTGAACCTCTTCTGTTCATTAGCAATGTAACTCAGTACTGTAGTAGAGCCAGTTTGGTACATAATACTTCCGGATTCGTCTCCTAGCTCTTTCTTTAGTAGCTGTCCCAAGCGCACGGATAAGGTTGCAACTGTCAACTCCAAACGTGGAACGGTCATCGTCTTGGTCGCTGGGGTAAGACGCGCTTTTCCCATCAGGAAACTGCAATGGACTTCTCCTTTGTTGTTGACCATACGTAAGTAGGCTACTGAGGCGTAACCAATAGTGCTTGGGTCAGAAAATATGTGTACTTGCTTAGATACTACTTGACCAAAGTTGCGCGGCTTGTAACATCGATCCACGGTTACTTTCTCGATCACTGGTAGTCCTTGGCGCCATTTCGTCCACTTGCTCTGATACTCACTCGGAATCTCGTCGTCCCATCCGAGGTTGTTCAGCTTACATAAGTCTTGGAGTAACTTCTTCGCCGGTAAAATATAAGGTGCTAGAAGTCCAAGAGGGTCATAAACGGACGAAACTGTAGACAAAATCCCTCTTCTTGTCATTGGTTTGTCTGATAATGCGATACGAAATCCAAGTAGATCAGATTCAACGCACCATTGCACTCCCAATGCGCACTTAACTGGTAAGGCGTCCTGATCAAAGTCTAGATTCACAATCTGTTTAGCGTACTTTTCCACAAGAATGGTCTCCATGACGACTCGAGAGTTGCTGACAAACTTCGTTAGGCGGAATCCTCCTTGCGCGCACGTCTGACGAAAATCCTTGATTAACTCGACAGCGGTTTCCTCAGATTCTACTGAAACCAAACAATCATCAACGTAGAAGTTCTGACGAACGGTATCTGCTGCTAGTTTACCGTACTTGACCTCGGCCCAAATATGTGTACTAACATCTGATATTCGGCCAAATCGTTCTTCAAGTTGCCTTCAGGCCACCACAAGAATCTAGTGGTACGCGCACTTGATAGAACATTGCTTCAACGTCATCCATTATCGCTATATCTTTTCTTTGGAATCGTAGAAGCACTCCGACTAATGAATTCGTCAGGTTCGGGCCTTGTAACAACTTGTCGTTTAGCGCCGTCCCGTGATGCTTCGCGCCACAATCGAAAACAACTCTTATCTTGTCCGGCTTACACGGATGGTACACACCATGATGACACAAATAGAAAACCTTGCCATCAGCGGGGCACTGTTGGTCTGCGGGAACTCTTCGCGCATAACCTTTCTTCATCACATAATCGATGAACTTCTTATAGTCTGCATGGTATCGTGCATCTCGTTCCATCTTCTTTAGCCACATGACTCGTTTCAAGGCTTGTTCTCTATTGTTAGGCATACTGACATCACTATCCGTAAATGGAAGGGGAACTTCATAGTGTCCGTCGACATGATGTGTCCCTTCCTCGACTATCTGAAGGAATCTCTTGTCTTATTGTGAATGACCACACAGATTGGGATCTTTGCTCTCCTTTGTCTCACTGAAGTCCAGTTTGAACATCCTCAGTAGTGTCTCGGGAGCAATGATTTCTTTGACGTCTTGACACTGGGCAGTTATACATAAGGGCGTACTTATTGACCAACCATGGCGCAATCGAATTGCGAAGGGGCCATCACGCTGACTTGGAAGTACCTCCAGTGGTCCGAAAGCAGCTGGGCAGTTGCTTCCTATCAATAGTCCTATTTGGAGTTCCGGTCTATATTCGGGAATCTCCTTGGCCATCTCTCGTAAGTAATCCCACTGCTTGATTATCTCTGGCCTTGGTATTTGCGTGGTGTCAACTGGAATAAAATCCCTGGTGTACGTTTTCGGTAGTTCCACAGCATTGTCGCCATCTAAATCGGTTAACACCACATGAGATACAGCAACTGTATCCACGATTTCTTTTCCATTGATTGTTCCTAATTTAATTGATGTCCTTACTCCATCTTCACCAAGTTGCTGGCGTAGGTCTTCGGTGATAAAACAGCCACTACTCCATCGTAAAAGGCATACGTTTCGACGACAGTCTTTCTATTGTTCTTACTGGTCACTTTGACAGGGATTATCGTATGTAACACAACAGAGTTACTAACTTTATTGGTATCAGTTAGATTTACACGAGCAGAGTTCACAGTATTTGCTTGACCGCCTTCAGACTTTTTTCAAAGCTTTCATTATGCATATGGGGTGCTTATTGCCACAAGTTTTACATGTTCGTTTGTTCAAACAGCCTTTAGAAACATGACCACTTTGAAAACAAGCAAAACATACATTCTTCTCTTTGACAAAGTCTCTTCTTTCTTTCAAAGGCATTTCCTTGAACTTATTACATACATCAATATCATGGTTCTCCTTACAATACAAACATGTGTCAGTTGTTGAGGAGCATGCTGCCTTGGAAGACTGGGAACCAGAAGTTGGCGGACTAGACGCTTCGCTGATGTGAGATGAAACAGTAGGAGCAATAACATCCGTAGCAAACGAATCACTTTTCTGCGTTGGAATCGGGTGCGGACTCTGCTTTCTGTCACCACTTCGAGTTTGCTTGGTCTCTGGCTTAAAGATAGCCTTTCCGTAAACTGGGTGGTTCGCCGTCTCTGTCGCGGTCACAATAAACTCAACTAAATCATCAAAGCGCACTATTTTCTTCTCTTGTTTTTCCCGTTTAGTAACCAAATCGCGCCACTTATTCTGCAGAAAACTTGAGAGCTTCGAAACTATAAACTGCATATTTTGGGCGTGGCCCAAAACAGTGAGATGATCAATGTTTTGCATCGTGTTCTTACAAGAACATAGCAAACTTTCGCAAACCATGACTGTCACCTGCTCGAATTGGTTGCCACTCGCAAACTTTGTTCCTGAACAAATTAAATGAAGTAGCAGATAGAGACATGAATTCCCAGGAATACAGGTTGTATGGATTTGGTTTGCTTCATTATTGTAAAAACTGTATATCTGCACTTAGACATTATAGACTCACAAACATGTCTGAGACATTTTACGTTGGACTCCTATCAGCGGTATGGGCTTCTAGAACCTCTAAAGCTTAAAAGGTGAGGAAACAAATACCAGCAACTGTATTTTCATTCAGAGATGCTCATAGCGACGAAATTTGCTATCAAACAGTTTCTGAAGAGCCTCAAAGTGTTCTTAAAGATTTACGAGCTATGGTTGCTACATTGGTACCTGAACAGTACAAACCTACAGCAGTAGAGGCCAAGATCCATAAGATAATGGGACGACCTCCCTATATTAGCAGAAATGCAAATGGCGACTTTATCTGGACAGGTAAGCAATTAATGCAATTATTAGTATGGAGGAGGGGGGCAGAATTTTTGAGGTCGAGTTTGAGGGGCCCGCGCAGCCCTGCAACACCCCCCCCCCCCCCCGATTCCACATTGAATACAAACAAAAATGTTTAAACCCATCTAGAATGCCCTGTCAGTTTGCTAAATGAGTTGATTACTACTTAATACTAATTTTTTTATGCAGAATATGAGTTCATTGGGATGGGTAACCGACATATTCCAACAAAGTGCACTGCTCTGGGAAAATGGGATAGTCCAGGTATGGTGTTCATTTGATTTAAGCTCAGTTAATTAAATCATCTGGTAGCTCAAAAAATGTAAAATTGTTGGTGTTTGATACCTGTTATTTAACTGACCAGCACATGTTCTCAGCATACATTTTCTGATCTTGTTTTCAAGGACTGCTTGAAATCCCTAAATCTATTACCAGAATTTAGAATAAATTACCACTGGAAAGAAGAAAAGCCCCAACTATAAATCAATTTTAACAAAAACTTATAAAAATATTGGAAATTTTGGGTAACACTGCTAAATAATTAGCAATATTTTATTATTATTAATCAACATTTTTCTGTCTAATTCCCTTTAGGACCAGCATGAGAAGCAGCAGTCCCTGCATCTAAAGCAGAATTCAGGCACCCAGCTGGCATTGATGTACTGATAATTCAACCAGGGAAGAATGAAATTGCTTTTGTGTGTGACAAAGGCAACTCTTGTATCAGATATATCAAGGGTATTCATTCATTTAATGCTGACAAGTTTGTTGGAACTCTTAAACTAACCAATGCTCCAAGCAATTGGAAGCCTGAGGGATTGACAGTGACAGGGAGCAAGACAATTGTTATATCTCAAGGATCACATATTTACGTGATTACCATGGATGACACATTGACTGCTGGACAGGTGGTCCCTGTAGACATTGATGGAGTGCTACAATCACCAATAGGTCTCTGTCTGGTAAACACTACATTAACTGATTCCATACTATAGATGGGTGCTTAGGGCGGCTATTCCCCACGGCTCTGGCCACCTAAATCCTGTGTAACTACCTTCACGTGGTGCACCTGTCCTTGACAAAAAGTTACACTAGGGACCGAGTAAGGGACGGTATATTCCCTTTCTGGGTAGGTGGAGCTCGTTAGCCCTGGTTGGCAATCCACCTAGGGGAAGGAAAACCCTGATTCCAAACCTCCGCTGCCTTGCGGCTATACCCGGTCTGGGAAAGGCTTCAGGAGTCAACCTCGAGGAAAAATCTGGGAGTAAACCTTTGTTACTTCTTTGGGCGGATGAGCTTCGAATAGGTCAACGGCCAGCACCGGCGGATCTGATGGTCAACCCGGCTTCAGTTTCCGGCAACAAGTTGCAACGAGTTGTTTCTGCGGCCATCCCAGCTATGCTGGGTTGTCGATAAACAGGACCTCTCGCCAAGGGACACTACCCTCGCGCCAGGTAGTGTCGTCATCAGTGGTGCAGCCTCACAGTTTTTATGGAAAGTCAATCTAGTAGTATTGGAGCTATGGCTACCGCATTCGGGGGAACCGATGCGCCACCCAGTGCGGCAGTGGCGAAAAATGGACGAAGACCGCACTCGGCTATAACTTCCAGAGCAATCGACAATCGTCAGTTTCTATCTTCTAGAAAGCAAGCTCTAACCCTTGGAGCTTGGAATGTCCGTACTACCAATGACGGCGATGGTTCTCTAAGACCAGAGCGAGCCACAGCACTCATTTGTCGTGAGCTGGAGCATGCTAATATCGATATCTGTGCTTTAAGCGAAGTCCGACGTCCCAACACTGGTAACATTGTAGAAAGGAGTCATACTATCTTCTGGAGTGGGGGAAGTGAGAGAACAGCCGGTGTCGGATTTGCTATCTCCAACAGACTTGTATCGCAAGGGATTTGTCCAACACCTATCAACGACAGACTTATGCAAATGCGTGTTCCATTGGAAAGTGGTAACTACCTCACCCTTGTTAGCGTATACGCTCCTACCATGCAAAGAACATCTGAGGAAAAAGAGGTATTTTACGAAAAGCTCCGTTGTTGCCTTCCTTCAGCTCAGAACAACCCTCTTATTGTGTTGGGCGATTTCAATGCTCGTGTGGGTCAAGACTACAAATCCTGGCCTGATGTTATCGGTAAGCACGGTGTTGGAAAGATGAACTCGAATGGCCTCATGCTCCTTGAGTTTTGCACTCGGTTGCAGCTAAGTGTCATGGGTACAATGTTTCAATTAAAGGATAGCTTGAAGAACACGTGGCAACACCTCCGCTCTAAGCACTGGCACCAACTCGATCATGTGCTAGCCAATCAAGCTGCTAAGCCTTTTATTAAAGTAACCAAAGTCAATCAAGCTGCCGACTGTTTCACGGACCACAAGCTTTTAGTGTCTAATTGTGCTTTTCCTTTGAAGCGCAAGAAGAATATCTCAAGACCCCCGAAAAAGCTAGACACTCGTCTCAATGACGATAAGAAAGTGAAGCTCGTTCAGTTTTTAGATGAGAAAATTCCTGCTTGTAATAACGATTTCGAAGATCTGCAAGATATTCTTCAACAAGCTGCAAACCATGTTTTCGAAAGGAAAAAGAGGATCCAAAATGACTGGTTTGATGACCAAGATGAGGAAATTCGAAACTTACTTCAAGACAAAAGCCTAGACAGGCACTCGTTAAGAACACGTATCAGACAAATCAAGGATGCATGGTTTCAAAAGAAAGCTGAAGAAGCTGAGCATTTTTCTCAAACAAAAAATCCAAGAGAGTTCTATGCCACCTTGAATGCAGTCTATGGTCCAAGATCAAGAAATTCTCATCCTGTTCGCTCTAAAGAAGGCACTCTTTTGGCCGATCCCATAGAAGTCAAAGGTAGATGGGTGGAGCACTTTAGTGATTTGCTAAATCTCCCGAGTGATGTTGACTTAAAAATCGTGGACGAACTTGACCAATTACCAATCATGCAGTCTATGGATGATCCTGTTACAGACCAGGAGCTGGAAAAAGCCATTTCAAACACCAAACTTGGGAAGAGCCCTGGTTTTGATGGTGTCCTTCCAGAAGTCATTGTTTATGGTGGTCGCTGCCTGAGAGCTTTTCTTCTCATCCTCTTTAATATCATCTGGGCGTCTGAAATCATTCCTCAAGTGTGGAAAGATGCAATTATCACCATTTTATTTAAGAAGGGCGACAGAAGCGAATGTGGAAACTACAGGGGGATATCACTACTAAGCGTCGTGGGGAAAATATTCGCAGATATCATCTTGCAAAGACTACAGCTGCTTGCGGAATTTATATATCCCCAGTCCCAGTCAGGGTACCGAGCTGGTAGGGGCACTATTGATGGCATTTTCACTCTTCGTCAGCTTATGGAAAAGACCAGAGAGCAACGTAACAACATGTATATAGTCTTTGTAGACTTTGTGAAAGCCTTCGACACTGTCAATCGTGAACTTCTCTTTTCGATCCTTGGCAAACTAGGATGCCCACCAAAGTTCATAAGTATAATAAAGAAGCTATATTCTGATGTTCATGCTAGGCTAATCGTAGACGGAGAGCTAACTCGAGCATTTGAATACAACTGTGGTGTCAAGCAAGGATGTAAGTTAGCACCAACTCTATTCGGCATCTATGCTGCTGTCCTGCTCTGGTTGGCCTTTAATAAAATTGAACACACCTGCAGCATCAAGATAAGATTCCGATTTGATGGTAATCTCTTCGATCTTCGCAGGCTCAAAGCAAAAACAAAAGTCCTTACGGAATTCATCAGGGAGGCACAGTACGCTGACGATATCGCCTTATTTAGCGATACCCCAGAGGGTCTGCAGTCTTTACTTACATCGTACAATGAACTTGCTAAGAGAATGGGGATGCGCATTAACACTAAAAAGACGGAGACCATGTGTATTGGTAATACTGCCGACTTTTATGTTGATGGCATTAAGCTGGTCAATGTTACTCACTTTAAATACCTTGGTAGTATCCTGTCAAGTGACTGCTCAATGAGAGCGGAGCTCACATCTCGTATACAAGCTGTATCATGTGCTTATGGTCGCCTTCGAAAGAGAGTTTTCGACTCACGTGATCTCACTGTACCAACCAAGATCGCTGTTTATAATCAATGTCTAATGCCTCTCTTATTGTACGGTAGTGAGACATGGACTGTATATCAGCATGAAGTTAGAGAACTTCGTACTCTGCAACAACGCCATTTACGCCTAATCCTCAAGATCAAGTGGGATGACTATATAAGCAATGAAGACGTCCTCCGTCGTGCAAACGTAGATGATATTGAAACAAAATTAGCTAGAAATCGTCTCCGCTGGCTTGGTCACCTCTGCCGAATGGACGATGACAGAGTGCCTAAGCAGCTGTTATTTTCGGAGCTAGAACACGGGTCTCGCCCAGTTGGTCGTCCTAAACTAAGATTCAAGGACATTTTGAAAAAAGACCTCAAAATTGGATGCGTCCTTGAAGCGTGGAACTATCATGTACATAATAGAAAGGAATGGAGGGCGATCACAAATAACATCTGCACGTCATACGACAAAAGAAGATATGAAACCTATTTAAAACAAAGGGAAGCTCGCCGTAAAAGGGCGGAGAACAGTTAAATACAAACTGTGTTATACCCGTTCGCGGGTGCAGGCGCTTATATACTATAGATGGTGGATGGTGGATTTATTCTTGATAGCAAAATTGGAACTGAAACTGCTGGATGGATGGATGGACCTGCCAATAAGGCCCAATTGTCTGAACCAACAGGTATATGCTTTGACTTTGATACAGCAATATTTTGTTATTTTGGGGGCGAAAAAAATAGATGTATCAAACTTCACACAACTGTTAGCTTTGCATGTCAGTTTATGGAAAAGACTCGACAGATATACGATGCCATTGGATTTCATCCAAAACGTCATCAAAATCGGTTGGCACAAAGTGGGGAATTTCCAGATGAACCATTTATATAAGGAATAAACAAATTGGTTGACTCTGCCAACTTTTTTGAAAGTTTAATAGAGGAAAGACAAAGCTACACAAGAATATAACCAGAGGGACCAGAGGGAACGGTGTATCACATAACTGTAAAGGGTTCTTCCGAAACTGTGGCCTCATTAGAGAGGCACATACAGGCCCTTGAGGCCATGGGCATGGCTGGTGTTTTGGCAAAGCTGGATCTGTCTGCGTTCACAAATGAATCAAGAAACGAACATGGCGTTGCCAAACACAAACAGTCTGACCAATACAGACACCCCAGTACTGTAGTAGCAAATGTGGCCATGAAATTGAACTTATAAAAAAAACATGCCGATGTCCTCATGCATATCACATTAACAACTTTTCTGCCTACCAGCCAACACACAAGAGTTTTCTTTCATCTGTTGACACAATTCAAAAGTTCAAAACATGGAATGCATTATTCCACCCTCCAGAGCCAGAAATGACAGACCAGTGCAAGCAAGATCTTAAAATAGTTCGGATGCTTAATGTGTTAACAAAGGCAAAGCCCACCCAAAATGTACATGACCTGTACCGATACAAGTGCGGCTATGGTCCCTGTGTAGTTTCCCAAAAGGACATTCCACCCTCCAGAGCCAGGAATGACAGACCAGTGCAAGCAAGATCTTAAAATAGCTCGGATGCTTAATGTGTTAACAAAGGCAAAGCCCACTCAAAATGTACGTGACCTGTACCGATACAAGTGCGGCTATGGTCCCTGTGTAGTTTTCCAGAAGGACATGCTTTTGCAAGATGTTACCAACAACAGATCCCACTATCCAGCATTCGATCAGCTGATGTCAGAATTACAAGTCCAGCGAGATGAGAATAGAGTCCAGGAACATGGACGAGTTCAAAGTGACAACTATCTGTTTGTCCCAGGGGATATTGTTGCAATTAACCCAGGCACTGACAACGGTATCCCATCAGCTGACAAGTGGTGGCTACTACAGGCCAATAAGGGACACCCCTCTAACAAGACAGGAAGTGGTTGTCATGTGTTTGGCTTTTGGCTTGAGGAGCAAGAGCCAGAAGAAAGTGACACCTCAAAACAAACAGTTCCGTCTCCTCTTAGCCCCAGTAAAGGTATATTATGGAAGCATCATTAAGGATGACAAAGTGCCAGTGGTTGTTCCTGTTGAAGAACTAAGCTCTGGATGGAACAATAGATGTGTAACTTATGGTTTTACAGAGGAGTTCTGTCAGCATTTAGATATGTCTGACAAGTTCCGTGCAGCCAATGTTATTGATGCACAAGATGATTCACTTGTTGCTTCAAACTTGGAGGAGACTGATGAGTCAGATGGAGATACTGAGGTGGAGCAGCTACAGCATGACGTAGAACTGAGTGTGCTTCGCACCAGGAGGCGGCACATCACAACTCCTGGTAGACAAACTGTTTCGTCATACAGAGACCTTGCTACCTCCAGACCTGGTCAGAAAAACCGGAGGGTAGAGGTGCTAGGAGAAGTAGATTTGCTGGCCGAGGCTGAACGAAATAGTCCAGAGTTTTAATTAAGTTAATTACTTACGGTACAGTACAAGCAGAACTGCACCTCTTTGTGACAAAGGCGAATTTATTATGTTTTAACTGAGTTTCTAACTAACTCTAGCTAGTCTGGAGATCAATTTTAATGTCAAACATTCAAAATATTGGATTACTGCAATAAATATGAATTCAATAATCAACTCTCTAAAGTAAAGGGGTACGTTCAAGCTCATGACGGCAAGTGTTTCACTTGGGCTGGATAGATGAACTTTGAGTTTAATGAAGGAATATTCACAGAACATACTAAATTACTAACAGTTTGTCAAAAACTCTCCCTGAAGTATCAAGCTTCTATATGAATTAGGCAGTAATAATAAAGATGGACATGACTCCCGCACGATTTTCTATACAAACTCGTTCCCATGACCACCCTTTTATGATAAACTACACAGGGATCCCGATCTCAGACATATATTTTCACTTTTATTTGTAGTCCTGATACAGGCATATAATACATAATGCAAAAATACCTAAAGCTACCATAGGCATGAAGCAATTTGCGGTGTGCAAGTCGATGGCAAGACAGTATATTTTTAAAGCCCTTCCGTGAATTGGGAGCCGGGGGAGCCTGGGGCGACCTACCTCGTTCCAGGCCTCGCTCGCTAGCATTCAATATGGCGGCCGCCGGAGAGTTTCAATAGCTTTCAATAGCTATTTACACTTGATTTGTGCGGCTGCATTAGATAAAGCAGGGAGTTGTGAGGATAATGCTAGACAAAGTAAACCTCGAAGAATGAGTTGCAAAAGTAAAAAATCAAGTCAAAATGAAATTGAAAGAACGACTGGTAACTGCACGTCTGCACAAAAGGTAAAATTTCAAGGTCATGTCGCTAGCTTATTTGGGGTATTGGGCATCATTGGAAACTAATCTAGGCCAGATCAAATAGAATGTCCAATGATTAAAACTTAACAGAGAATAGTCTAGGATTGTCATGGTGGACTTAGATTGGAATTTTTTTTCTACTCATCTAATCGGTAAGCGTATCGGCAAGATTATATTTGATATTCACTTGAGGTATATTAATAAGATATTTAAAAATATCTTATTTTGATTGTTTGCACTGGCAGTTTTTATTATGCAGGTAACAGGTCAACACAGGGTGACCACAACAGAGATAAGATTAGACTTTTGTTTGCACCCTGTGTTGACCTGTAATCTGCAAAAATACCAGGCACGTTTGTACACTGTTTTTGTTGTTGTCTACCAAGTTACACAAATCTTTTTTGGAATTTTTAGTGTCATGCTTTGTCAGTAAAATAAATATTTTATATTAAAAAAAACTGTCTCCAAAAAGTACAATCGGTCCTCTTGTTTTATTGTTCAACTTTTTATTTCCAACATACAGTTCAGCTTAAAAACTAAAAATAAGTAATATTTAATATTAATAATATTTATGTTTTCTTATGGTTATACCTGTGAAGCAAATCAATATCCTTAAAAGATAATGAGTGAATAATGGTAAATCTTAGGCAATCTTGAGCGATCATGAGCGATCTTAGGACCCGGAGTAGGCCTTGCTTTGCTATTTCTAGCAGTATCGTAACAACATAACCTGGTTGTACCAAAGACCTGCAATCAAATCTCTCCAAGAAATCTTGGAACTCGTCAGTGGTTGGATCATTACCTTTAAGGACATCTTCCATGAGATCTTCTGATGCGGATTGATACCGCTTAAGGTCTCGGTAAAGGTAAACGACGTGTCCGCGGAAAAAAGAATATTGTCGCGCCGCAATTTTCATTTCATGTACAAACTATATATCAAATAAAAGATAAAAGATTGAATTATCTCTTGCAAGTTTTATTTTTGAAATAGCTAATTCCGTGTTTAAGGTTTGACGCCTCAAACTCAAAAGTACGGAGTTTACTCTAGAGCGTAATACACCTTCGCGTTATTGCGCATGCACTTGAACGTAATTACATCTCAATGACAGATAGATGATCTACCAAAGTGTGTGAGGACTTTTTGTTATTTGAAACTGTTAACAAAATATCACGAATCGAAATTGGAACTCTCATTTTTAAAAGCGATCGACAGTCGAAAATCGAAAATTCCTCACACACTTTATGACATGGCATAATTATCTATCCGATCCCGAAAATCTGAAGGCCTACAACACCTCGTCGGTGCTGAAGGCGAAGGCAACATTAGAGTCCGTCTCCGTGGAAGGGACACAACCTTCCAAAGACGTTTCACTGCTTCCGATACAAACGAGGTGATTACAACAATTACACCAAGTTCAATCGCATTCTTAGACTTATTAATTTATATAGATTCCACAGTTAGTTATGGATTCAAAATTTCAATTATGAATTAAATATTTTGGACACGAGTTATCAGAATCAATAAACCAAATCATTGCACATGTATTATTTTTCAAATTGAAAAAAGATGTCTCCACAGCATTCTGTCTCCACTGTACCGATATAGGGAGAGTATTGTTCAACCACAAACTAATTGGAATTGTTTTATCTGCAGCTCTTGTATCAAGTGGCCATTTCCAACCTGCGCGAGAGGAATATCACCATCCGAAATGCCAGTGGAAGAATCATTGAAAGAAATGACGATCCTATTGACGTTGTAGACGCAACGACACTAATGGTCTTTCATGACTTGGGTATACTAGGAGCAAGAATGGATGAGAAAAAAGGAATAAATGGAATCATTTTATCAAATTTCCAACTTTGTTTACCATGGTGGCGCGAGGTAAAAAAAAAGTTGCCCTCTGCTGTGGACTAGTTGTACATCCCCTCCTCTCCTGATTTCGAGCACCTGAATTCTTTTGTAGGGGGTTACACCACAGATGGGCCCCCCAGATGACATTCGTTTTGACCTTCCTCCTAAGAACCTGTCTAGGCTAAAAATAGGTTCTTATTACCAGTTTATGTTTGTATTCTTAATACCGCAAAAATCTCAAAATACTAAAATTTACCGATTTCATTAACAGGGCGGACACTACCAGGCCACCTTTTCCGACCTTTGTTTGGTAGTGTTGTGCCCAACCCTTGCTGGAGACCCAGAAGTAAGGGCCACTATTGACTTAAGCAATGGTAAGTCTAGTACATTTAAAAAACATTCTTGAATTCAGAATATCTATTAAACCCTGTCGATTTTCTGAGCTCGATGGATAACGTGGATATCGTAGAACGGTCACGAAGTGAAAGTAGTGAGGGTTGGCTTAAATATATAACTCATGTACATTTTTAATTATTTTACTTGTTTTTTTTTTTTTACAGTTACCCAGGATCGCATACAAGCTGCTGTAGCAGAGGCTGAGGCGAGACTGGCCCTTACAACCGAATCAATGTGAGTTTTGTTGATTGTCTTGAATCACCATCACCATCCGAAATGCCAGTGGAAGAATCATTGAAAGAAATGACGATCCTATTGACGTTGTAGACGTCCTCACTGTAACTTCAAAACCATCTTGTTTGTGTTGCCTGCCGATCAAATTGTACCAGCGAGTGCGACGCCAAGCAGGAGTCGAAGGAAACTTAAAGAAATGCAAGCCAGTTTCCGGGTCATAAAATGAATTTGAGCAGCCTTTAACTGCACACTGCTTTCCTTTTCTTTTTAAAGTTGGAGAAACTTCGTTTGAATCATCCATATAATTATCTAGAAGGCCCAAAATCGACTTTTGAAGAGTTCTTAGCGAAACGTGCAACACAGCTAGAAATCAAGATGGCGTCTGTGTTTTCGAGACAACTCTCGCCTCGTTTTCGTGTTCGCGTCCAAGATGGCGGCGGGGACTGTGAATAGGACTATTGCATTATGCTTGTAAAACAATAACTTCAATTACAAAATGGGTCAGCTCAGTCTACCACCTGTGGGGAGTTTTGACGTATGGCGAATCCTCGCCGTTATGACGTATCATGCTCACGTGTTACAATCAGATCAGTTTGTTGTCGTTGTCACTCTTGAACTTTCAAGGAAGCGAAACAGACTTACTGTCTCTTTCGACAACGTTTTTTCAAGAAGTTTGCAAGAACTATTCAAGGATTTCTCAAGAATTTGATTCCAAGAATAATCAGGAACAAGATTGGATTGTGGGAAGATTGTGCCGGTTGAAGTTAACTTACAAATCTGAATTTGACGTTGAGTTCATCGGTAAACAACAAATCTTTACCAGGCTCAACGTACAATCAAGGGACAATCAAAATAATCCTTAGGAAATGCTTTCCAATCATTTATTTAAACATTCTGAACACAATCCAAACGACAAAGCACGTTAAAAGATCCTTGACAAAAAAAATCCTTAGAGAAAACCGTTTCACCTTTGCGAAATATTCCATAGTCGGGTTGTAGGTTTTTCTTTTTTAATTTGTCATAGAAACATACAAAAGAAGCCATTGGCAATGGTTATTGAGAACTCTTGACTACGATCTAGCAGAGGTAACTGTCGTCATGCATGGCATCGGCGGCTTAACAGTGCAGAGGTTGAAACGCAAAATCAAAACCAACGGCTTCGAAAAAATGAAAGCCGACATCGTTATTCTAAAAGTAGGAACGAACGACATTGGGACCAAGCGGCCGGAGACAATTGGGTCAGAAATTGAGAATTTGACCCGCGGACTTAGGGAAACGTACAATGTTAAAGTTGTTGGTGTCTGTTTGATAATCCCAAGAGCCGATAACATTCATTTTAGGCGCCAAGCAGACATCGTTAATAAATATTTACAGGTAGTGATCAATGATCTCTCGTTTGCTTTTTGTTTAAATCCCCCTCAAAAGGTTTGCTGAAGGATGGTGTCCACCTAAACACCAGGGGACAATATATGCTGTATCGTAGTTACAGAGGTGCTGTAATCAAAGCAATGCAATTGCTATGATACGATCCAAAAGTTGCAAGCAAAAACTGTGCAAATGTCATCAAACAAGTGTATATGATTGCAATGAGAGCTTTATATCATTAATTTCAATTTTTTTCATACATAATAATGATCAGTTTTTATAAAATTTATCATATGGGTCTCAAACCCATTTCATAAACATGTGAAAAAAAAACTCCGGCAAGTTTGATAGAGAAGATTATTAACAAAATATTGTGGTTCAACCCATTAAAATTATAATCTTTTTGTATAAAATTTGTATAAATTATTTGTCGGTGTCCTGCATCTGATATGACATAAATAATTATTCTTTAAAGTAGGCACCAGTTGTTATAGTGACAAATGGTTTATTGTCTGTCACTGTTTTGTCATTATGTCATTTAACTGTTGAACAAACAAATTTTAGTGACAGCATGACTTGTTACTGTCACAATGTTACAAACAAATGTTTATGGTTTATGTCGTAGGTATATCAAAACCAACACATTTGATTAGGTTAACTCAAGAGACTAGGGACCGATGAAGTGAAGGAAAATTTTAATAGGAAGATGCATGAATGCTTCCCAGGAGTTAGGAAGTTCTCCTTTCAGCAGTTTGTAGAGGGTGCTGAACCAGAAAGTTGAAGTCATGTCTAAAATACAGTCTGTAGCCTGAAACATTACGGGAGAACAAGGTCTGAATATATAAATATTTAATTTCGATATGTAGGGGTGCAATGATACCACGGATTTCAAGTCTATTTCTACAATACTATCCTTGAATTTCATGAATTTTGAAGAAAAAAATCCTGGTGATCCGCAAGTCGTCAATAGAGTGGATTTTAATTGTTACAAATACAGTTGTAGATGGTGTTCGTGTTATTATTTTTTTTGCTTGATTGATGTAAAGGAATATACTATAACTATATAGCTATTTAAAAAACAAAATAATATATTTTAACTGGTCTATCACTCTATTTAGAGTAATGTGTTGATTTCAAAACAAAACCTAATTGCAATTGATAGTTTGGAAGTTTCAATGTCACTCTTTTGTTTATGCTCATGGAGGTAACACAGTCTAGTGCTTTTATTGATAGCTGAGTCACATCCTCCTGTTATCTTTTGTTGAACTAGACAATTATCACAGTATTCTCGGCAGTTCTGCACATTGACATCATTTTCTCCAAAGTATGCCAAAAAATATATGTCTACAGCTTGTTTCCAAGCAGTATTTGACAGTGTCATCAAGCTGCCATCTTTTTAGCTGTTTCTGTTCTTACCTTTCCAACTAAGCAATCGAGTTCATAATTTTGGTTCTGTCCTCAAAGCGATTATAAAGGGTGCATACTGCTGGATCACCATCTCTGCCAGCTCGTCCCGCCTCCTCGTAGTAGTGCTCAACACACTCTGGCATAGTGTGAGGAACGACAACCCGGACATTTTTTTGGTCAATACCCAGGCCAAATGCCTTTGTTGCACACATAACATGGGCTCCTTCACTCATCCAAGCAGTTGTGTTACTTTTCAATTTCCTCAAGGGCACTCCCTTCTCTTTAAGCAGGAATGCCAAATTGTTACTCCATTTAGAAGTAATGCAGGAATAGCATAACATATTGTCTTTCCAGCTCCGGTGGGCCATTATTTAACACATTGAAAGAAACAGCATTACTATCATTTACCCATGCGTTGTGGGTTGAATTCAGTTAAACGTTAATTGAGTAATTTTGTGAACATAAAATTTAAAGCCTTGGCCATGTTCCTCAATAATCCTCTTGTGTTTTATCAAGTGTGCTCTATGCACTAACAAGTTTTTCAATTGATAGTATGGACCTGGCTTTGATGTTTGCATCTATTCTGTGAGCCGTCTAGCTACACAACAAAGCATACATACTTACCAAAGATACCACAGTTTACGGATGATCGATCCAACGATCCGACGATCGAGTGACACAGGAGTCCCTCCAATAACTCTTAAATGCTTTGCAAGCATTCACGAGTTAAAAATGGCATTTTCTACAAGGTATTTCAATTGACGCCTTCTAGCCACAGAAATTTTCCTTCCAGGTTTTGTTGTTGTTGTTTGTCTGTAAAAAGCATGCATTCTTTTTTATGTTTTAGGTCGAATTAGTCCTATCGTCGAGTTTCAGCAATTTTGGGGAGCTGTAGAGGCATCAACCCTTGTTTGCCAATCTCAGTACTGCCAGTACCCATGGCAGTGTTTTTACTGCAGATTCAATTGCAAACAAGGGTTGGGTTCCTGATCGCCCTCAATTGGGCATCAACAGAAAACAGTTTGCCATGGTAAGGCATAAGATTACCTGAAAAAAAAAAAAGCTTTCCATCACATCAGTTATTTACAATTGCATATCTCCGTCCTTTTCACTGTACTGCTGTCACCTCTCTTGATTACCTTGATTAGAATGCACGTTTTTCATTCGCCTCCTCTAACATCCAAAGAACTTGGGGAAACAAATGTGTATCGCATCATCATATCAAACTTTTATCATCAACGGGAAGATATAAAAATGAATACTGGTTTTGATGATAAATAATGAGTTTGCATTTTAGAAAGAGGACTTGTCTGGGGTGGGTCCACCTCAGATTCTGACAGGACTTCTGGCTTCTGGGGTGGTATGTATGTTTTTTTCTCAAGGACTGGGGTTTAAACATGGTTATTCCATTCATTCAATCTACTATGCATCAGAGAAGTAGATCTCCACATCTGGGAGTAAATGGTGATTACTAGTCCATCTTTGGTCAATCAAACTCTGACAAAATCGTTTGGATTTATTCAAGAGGTATTCAGCTACATGTAAATGGTGTCTAGAAGAGGGGTGGTGGCGGTTCCCGTAACACAATGTACAGTATTTGGGTATTATTGTGACGTGTACCGTATATTGGTATTGTTATAAATAAATAAATAATTAGGAGCTCGTCAAAGAAGATTGCAGACTTATCTGTCTCTTTATTACTGGTAATTTGTAATTTGTTTAATTTTTATAGATATATTTTATGTTATATAATATATAGATACACATGCATGTATGTATTTTTATAGGCCCATTTGCACCGTTAATGAGGTTTCATGAGTGTGTTGTAGTGGCTTTACCTGTGGAAGTTGGTGAGCCTTTTACCGATGCACAAGTTCATTGTATCATTGATATGGCTGACGGTAAGTTATTACATTTGTGTGTCCAGGTAAAAAACGGTCCCTTTAACACTCATCATTTACTACTCAGTACAGCACTGAATAGAAGATCATAAAAAAAGTATAACTACCTTCGATGTTTCAGTATAGGCATCCAATCTAGATACCAATACTTAGAGGTTTTAAAAATTGGGTAACATAAGACAAATCTGATCAGGAGCTGCAAAAAATATTTGTTTATTTATTTACTAATATTTTCCCAGGTAAATCCCTTCAGCAAAGCTGATATAAATAGGTGACATGGATAACAAAATTATAAGGGAAAAGAAAAATGTATCCCCTTCCATTGACATTTGGGGCTAAACATGATTTTTTTTTCAGTGACAGGAAAGGATTATTAGGGAACTTAAGCACCGGGCGTTTTATCGACAACGGCGACGCCAGGGCCGAGAGGGCCTGTGGGCGAGCTCCCCCGTTGCTCCCGCCAAAATCAAAACATTAAGCCGAAGGAAAACACAACTCGCGACGGGAACGGAAGATTTTTACGCTAGACGTATAAAAAATCGACAAAATGTCTTCCTTCCCAGGAATACGAGATCTTTTGCTAGTGGCATACGACAATGGGGCACTCAGTGATGAAGAATTCTTGGTTTTATGGGAAGACAACCGCTCAAAAAGCCGTATTTTCCCTACGATTTCTACGAGAGATTTGACCTGGAAACCATGAACGAAGACGAGTGCATTGCCGAGTTTAGAATGCGAAAACAAGACATACAGATAGTAGTTGACGCTCTACAACTACCAGCCACTATTCAGTGTTCACAAAGAACAATCTGCGATGCAGATGAAGCTCTGTGTATGCTCCTAAGGCGTTTTTGCTATCCTTGTCGATATTCTGATCTGATCGGCCGGTTTGGTAGACCTGTGCCAGAGCTGTGCATGATAACAAACACCTTGATGGACTATATATTTGACAATCATTGCCATCGAATTTCGCAATGGAATTATGATATACTCAATCCACCGATGTTACAAGAATATGCTGATGCAATTTTTGCCAAGGGAGCCCCATTAGGCAACTGTTTTGGCTTTGTAGACGGAACGGTGCGACCAATATCGCGTCCAGGCCAAAACCAAAGAATTGTATATAATGGTCATAAAAGAGTGCACTCTTTAAAGTTTCAGTCAGTGGCGCTGCCTAACGGCCTTATCAGACACATGTATGGCCCAGTCGGTAAGTAAACTCAGCTGTTTTATCTTGAGACTACTTGTTGTGTTTTTATTTATAGACCTCACCCACCAGAAACAAAAGAGCAAGACATCTAAAAACATCATTACCCCCGAGGATTTTTCTTAGCTAATCTGATGAGTACATTTGATACACCTCGAACAGAATAGGTGAAGTGCTCACGAAACGAATTGAAGTGTTCCATTGAACAGGGAGAGCGACCTGGGGAGAGGGGTAGAGACTTTTCTAACCATCTAAAATTAAAAATTGACTCCTGTCATGTGCATTTTTCATATCTACTTTTAAAACTTTTCTTTCAGAGGGCAAAAGACATGATGCATTTATGCTGATGGAATCCAATATTTTGCATGAAGTAGAAAACAATGCATTCTCCCCTACTGGTCAGGCGATGTGTATGTATGGGGACCCTGCGTACCCATTGAGGGTACACCTTCAAACCCCTTTCCGTAATGGAGTTTTGACCCCCATGATTGAAGAGTACAACTCAAGAATGAGCTCAGTACGGTCGTCAGTAGAATGGTTGTTTGGAGAAATCATCAACGACTTCAAATTCTTGGACTTCAAAAAGAACCTGAAACTTAACCTTAGTTGTGTTGGAAAAATGTACCTTGTTTGTGCATTTCTTGAGAATGTAATAACCTGCTTGTATGGAAACACTACTTCAGAGTTCTTTGGTCTTGACCCTCCCTCAATATACTACTACTTAAATTAAAACACCTCAGTGGGAGATTACAGCTAAGTTTTTTGGCAGCAACAAAAATACCTGTTACATCAAGGTGCACTTTGCTGGATAGACAATAACTGTAACAATAACAATTATTTATAGCCAGATCCTTTTGTTCTTCAGCAGCAAAATAAATTAATATTGATACTTTAACTGTAATCACCAACAGCCTAGAACCCATCTGACTACACCCATATGCTATGATTAGAATATTGGCCATCTTTGGACAGTAGTTTGGGCTAGCTAAATGTACTCTTGTTTGAAAATAGATAGGTGCAGGCCAGGGGTGCACCAGGGGTGTTTGAAAAGCATTTGAAGCTGAATTGTTTTAAAGCCGGCTATGCTATTCTATGCAACTTGAATTTACAAAACAATGTATGAGGTAATACCCTCTCGTGCAGCGCAGATCCTTTCAAACCAAAAATATCTCTCAAAATGTAATAGCCTTTTCCATTTAAAGAAATATTAAATAAAAAAGAATCATGGAGTTTTGAGGGATAATTATAAAAAGTTTGTATCAAAAAATGCTTTTGTTTATTTTCACCATAATACATACATTCATACTGATTCAATCCGATAAACTGATAATCCTATAAATAATTTGATCATCCTACTAATTTGTTTTCCTGATTGAATCAGTATTTCAGTGAATAGCCTAGGTGTTACGAATCAAACAATAGTCATACAAATATAAAACAACAGCTTTTATATCTTATTGTCAATCTGAAATTGGCTCTTTGACATAGTAACAAACTGGCATGGACCTGGACTCAGTCATGCATTGAGTCCATGCATTTCAAATAACCCAACATGGATTCCTTTTTTTAGTACACAGTAACAATATAAACGATAAAAGTAAGAGAAATGTAAACAGTCATGCAGTATTAAAGGACTGTAAAACGATAGTAAAAGGTCTGAAGTTGTGCTTACTTTTCACTCATTTTTTGCAACATTAGCACAAGTGCTTGGGTTAATTGCATTTGGCCTTCTGATTGCTTTCTGAGTAGCTCCATTTAAAGACTTTGCTGCCTGGCTTGCTCCGTTCGGGACTGTTGTTCAGCTTTGGCCTTTTCACGTAAAAACTAAACAACCTCTCCCCCACTCCGCCTACTCTTTTTACCCCCCGAAGTAGAAGCTTCGTCACTTTCGCCGTCTGCTTTAGCTTTCCTTTTTCCACCGCCCATTCTCTGCATCGCCTTTTTGCGTACATCCTCGGCGGCTGCCTTGTCCTCTGTCTTCTTGTTGTTGGCTGTCTGGCATTCTTCTTTCTCGCATAGTTCTTCGATAAGACTGTCCTTTTCTGAAAGCTCACAATCAATACCACTCGCCATTTCTTCTGCCCTTATACGCTTCTTGAATTTGGTTTGAAGAAGGGTCCATCGATCACGGACGGCTCTCTTGTCTTTCAGCAGAAATTTTTGATTTTCTATCGAGTTTAGCGTTTCTTGGATGTTTACCCAAACCTTTCCACGATCAGGACTCCCTTTTTTGTAGCTGAAAAGCTCACTAACAGCCATTTCTCGGAGTAGCAAATTGTCGTGGTCGTCGGTCCACTCCATGGCTCTGATATATGAATGAAAATCATAAATTATTTTTAAAACAAAGCCCTCAAAACTAACCGAAAAAACACACTCACTGCTGTTTCTTTGATGACGCTTCCATGTGCGGCCTAGAGTCGAAAAAATGTGAGAATCCGATCAAAAAGTGCCGTTAGAGATTCTAAAATTGAAGCTTACATAGTAAACAGTGACACAGGAGTGTTTTGTTAAGAAATTACAAGTTTGAAAGGCAAAATAAAGCAAAACTATACTCACGTTTTCGACACAACGTCAAAATAGCTACTCACGTCGGCGCGAAGCAACGACGGCAAGTCATTTCACCCGGCAACGTGGACCGGAAGTTGAACTCACTTCCGGCTGCCGTCGCCTTCGCCAAAACGCCCGGTGTTTAAGTTCCCTATTGCTGCCGGGGAGGAGGCTGAAGCTGCACTTTTACGAAGAAGAGAGAACATGTAAACCAGTTAATTAAACATTCGGCAGATTACTGCGAGTCGATGCTTTTTTATATAATCTCCCCAAAGGAGCTGTCAGTGACTTTAAACTCTAAATTAAAATAATTGGGCATCCCTTCGAATAGATGCTTCAGTTAATGTGTTAGGCTGCCTTTTATGCTGAAGTATCTAAATTTTCTGAGTTGTGAATTGTAGGACCCTTTCGCATTGTCTTTCTTTTATTCTCATAAGTGTGTTTTATAATTTGATAACTCTTTTATTTTAATTACAGAGACCGAAGAAATGTTCGAGAGGAGCAGGGTAGGGAATACCTAGAAAGTCTCAGAATGGACCAATTAAACGTGGGAAATATTTAAAAAGAATATCGAACAATATTCAATGTAGAACCGTCCGGTATGTTAACATTGGGATATACACATAGTCATCATTTCTGTTTATTTATTATAAATAATTTTTATTTTGCTTTTTTACAGGATAGGGAAAGACAACGTTTGTTAGAAATTGAAGAG
Source organism: Nematostella vectensis (assembly GCF_932526225.1). Lineage (NCBI taxonomy): Eukaryota > Metazoa > Cnidaria > Anthozoa > Actiniaria > Edwardsiidae > Nematostella > Nematostella vectensis. Next base: position 5,760,356 of record NC_064046.1, read on the forward strand.
GTACGTGACATTTAATAGCTTGGAACAATTTTTAACAGTTTTACTAAACATTCATATATTTTTTTAAATGTCGTTTTTATGTGTACAAAAAAACATTGCATTATTGCAGAGACAGAAAAAATAGACGTGACCAGCAAGACAGAGAGTACGAAGAAGGGTTAAGAAGAGATCAAGAGAGGGTAAGCAGTTCATGGACAAGCATCCTCGGGGACCCTGGACGTCACGGAGATCGACACACAGGGAGCTCTTTTTTCTCGCGCGCTCCTATTTGAAAAGAATGACATCTAAAATTATATGCGAATGTTGTCTTATTCTCTTATCCAAGAAAAATATATTACGAAATTGTGCATCAAGCAAGTCAGTTCGCCGAGCGGTTTTTACGGCATGACGTCATAGGAGAAGCTCCCTGGCAGCATTTGTAGAAGGTCGATGCATTTTAACTCGATTTGTTTTCGGCACCAACATTAGACCAAGAATATGTCAGGATTAAACGTTAAAATTGAAACTATTTATGATTTTTGTCTACATTTTAGGACCTACAACACCTCGTCGGTGCTGAAGGCGAAGGCAACATTAGAGTCCGTCTCCGTGGAAGGGACACAACCTTCCAAAGACGTTTCACTGCTTCCGATACAAACGAGGTGATTACAACAATTACATCAAGTTTAATCGCATTCTTAGACTTATTAATTTATATAGATTCCACAGTTAGTTATGGATTCAAAATTTCAATTATGAATTAAATATTTTGGACACGAGTTATCAGAATCAATAAACCAAATCATTGCACATGTATTATTTTTCAAATTGAAAAAAGATGTCTCCACAGCATTCTGTCTCCACTGTACCGATATAGGGAGAGTATTGTTCAACCACAAACTAATTGGAATTGTTTTATCTGTAGCTCTTGTATCAAGTGGCCATTGCCAACCTGCGCGAGAGGAATATCACCATCCAAAATGCCAGTGGAAGAATCATTGAAAGAAATGACGATCCTATTGACGTTGTAGACGCAACGACACTAATGGTCTTTCATGACTTGGGTATACTAGGAGCAAGAATGGATGAGAAAAAAGGAATAAATGGAATCATTTATCAAATTTCCAACTTTACGTTTTGACCTTCCCCCTAAGAACCTGTCTAGGCTAAAAATAGGTTCTTATTACCAGTTTATGTTTGTATTCTTAATACCGCAAAAATCTCAAAATACTAAAATTTACCGATTTCATTAACAGGGCGGACACTACCAGGCCACCTTTTCCGACCTTTGTTTGGTAGTGTTGTGCCCAACCCTTGCTGGAGACCCAGAAGTAAGGGCCACTATTGACTTAAGCAATGGTAAGTCTAGTACATTAAAAAAACATTCTTGAATTCAGAATATCTATTAAACCCTGTCGATTTTCTGAGCTCGATGGATAACGTGGATATCGTAGAACGGTCACGAAGTGAAAGTAGTGAGGGTTGCCTTAAATATATAACTCATGTACATTTTTAATTATTTTACTTGTTTTTTTTTTTTTTACAGTTACCCAGGATCGCATACAAGCTGCTGTAGCAGAGGCTGAGGCGAGACTGGCCCTTACAACCGAATCAATGTGAGTTTTGTTGATTGTCTTGAATCACCATCACCATCCGAAATGCCAGTGGAAGAATCATTGAAAGAAATGACGATCCTATTGACGTTGTAGACGTCCTCACTGTAACTTCAAAACCATCTTGTTTGTGTTGCCTGCCGATCATATTGTACCAGCGAGTGCGACGCCAAGCAGGAGTCGAAGGAAACTTAAAGAAATGCAAGCCAGTTTCCGGGTCATAAAATGAATTTGAGCAGCCTTTAACTGCACACTGCTTTCCTTTTCTTTTTAAAGTTGGAGAAACTTCGTTTGAATCATCCATATAATTATCTAGAAGGCCCAAAATCGACTTTTGAAGAGTTCTTAGCGAAACGTGCAACACAGCTAGAAATCAAGATGGCGTCTGTGTTTTCGAGACAACTCTCGCCTCGTTTTCGTGTTCGCGTCCAAGATGGCGGCGGGGACTGTGAATAGGACTATTGCATTATGCTTGTAAAACAATAACTTCAATTACAAAATGGGTCAGCTCAGTCTACCACCTGTGGGGAGTTTTGACGTATGGCGAATCCTCGCCGTTATGACGTATCATGCTCACGTGTTACAATCAGATCAGTTTGTTGTCGTTGTCACTCTTGAACTTTCAAGGAAGCGAAACAGACTTACTGTCTCTTTCGACAACGTTTTTTCAAGAAGTTTGCAAGAACTATTCAAGGATTTCTCAAGAATTTGATTCCAAGAATAATCAGGAACAAGATTGGATTGTGGGAAGATTGTGCCGGTTGAAGTTAACTTACAAATCTGAATTTGACGTTGAGTTCATCGGTAAACAACAAATCTTTACCAGGCTCAACGTACAATCAAGGGACAATCAAAATAATCCTTAGGAAATGCTTTCCAATCATTTATTTAAACATTCTGAACACAATCCAAACGACAAATCACGTTAAAAGATCCTTGACAAAAAATAACCGTTAGAGAAAACCGTTTCACCTTTGCGAAATATTCCATAGTCGGGTTGTAGGTTTTTCTTTTTTAATTTGTCATAGAAACATACAAAAGAAGCCATTGGCAATGGTTATTGAGAACTCTTGACTACGATCTAGCAGAGGTAACTGTCGTCATGCATGGCATCGGCGGCTTAACAGTGCAGAGGTTGAAACGCAAAATCAAAACCAACGGCTTCGAAAAAATGAAAGCCGACATCGTTATTCTAAAAGTAGGAACGAACGACATTGGGACCAAGCGGCCGGAGACAATTGGGTCAGAAATTGAGAATTTGACCCGCGGACTTAGGGAAACGTACAATGTTAAAGTTGTTGGTGTCTGTTTGATAATCCCAAGAGCCGATAACATTCATTTTAGGCGCCAAGCAGACATCGTTAATAAATATTTACAGGTAGTGATCAATGATCTCTCGTTTGCTTTTTGTTTAAATCCCCCTCAAAAGGTTTGCTGAAGGATGGTGTCCACCTAAACACCAGGGGACAATATATGCTGTATCGTAGTTACAGAGGTGCTGTAATCAAAGCAATGCAATTGCTATGATACGATCCAAAAGTTGCAAGCAAAAACTGTGCAAATGTCATCAAACAAGTGTATATTATTGCAATGAGAGCTTTATATCATTAATTTCAATTTTTTTCATACATAATAATGATCAGTTTTTATAAAATTTATCATATGGGTCTCAAACCCATTTCATAAACATGTGAAAAAAAAACTCCGGCAAGTTTGATAGAGAAGATTATTAACAAAATATTGTGGTTCAACCCATTAAAATTATAATCTTTTTGTATAAAATGTGTATAAATTATTTGTCGGTGTCCTGCATCTGATATGACATAAATAATTATTCTTTAAAGTAGGCACCAGTTGTTATAGTGACAAATGGTTTATTGTCTGTCACTGTTTTGTCATTATGTCATTTAACTGTTGAACAAACAAATTTTAGTGACAGCATGACTTGTTACTGTCACAATGTTACAAACAAATGTTTATGGTTTATGTCGTAGGTATATCAAAACCAACACATTTGATTAGGTTAACTCAAGAGACTAGGGACCGATGAAGTGAAGGAAAATTTTAATAGGAAGATGCATGAATGCTTCCCAGGAGTTAGGAAGTTCTCCTTTCAGCAGTTTGTAGAGGGTGCTGAACCAGAAAGTTGAAGTCATGTCTAAAATACAGTCTGTAGCCTGAAACATTACGGGAGAACAAGGTCTGAATATATAAATATTTAATTTCGATATGTAGGGGTGCAATGATACCACGGATTTCAAGTCTATTTCTACAATACTATCCTTGAATTTCATGAATTTTGAAGAAAAAAATCCTGGTGATCCGCAAGTCGTCAATAGAGTGGATTTTAATTGTTACAAATACAGTTGTAGATGGTGTTCGTGTTATTATTTTTTTTGCTTGATTGATGTAAAGGAATATACTATAACTATATAGCTATTTAAAAAACAAAATAATATATTTTAACTGGTCTATCACTCTATTTAGAGTAATGTGTTGATTTCAAAACAAAACCTAATTGCAATTGATAGTTTGGAAGTTTCAATGTCACTCTTTTGTTTATGCTCATGGAGGTAACACAGTCTAGTGCTTTTATTGATAGCTGAGTCACATCCTCCTGTTATCTTTTGTTGAACTAGACAATTATCACAGTATTCTCGGCAGTTCTGCACATTGACATCATTTTCTCCAAAGTATGCCAAAAAATATATGTCTACAGCTTGTTTCCAAGCAGTATTTGACAATGTCATCAAGCTGCCATCTTTTTAGCTGTTTCTGTTCTTCCCTTTCCAACTAAGCAATCGAGTTCATAATTTTGGTTCTGTCCTCAAAGCGATTATAAAGGGTGCATACTGCTGGATCACCATCTCTGCCAGCTCGTCCCGCCTCCTCGTAGTAGTGCTCAACACACTCTGGCATAGTGTGAGGAACGACAAACCGGACATTTTTTTGGTCAATACCCAGGCCAAATGCCTTTGTTGCACACATAACATGGGCTCCTTCACTCATCCAAGCAGTTGTGTTACTTTTCAATTTCCTCAAGGGCACTCCCTTCTCTTTAAGCAGGAATGCCAAATTGTTACTCCATTTAGAAGTAATGCAGGAATAGCATAACATATTGTCTTTCCAGCTCCGGTGGGCCATTATTTAACACATTGAAAGAAACAGCATTACTATCATTTACCCATGCGTTGTGGGTTGAATTCAGTTAAACGTTAATTGAGTAATTTTGTGAACATAAAATTTAAAGCCTTGGCCATGTTCCTCAATAATCCTCTTGTGTTTTATCAAGTGTGCTCTATGCACTAACAAGTTTTTCAATTGATAGTATGGACCTGGCTTTGATGTTTGCATCTATTCTGTGAGCCGTCTAGCTACACAACAAAGCATACATACTTACCAAAGATACCACAGTTTACGGATGATCGATCCAACGATCCGACGATCGAGTGACACAGGAGTCCCTCCAATAACTCTTAAATGCTTTGCAAGCATTCACGAGTTAAAAATGGCATTTTCTACAAGGTATTTCAATTGACGCCTTCTAGCCACAGAAATTTTCCTTCCAGGTTTTGTTGTTGTTGTTTGTCTGTAAAAAGCATGCATTCTTTTTTATGTTTTAGGTCGAATTAGTCCTATCGTCGAGTTTCAGCAATTTTGGGGAGCTGTAGAGGCATCAACCCTTGTTTGCCAATCTCAGTACTGCCAGTACCCATGGCAGTGTTTTTACTGCAGATTCAATTGCAAACAAGGGTTGGGTTCCTGATCGCCCTCAATTGGGCATCAACAGAAAACAGTTTGCCATGGTAAGGCATAAGATTACCTGAAAAAAAAAAAAGCTTTCCATCACATCAGTTATTTACAATTGCATATCTCCGTCCTTTTCACTGTACTGCTGTCACCTCTCTTGATTACCTTGATTAGAATGCACGTTTTTCATTCGCCTCCTCTAACATCCAAAGAACTTGGGGAAACAAATGTGTATCGCATCATCATATCAAACTTTTATCATCAACGGGAAGATATAAAAATGAATACTGGTTTTGATGATAAATAATGAGTTTGCATTTTAGAAAGAGGACTTGTCTGGGGTGGGTCCACCTCAGATTCTGACAGGACTTCTGGCTTCTGGGGTGGTATGTATGTTTTTTTCTCAAGGACTGGGGTTTAAACATGGTTATTCCATTCATTCAATCTACTATGCATCAGAGAAGTAGATCTCCACATCTGGGAGTAAATGGTGATTACTAGTCCATCTTTGGTCAATCAAACTCTGACAAAATCGTTTGGATTTATTCAAGAGGTATTCAGCTACATGTAAATGGTGTCTAGAAGAGGGGTGGTGGCGGTTCCCGTAACACAATGTACAGTATTTGGGTATTATTGTGACGTGTACCGTATATTGGTATTGTTATAAATAAATAAATAATTAGGAGCTCGTCAAAGAAGATTGCAGACTTATCTGTCTCTTTATTACTGGTAATTTGTAATTTGTTTAATTTTTATAGATATATTTTATGTTATATAATATATAGATACACATGCATGTATGTATTTTTATAGGCCCATTTGCACCGTTAATGAGGTTTCATGAGTGTGTTGTAGTGGCTTTACCTGTGGAAGTTGGTGAGCCTTTTACCGATGCACAAGTTCATTGTATCATTGATATGGCTGACGGTAAGTTATTACATTTGTGTGTCCAGGTAAAAAACGGTCCCTTTAACACTCATCATTTACTACTCAGTACAGCACTGAATAGAAGATCATAAAAAAAGTATAACTACCTTCGATGTTTCAGTATAGGCATCCAATCTAGATACCAATACTTAGAGGTTTTAAAAATTGGGTAACATAAGACAAATCTGATCAGGAGCTGCAAAAAATATTTGTTTATTTATTTACTAATATTTTCCCAGGTAAATCCCTTCAGCAAAGCTGATATAAATAGGTGACATGGATAACAAAATTATAAGGGAAAAGAAAAATGTATCCACTTCCATTGACATTTGGGGCTAAACATGATTTTTTTTCAGTGACAGGAAAGGATTATTAGGGAACTTAAGCACCGGGCGTTTTATCGACAACGGCGACGCCAGGGCCGAGAGGGCCTGTGGGCGAGCTCCCCCGTTGCTCCCGCCAAAATCAAAACATTAAGCCGAAGGAAAACACAACTCGCGACGGGAACGGAAGATTTTTACGCTAGACGTATAAAAAATCGACAAAATGTCTTCCTTCCCAGGAATACGAGATCTTTTGCTAGTGGCATACGACAATGGGGCACTCAGTGATGAAGAATTCTTGGTTTTATGGGAAGACAACCGCTCAAAAAGCCGTATTTTCCCTACGATTTCTACGAGAGATTTGACCTGGAAACCATGAACGAAGACGAGTGCATTGCCGAGTTTAGAATGCGAAAACAAGACATACCGATAGTAGTTGACGCTCTACAACTACCAGCCACTATTCAGTGTTCACAAAGAACAATCTGCGATGCAGATGAAGCTCTGTGTATGCTCCTAAGGCGTTTTTGCTATCCTTGTCGATATTCTGATCTGATCGGCCGGTTTGGTAGACCTGTGCCAGAGCTGTGCATGATAACAAACACCTTGATGGACTATATATTTGACAATCATTGCCATCGAATTTCGCAATGGAATTATGATATACTCAATCCACCGATGTTACAAGAATATGCTGATGCAATTTTTGCCAAGGGAGCCCCATTAAGCAACTGTTTTGGCTTTGTAGACGGAACGGTGCGACCAATATCGCGTCCAGGCCAAAACCAAAGAATTGTATATAATGGTCATAAAAGAGTGCACTCTTTAAAGTTTCAGTCAGTGGCGCTGCCTAACGGCCTTATCGGACACATGTATGGCCCAGTCGGTAAGTAAACTCAGCTGTTTTATCTTGAGACTACTTGTTGTGTTTTTATTTATAGACCTCACCCACCAGAAACAAAAGAGCAAGACATCTAAAAACATCATTACCCCCGAGGATTTTTTCTTAGCTAATCTGATGAGTACATTTGATACACCTCAAACAGAATAGGTGAAGTGCTCACGAAACGAATTGAAGTGTTCCATTGAACAGGGAGAGCGACCTGGGGAGAGGGGTAGAGACTTTTCTAACCATCTAAACTTACAATAATTAAAAATTGACTCCTGTCATGTGCATTTTTCATATCTACTTTTAAAACTTTTCTTTCAGAGGGCAAAAGACATGATGCATTTATGCTGATGGAATCCAATATTTTGCATGAAGTAGAAAACAATGCATTCTCCCCTACTGGTCAGGCGATGTGTATGTATGGGGACCCTGCGTACCCATTGAGGGTACACCTTCAAACCCCTTTCCGTAATGGAGTTTTGACCCCCATGATTGAAGAGTACAACTCAAGAATGAGCTCAGTACGGTCGTCAGTAGAATGGTTGTTTGGAGAAATCATCAACGACTTCAAATTCTTGGACTTCAAAAAGAACCTGAAACTTAACCTTAGTTGTGTTGGAAAAATGTACCTTGTTTGTGCATTTCTTGAGAATGTAATAACCTGCTTGTATGGAAACACTACTTCAGAGTTCTTTGGTCTTGACCCTCCCTCAATATACTACTACTTAAATTAAAACACCTCAGTGGGAGATTACAGCTAAGTTTTTTGGCAGCAACAAAAATACCTATTACATCAAGGTGCACTTTGCTGGATAGACAATAACTGTAACAATAACAATTATTTATAGCCAGATCCTTTTGTTCTTCAGCAGCAAAATAAATTAATATTGATACTTTAACTGTAATCACCAACAGCCTAGAACCCATCTGACTACACCCATATGCTATGATTAGAATATTGGCCATCTTTGGACAGTAGTTTGGGCTAGCTAAATGTAGTCTTGTTTGAAAATAGATAGGTGCAGGCCAGGGGTGCACCAGGGGTGTTTGAAAAGCATTTGAAGCTGAATTGTTTTAAAGCTGGCTATGCTATTCTATGCAACTTGAATTTACAAAACAATGTATGAGGTAATACCCTCTCGTGCAGCGCAGATCCTTTCAAACCAAAAATATCTCTCAAAATGTAATAGCCTTTTCCATTTAAAGAAATATTAAATAAAAAAGAATCATGGAGTTTTGAGGGATAATTATAAAAAGTTTGTATCAAAAAATGCTTTTGTTTATTTTCACCATAATACATACATTCATACTGATTCAATCCGATAAACTGATAATCCTATAAATAATTTGATCATCCTACTAATTTGTTTTCCTGATTGAATCAGTATTTCAGTGAATAGCCTAGGTGTTACGAATCAAACAATAGTCATACAAATATAAAACAACAGCTTTTATATCTTATTGTCAATCTGAAATTGGCTCTTTGACATAGTAACAAACTGGCATGGACCTGGACTCAGTCATGCATTGAGTCCATGCATTTCAAATAACCCAACATGGATTCCTTTTTTTAGTACACCGTAACAATATAAACGATAAAAGTAAGAGAAATGTAAACAGTCATGCAGTATTAAAGGACTGTAAAACGATAGTAAAAGGTCTGAAGTTGTGCTTACTTTTCACTCATTTTTTGCAACATTAGCACAAGTGCTTGGGTTAATTGCATTTGGCCTTCTGATTGCTTTCTGAGTAGCTCCATTTAAAGACTTTGCTGCCTGGCTTGCTCCGTTCGGGACTGTTGTTCAGCTGTGGCCTTTTCACGTAAAAACGAAACAACCTCTCCTCCACTCCGCCTACTCTTTTTACCCCCCGAAGTAGAAGCTTCATCACTTTCGCCGTCTGCTTTAGCTTTCCTTTTTCCACCGCCCATTCTCTGCATCGCCTTTTTGCGTACATCCTCGGCGGCTGCCTTGTCCTCTGTCTTCTTGTTGTTGGCTGTCTGGCTTTCTTCTTTCTCGCATAGTTCTTCGATAAGACTGTCCTTTTCTGAAAGCTCACAATTAATACCACTCGCCATTTCTTCTGCCCTTATACGCTTCTTGAATTTGGTTTGAAGAAGGGTCCATCGATCACGGACGGCTCTCTTGTCTTTCAGCAGAAATTTTTGATTTTCTATCGAGTTTAGCGTTTCTTGGATGTTTACCCAAACCTTTCCACGATCAGGACTCCCTTTTTTGTAGCTGAAAAGCTCACTAACAGCCATTTCTCGGAGTAGCAAATTGTCGTGGTCGTCGGTCCACTCCATGGCTCTGATATATGAATGAAAATCATAAATTATTTTTAAAACAAAGCCCTCAAAACTAACCGAAAAAACACACTCACTGCTGTTTCTTTGATGACGCTTCCATGTGCGGCCTAGAGTCGAAAAAATGTGAGAATCCGATCAAAAAGTGCCGTTAGAGATTCTAAAATTGAAGCTTACATAGTAAACAGTGACACAGGAGTGTTTTGTTAAGAAATTACAAGTTTGAAAGGCAAAATAAAGCAAAACTATACTCACGTTTTCGACACAACGTCAAAATAGCTACTCACGTCGGCGCGAAGCAACGACGGCAAGTCATTTCACCCGGCAACGTGGACCGGAAGTTGAACTCACTTCCGGCTGCCGTCGCCTTCGCCAAAACGCCCGGTGTTTAAGTTCCCTATTGCTGCCGGGGAGGAGGCTGAAGCTGCACTTTTACGAAGAAGAGAGAACATGTAAACCAGTTAATTAAACATTCGGCAGATTACTGCGAGTCGATGCTTTTTTATATAATCTCCCCAAAGGAGCTGTCAGTGACTTTAAACTCTAAATTAAAATAATTGGGCATCCCTTCGAATAGATGCTTCAATTAATGTGTTAGGCTGCCTTTTATGCTGAAGTATCTAAATTTTCTGAGTTGTGAATTGTAGGACCCTTTCGCATTGTCTTTCTTTTATTCTCATAAGTGTGTTTTATAATTTGATAACTCTTTTATTTTAATTACAGAGACCGAAGACATGTTCGAGAGGAGCAGGGTAGGGAATACCTAGAAAGTCTCAGAATGGACCAATTAAACGTGGGAAATATTTAAAAAGAATATCGAACAATATTCAATGTAGAACCGTCCGGTATGTTAACATTGGGATATACACATAGTCATCATTTCTGTTTATTTATTATAAATAATTTTTATTTTGCTTTTTTACAGGATAGGGAAAGACAACGTTTGTTAGAAATTGAAGAGGTACGTGACATTTAATAGCTTGGAACAATTTTTAACAGTTTTACTAAACATTCATATATTTTTTTAAATGTCGTTTTTATGTGTACAAAAAAAACATTGCATTATTGCAGAGACAGAAAAAATAGACGTGACCAGCAAGACAGAGAGTACGAAGAAGGGTTAAGAAGAGATCAAGAGAGGGTAAGCAGTTCATGGACAAGCATCCTCGGGGACCCTGGACGTCACGGAGATCGACACACAGGGAGCTCTTTTTTCTCGCGCGCTCCTATTTGAAAAGAATGACATCTAAAATTATATGCGAATGTTGTCTTATTCTCTTATCCAAGAAAAATATATTACGAAATTGTGCATCAAGCAAGTCAGTTCGCCGAGCGGTTTTTACGGCATGACGTCATAGGAGAAGCTCCCTGGCAGCATTTGTAGAAGGTCGATGCATTTTAACTCGATTTGTTTTCGGCACCAACATTAGACCAAGAATATGTCAGGATTAAACGTTAAAATTGAAACTATTTATGATTTTTGTCTACATTTTAGGACCTACAACACCTCGTCGGTGCTGAAGGCGAAGGCAACATTAGAGTCCGTCTCCGTGGAAGGGACACAACCTTCCAAAGACGTTTCACTGCTTCCGATACAAACGAGGTGATTACAACAATTACACCAAGTTTAATCGCATTCTTAGACTTATTAATTTATATAGATTCCACAGTTAGTTATGGATTCAAAATTTCAATTATGAATTAAATATTTTGGACACGAGTTATCAGAATCAATAAACCAAATCATTGCACATGTATTATTTTTCAAATTGAAAAAAGATGTCTCCACAGCATTCTGTCTCCACTGTACCGATATAGGGAGAGTATTGTTCAACCACAAACTAATTGGAATTGTTTTATCTGTAGCTCTTGTATCAAGTGGCCATTGCCAACCTGCGCGAGAGGAATATCACCATCCGAAATGCCAGTGGAAGAATCATTGAAAGAAATGACGATCCTATTGACGTTGTAGACGCAACGACACTAATGGTCTTTCATGACTTGGGTATACTAGGAGCAAGAATGGATGAGAAAAAAGGAATAAATGGAATCATTTTATCAAATTTCCAACTTTACGTTTTGACCTTCCCCCTAAGAACCTGTCTAGGCTAAAAATAGGTTCTTATTACCAGTTTATGTTTGTATTCTTAATACCGCAAAAATCTCAAAATACTAAAATTTACCGATTTCATTAACAGGGCGGACACTACCAGGCCACCTTTTCCGACCTTTGTTTGGTAGTGTTGTGCCCAACCCTTGCTGGAGACCCAGAAGTAAGGGCCACTATTGACTTAAGCAATGGTAAGTCTAGTACATTTAAAAAGCATTCTTGAATTCAGAATATCTATTAAACCCTGTCGATTTTCTGAGCTCGATGGATAACGTGGATATCGTAGAACGGTCACGAAGTGAAAGTAGTGAGGGTTGGCTTAAATATATAACTCATGTACATTTTTAATTATTTTACTTGTTTTTTTTTTTACAGTTACCCAGGATCGCATACAAGCTGCTGTAGCAGAGGCTGAGGCGAGACTGGCCCTTACAACCGAATCAATGTGAGTTTTGTTGATTGTCTTGAATCACCATCACCATCCGAAATGCCAGTGGAAGAATCATTGAAAGAAATGACGATCCTATTGACGTTGTAGACGTCCTCACTGTAACTTCAAAACCATCTCGTTTGTGTTGCCTGCCGATCAAATTGCACCAGCGAGTGCGACGCCAAGCAGGAGTCGAAGGAAACTTAAAGAAATGCAAGCCAGTTTCCGGGTCATAAAATGAATTTGAGCAGCCTTTAACTGCACACTGCTTTCCTTTTCTTTTTAAAGTTGGAGAAACTTCGTTTGAATCATCCATATAATTATCTAGAAGGCCCAAAATCGACTTTTGAAGAGTTCTTAGCGAAACGTGCAACACAGCTAGAAATCAAGATGGCGTCTGTATTTTCGAGACAACTCTCGCCTCGTTTTCGTGTTCGCGTCCAAGATGGCGGCGGGGACTGTGAATAGGACTATTGCATTATGCTTGTAAAACAATAACTTCAATTACAAAATGGGTCAGCTCAGTCTACCACCTGTGGGGAGTTTTGACGTATGGCGAATCCTCGCCGTTATGACGTATCATGCTCACGTGTTACAATCAGACCAGTTTGTTGTCGTTGTCACTCTTGAACTTTCAAGGAAGCGAAACAGACTTACTGTCTCTTTCGACAACGTTTTTTCAAGAAGTTTTCAAGAACTATTCAAGGATTTCTCAAGAATTTGATTCCAAGAATAATCAGGAACAAGATTGGATTGTGGGAAGATTGTAAGTTATTACATTTGTGTGTCCAGGTAAAAAACGGTCCCTTTAACACTCATCATTTACTACTCAGTACAGCACTGAATAGAAGATCATAAAAAAAGTATAACTACCTTCGATGTTTCAGTATAGGCATCCAATCTAGATACCAATACTTAGAGATTTTATAAATTGGGTAACATAAGACAAATCTGATCAGAAGCTGCAAAAAATATTTGTTTATTTATTTACTAATATTTTCCCAGGTAAATCCCTTCAGCAAAGCTGATATAAATAGGTGACATGGATAACAAAATTATAAGGGAAAAGAAAAATGTATCCCCTTCCATTGACATTTGGGGCTAAACATGATTTTTTTTTCAGTGACAGGAAAGGATTATTGCTGCCGGGGAGGAGGCTGAAGCTGCACTTTTACGAAGAAGAGAGAACATGTAAACCAGTTAATTAAACATTCGGCAGATTACTGCGAGTCGATGATTTTTTATATAATCTCCCCAAAGGAGCTGTCAGTGACTTTAAACTCTAAATTAAAATAATTGGGCATCCCTTCGAATAGATTCTTCAATTAATGTGTTAGGCTGCCTTTTATGCTGAAGTATCTAAATTTTCTGAGTTGTGAATTGTGGGACCCTTTCACATTGTCTTTTTTTTATTCTCATAAGTGTGTTTTATAATTTGATAACTCTTTTATTTTTGATTACAGAGACCGAAGAAATGTTCGAGAGGAGCAGGGTAGGGAATACCTAGAAAGTCTCAGAATGGACCAATTAAACGTGGGAAATATTTAAAAAGAATATCGAACAATATTCAATGTAGAACGGTCCGGTATGTTAACATTGGGATATACACATAGTCATCATTTCTGTTGATTTATTATAAATAATTTCTATTTTGCTTTTTTACAGGATAGGGAAAGACAACGTTTGTTAGAAATTGAAGAGGTACGTGACATGTAATAGCTTGGAACAATTTTTAACAGTTTTACTAAACATTCACATATTTTTTTAAATGTCGTTTTTATGTGTACAAAAAAAACATTGCATTATTGCAGAGACAGAAAAAATAGACGTGACCAGCAAGACAGAGAGTACAAAGAAGGGTTAAGAAGAGATCAAGAGAGGGTAAGCAGTTCATGGACAAGCATCCTCGGGGACCCTGGACGTCACGGAGATCGACACACAGGGAGCTCTTTTTTCTCGCGCGCTCCTATTTGAAAAGAATGACATCTAAAATTATATGCGAATGTTGTCTTATTCTCTTATCCAAGAAAAATATATTACGAAATTGTGCATCAAGCAAGTCAGTTCGCCGAGCGGTTTTTACGGCATGACGTCATAGGAGAAGCTCCCTGGCAGCATTTGTAGAAGGTCGATGCATTTTAACTCGATTTGTTTTCGCCACCAACATCAGACCAAGAATATGTAAGGATTAAACGTTAAAATTGAAACTATTTATGATTTCTGTCTACATTTTAGGACCTACAACACCTCGTCGGTGATGAAGGCGAACGCAACATTAGAGTCCGTCTCCATGGAAGGGACACAACCTTCCAAAGACGTTTCACTGCTTCCGATACAAACGAGGTGATTACAACAATTACACCAAGTTCAATCGCATTCTTAGACTTATTAATTTATATAGATTCCACAGTTAGTTATGGATTCAAAATTTCAATTATGAATTAAATATTTTGGACACGAGTTATCAGAATCAATAAACCAAATCATTGCACATGTATTATTTTTCAAATTGAAAAAAGATGTCTCCACAGCATTCTGTCTCCACTGTACCGATATAGGGAGAGTATTGTTCAACCACAAATTAATTGGAATTGTTTTATCTGCAGCTCTTGTATCAAGTGGCCATTGCCAACCTGCGCGAGAGGAATATCACCATCCGAAATGCCAGTGGAAGAATCATTGAAAGAAATGACGATCCTATTGACGTTGTAGACGCAACGACACTAATGGTCTTTCATGACTTGGGTATACTAGGAGCAAGAATGGATGAGAAAAAAGGAATAAATGGAATCATTTATCAAATTTCCAACTTTACGTTTTGACCTTCCCCCTAAGAACCTGTCTAGGCTAAAAATAGGTTCTTATTACCAGTTTATGTTTGTATTCTTAATACCGCAAAAATCTCAAAATACTAAAATTTACCGATTTCATTAACAGGGCGGACACTACCAGGCCACCTTTTCCGACCTTTGTTTGGTAGTGTTGTGCCCAACCCTTGCTGGAGACCCAGAAGTAAGGGCCACTATTGACTTAAGCAATGGTAAGTCTAGTACATTAAAAAAACATTCTTGAATTCAGAATATCTATTAAACCCTGTCGATTTTCTGAGCTCGATGGATAACGTGGATATCGTAGAACGGTCACGAAGTGAAAGTAGTGAGGGTTGCCTTAAATATATAACTCATGTACATTTTTAATTATTTTACTTGTTTTTTTTTTTTTTACAGTTACCCAGGATCGCATACAAGCTGCTGTAGCAGAGGCTGAGGCGAGACTGGCCCTTACAACCGAATCAATGTGAGTTTTGTTGATTGTCTTGAATCACCATCACCATCCGAAATGCCAGTGGAAGAATCATTGAAAGAAATGACGATCCTATTGACGTTGTAGACGTCCTCACTGTAACTTCAAAACCATCTTGTTTGTGTTGCCTGCCGATCATATTGTACCAGCGAGTGCGACGCCAAGCAGGAGTCGAAGGAAACTTAAAGAAATGCAAGCCAGTTTCCGGGTCATAAAATGAATTTGAGCAGCCTTTAACTGCACACTGCTTTCCTTTTCTTTTTAAAGTTGGAGAAACTTCGTTTGAATCATCCATATAATTATCTAGAAGGCCCAAAATCGACTTTTGAAGAGTTCTTAGCGAAACGTGCAACACAGCTAGAAATCAAGATGGCGTCTGTGTTTTCGAGACAACTCTCGCCTCGTTTTCGTGTTCGCGTCCAAGATGGCGGCGGGGACTGTGAATAGGACTATTGCATTATGCTTGTAAAACAATAACTTCAATTACAAAATGGGTCAGCTCAGTCTACCACCTGTGGGGAGTTTTGACGTATGGCGAATCCTCGCCGTTATGACGTATCATGCTCACGTGTTACAATCAGATCAGTTTGTTGTTGTTGTCACTCTTGAACTTTCAAGGAAGCGAAACAGACTTACTGTCTCTTTCGACAACGTTTTTTCAAGAAGTTTGCAAGAACTATTCAAGGATTTCTCAAGAATTTGATTCCAAGAATAATCAGGAACAAGATTGGATTGTGGGAAGATTGTGCCGGTTGAAGTTAACTTACAAATCTGAATTTGACGTTGAGTTCATCTTAACGGTAAACAACAAATCTTTACCAGGCTCAACGTACAATCAAGGGACAATCAAAATAATCCTTAGGAAATGCTTTCCAATCATTTATTTAAACATTCTGAACACAATCCAAACGACAAATCACGTTAAAAGATCCTTGACAAAAAATAACCGTTAGAGAAAACCGTTTCACCTTTGCGAAATATTCCATAGTCGGGTTGTAGGTTTTTCTTTTTTAATTTGTCATAGAAACATACAAAAGAAGCCATTGGCAATGGTTATTGAGAACTCTTGACTACGATCTAGCAGAGGTAACTGTCGTCATGCATGGCATCGGCGGCTTAACAGTGCAGAGGTTGAAACGCAAAATCAAAACCAACGGCTTCGAAAAAATGAAAGCCGACATCGTTATTCTAAAAGTAGGAACGAACGACATTGGGACCAAGCGGCCGGAGACAATTGGGTCAGAAATTGAGAATTTGACCCGCGGACTTAGGGAAACGTACAATGTTAAAGTTGTTGGTGTCTGTTTGATAATCCCAAGAGCCGATAACATTCATTTTAGGCGCCAAGCAGACATCGTTAATAAATATTTACAGGTAGTGATCAATGATCTCTCGTTTGCTTTTTGTTTAAATCCCCCTCAAAAGGTTTGCTGAAGGATGGTGTCCACCTAAACACCAGGGGACAATATATGCTGTATCGTAGTTACAGAGGTGCTGTAATCAAAGCAATGCAATTGCTATGATACGATCCAAAAGTTGCAAGCAAAAACTGTGCAAATGTCATCAAACAAGTGTATATTATTGCAATGAGAGCTTTATATCATTAATTTCAATTTTTTTCATACATAATAATGATCAGTTTTTATAAAATTTATCATATGGGTCTCAAACCCATTTCATAAACATGTGAAAAAAAAACTCCGGCAAGTTTGATAGAGAAGATTATTAACAAAATATTGTGGTTCAACCCATTAAAATTATAATCTTTTTGTATAAAATGTGTATAAATTATTTGTCGGTGTCCTGCATCTGATATGACATAAATAATTATTCTTTAAAGTAGGCACCAGTTGTTATAGTGACAAATGGTTTATTGTCTGTCACTGTTTTGTCATTATGTCATTTAACTGTTGAACAAACAAATTTTAGTGACAGCATGACTTGTTACTGTCACAATGTTACAAACAAATGTTTATGGTTTATGTCGTAGGTATATCAAAACCAACACATTTGATTAGGTTAACTCAAGAGACTAGGGACCGATGAAGTGAAGGAAAATTTTAATAGGAAGATGCATGAATGCTTCCCAGGAGTTAGGAAGTTCTCCTTTTAGCAGTTTGTAGAGGGTGCTGAACCAGAAAGTTGAAGTCATGTCTAAAATACAGTCTGTAGCCTGAAACATTACGGGAGAACAAGGTCTGAATATATAAATATTTAATTTCGATATGTAGGGGTGCAATGATACCACGGATTTCAAGTCTATTTCTACAATACTATCCTTGAATTTCATGAATTTTGAAGAAAAAAATCCTGGTGATCCGCAAGTCGTCAATAGAGTGGATTTTAATTGTTACAAATACAGTTGTAGATGGTGTTCGTGTTATTATTTTTTTTGCTTGATTGATGTAAAGGAATATACTATAACTATATAGCTATTTAAAAAACAAAATAATATATTTTAACTGGTCTATCACTCTATTTAGAGTAATGTGTTGATTTCAAAACAAAACCTAATTGCAATTGATAGTTTGGAAGTTTCAATGTCACTCTTTTGTTTATGCTCATGGAGGTAACACAGTCTAGTGCTTTTATTGATAGCTGAGTCACATCCTCCTGTTATCTTTTGTTGAACTAGACAATTATCACAGTATTCTCGGCAGTTCTGCACATTGACATCATTTTCTCCAAAGTATGCCAAAAAATATATGTCTACAGCTTGTTTCCAAGCAGTATTTGACAATGTCATCAAGCTGCCATCTTTTTAGCTGTTTCTGTTCTTCCCTTTCCAACTAAGCAATCGAGTTCATAATTTTGGTTCTGTCCTCAAAGCGATTATAAAGGGTGCATACTGCTGGATCACCATCTCTGCCAGCTCGTCCCGCCTCCTCGTAGTAGTGCTCAACACACTCTGGCATAGTGTGAGGAACGACAAACCGGACATTTTTTTGGTCAATACCCAGGCCAAATGCCTTTGTTGCACACATAACATGGGCTCCTTCACTCATCCAAGCAGTTGTGTTACTTTTCAATTTCCTCAAGGGCACTCCCTTCTCTTTAAGCAGGAATGCCAAATTGTTACTCCATTTAGAAGTAATGCAGGAATAGCATAACATATTGTCTTTCCAGCTCCGGTGGGCCATTATTTAACACATTGAAAGAAACAGCATTACTATCATTTACCCATGCGTTGTGGGTTGAATTCAGTTAAACGTTAATTGAGTAATTTTGTGAACATAAAATTTAAAGCCTTGGCCATGTTCCTCAATAATCCTCTTGTGTTTTATCAAGTGTGCTCTATGCACTAACAAGTTTTTCAATTGATAGTATGGACCTGGCTTTGATGTTTGCATCTATTCTGTGAGCCGTCTAGCTACACAACAAAGCATACATACTTACCAAAGATACCACAGTTTACGGATGATCGATCCAACGATCCGACGATAGAGTGACACAGGAGTCCCTCCAATAACTCTTAAATGCTTTGCAAGCATTCACGAGTTAAAAATGGCATTTTCTACAAGGTATTTCAATTGACGCCTTCTAGCCACAGAAATTTTCCTTCCAGGTTTTGTTGTTGTTGTTTGTCTGTAAAAAGCATGCATTCTTTTTTATGTTTTAGGTCGAATTAGTCCTATCGTCGAGTTTCAGCAATTTTGGGGAGCTGTAGAGGCATCAACCCTTGTTTGCCAATCTCAGTACTGCCAGTACCCATGGCAGTGTTTTTACTGCAGATTCAATTGCAAACAAGGGTTGGGTTCCTGATCGCCCTCAATTGGGCATCAACAGAAAACAGTTTGCCATGGTAAGGCATAAGATTACCTGAAAAAAAAAAAAGCTTTCCATCACATCAGTTATTTACAATTGCATATCTCCGTCCTTTTCACTGTACTGCTGTCACCTCTCTTGATTACCTTGATTAGAATGCACGTTTTTCATTCGCCTCCTCTAACATCCAAAGAACTTGGGGAAACAAATGTGTATCGCATCATCATATCAAACTTTTATCATCAACGGGAAGATATAAAAATGAATACTGGTTTTGATGATAAATAATGAGTTTGCATTTTAGAAAGAGGACTTGTCTGGGGTGGGTCCACCTCAGATTCTGACAGGACTTCTGGCTTCTGGGGTGGTATGTATGTTTTTTTCTCAAGGACTGGGGTTTAAACATGGTTATTCCATTCATTCAATCTACTATGCATCAGAGAAGTAGATCTCCACATCTGGGAGTAAATGGTGATTACTAGTCCATCTTTGGTCAATCAAACTCTGACAAAATCGTTTGGATTTATTCAAGAGGTATTCAGCTACATGTAAATGGTGTCTAGAAGAGGGGTGGTGGCGGTTCCCGTAACACAATGTACAGTATTTGGGTATTATTGTGACGTGTACCGTATATTGGTATTGTTATAAATAAATAAATAATTAGGAGCTCGTCAAAGAAGATTGCAGACTTATCTGTCTCTTTATTACTGGTAATTTGTAATTTGTTTAATTTTTATAGATATATTTTATGTTATATAATATATAGATACACATGCATGTATGTATTTTTATAGGCCCATTTGCACCGTTAATGAGGTTTCATGAGTGTGTTGTAGTGGCTTTACCTGTGGAAGTTGGTGAGCCTTTTACCGATGCACAAGTTCATTGTATCATTGATATGGCTGACGGTAAGTTATTACATTTGTGTGTCCAGGTAAAAAACGGTCCCTTTAACACTCATCATTTACTACTCAGTACAGCACTGAATAGAAGATCATAAAAAAAGTATAACTACCTTCGATGTTTCAGTATAGGCATCCAATCTAGATACCAATACTTAGAGGTTTTAAAAATTGGGTAACATAAGACAAATCTGATCAGGAGCTGCAAAAAATATTTGTTTATTTATTTACTAATATTTTCCCAGGTAAATCCCTTCAGCAAAGCTGATATAAATAGGTGACATGGATAACAAAATTATAAGGGAAAAGAAAAATGTATCCACTTCCATTGACATTTGGGGCTAAACATGATTTTTTTTCAGTGACAGGAAAGGATTATTAGGGAACTTAAGCACCGGGCGTTTTATCGACAACGGCGACGCCAGGGCCGAGAGGGCCTGTGGGCGAGCTCCCCCGTTGCTCCCGCCAAAATCAAAACATTAAGCCGAAGGAAAACACAACTCGCGACGGGAACGGAAGATTTTTACGCTAGACGTATAAAAAATCGACAAAATGTCTTCCTTCCCAGGAATACGAGATCTTTTGCTAGTGGCATACGACAATGGGGCACTCAGTGATGAAGAATTCTTGGTTTTATGGGAAGACAACCGCTCAAAAAGCCGTATTTTCCCTACGATTTCTACGAGAGATTTGACCTGGAAACCATGAACGAAGACGAGTGCATTGCCGAGTTTAGAATGCGAAAACAAGACATACCGATAGTAGTTGACGCTCTACAACTACCAGCCACTATTCAGTGTTCACAAAGAACAATCTGCGATGCAGATGAAGCTCTGTGTATGCTCCTAAGGCGTTTTTGCTATCCTTGTCGATATTCTGATCTGATCGGCCGGTTTGGTAGACCTGTGCCAGAGCTGTGCATGATAACAAACACCTTGATGGACTATATATTTGACAATCATTGCCATCGAATTTCGCAATGGAATTATGATATACTCAATCCACCGATGTTACAAGAATATGCTGATGCAATTTTTGCCAAGGGAGCCCCATTAAGCAACTGTTTTGGCTTTGTAGACGGAACGGTGCGACCAATATCGCGTCCAGGCCAAAACCAAAGAATTGTATATAATGGTCATAAAAGAGTGCACTCTTTAAAGTTTCAGTCAGTGGCGCTGCCTAACGGCCTTATCGGACACATGTATGGCCCAGTCGGTAAGTAAACTCAGCTGTTTTATCTTGAGACTACTTGTTGTGTTTTTATTTATAGACCTCACCCACCAGAAACAAAAGAGCAAGACATCTAAAAACATCATTACCCCCGAGGATTTTTTCTTAGCTAATCTGATGAGTACATTTGATACACCTCAAACAGAATAGGTGAAGTGCTCACGAAACGAATTGAAGTGTTCCATTGAACAGGGAGAGCGACCTGGGGAGAGGGGTAGAGACTTTTCTAACCATCTAAACTTACAATAATTAAAAATTGACTCCTGTCATGTGCATTTTTCATATCTACTTTTAAAACTTTTCTTTCAGAGGGCAAAAGACATGATGCATTTATGCTGATGGAATCCAATATTTTGCTTGAAGTAGAAAACAATGCATTCTCCCCTACTGGTCAGGCGATGTGTATGTATGGGGACCCTGCGTACCCATTGAGGGTACACCTTCAAACCCCTTTCCGTAATGGAGTTTTGACCCCCATGATTGAAGAGTACAACTCAAGAATGAGCTCAGTACGGTCGTCAGTAGAATGGTTGTTTGGAGAAATCATCAACGACTTCAAATTCTTGGACTTCAAAAAGAACCTGAAACTTAACCTTAGTTGTGTTGGAAAAATGTACCTTGTTTGTGCATTTCTTGAGAATGTAATAACCTGCTTGTATGGAAACACTACTTCAGAGTTCTTTGGTCTTGACCCTCCCTCAATATACTACTACTTAAATTAAAACACCTCAGTGGGAGATTACAGCTAAGTTTTTTGGCAGCAACAAAAATACCTATTACATCAAGGTGCACTTTGCTGGATAGACAATAACTGTAACAATAACAATTATTTATAGCCAGATCCTTTTGTTCTTCAGCAGCAAAATAAATTAATATTGATACTTTAACTGTAATCACCAACAGCCTAGAACCCATCTGACTACACCCATATGCTATGATTAGAATATTGGCCATCTTTGGACAGTAGTTTGGGCTAGCTAAATGTAGTCTTGTTTGAAAATAGATAGGTGCAGGCCAGGGGTGCACCAGGGGTGTTTGAAAAGCATTTGAAGCTGAATTGTTTTAAAGCTGGCTATGCTATTCTATGCAACTTGAATTTACAAAACAATGTATGAGGTAATACCCTCTCGTGCAGCGCAGATCCTTTCAAACCAAAAATATCTCTCAAAATGTAATAGCCTTTTCCATTTAAAGAAATATTAAATAAAAAAGAATCATGGAGTTTTGAGGGATAATTATAAAAAGTTTGTATCAAAAAATGCTTTTGTTTATTTTCACCATAATACATACATTCATACTGATTCAATCCGATAAATTGATAATCCTATAAATAATTTGATCATCCTACTAATTTGTTTTCCTGATTGAATCAGTATTTCAGTGAATAGCCTAGGTGTTACGAATCAAACAATAGTCATACAAATATAAAACAACAGCTTTTATATCTTATTGTCAATCTGAAATTGGCTCTTTGACATAGTAACAAACTGGCATGGACCTGGACTCAGTCATGCATTGAGTCCATGCATTTCAAATAACCCAACATGGATTCCTTTTTTTAGTACACAGTAACAATATAAACGATAAAAGTAAGAGAAATGTAAACAGTCATGCAGTATTAAAGGACGGTAAAACGATAGTAAAAGGTCTGAAGTTGTGCTTACTTTTCACTCATTTTTTGCAACATTAGCACAAGTGCTTGGGTTAATTGCATTTGGCCTTCTGATTGCTTTCTGAGTAGCTCCATTTAAAGACTTTGCTGCCTGGCTTGCTCCGTTCGGGACTGTTGTTCAGCTTTGGCCTTTTCACGTAAAAACTAAACAACCTCTCCTCCACTCCGCCTACTCTTTTTACCCCCCGAAGTAGAAGCTTCGTCACTTTCGCCGTCTGCTTTAGCTTTCCTTTTTCCACCGCCCATTCTCTGCATCGCCTTTTTGCGTACATCCTCGGCGGCTGCCTTGTCCTCTGTCTTCTTGTTGTTGGCTGTCTGGCTTTCTTCTTTCTCGCATAGTTCTTCGATAAGACTGTCCTTTTCTGAAAGCTCACAATTAATACCACTCGCCATTTCTTCTGCCCTTATACGCTTCTTGAATTTGGTTTGAAGAAGGGTCCATCGATCACGGACGGCTCTCTTGTCTTTCAGCAGAAATTTTTGATTTTCTATCGAGTTTAGCGTTTCTTGGATGTTTACCCAAACCTTTCCACGATCAGGACTCCCTTTTTTGTAGCTGAAAAGCTCACTAACAGCCATTTCTCGGAGTAGCAAATTGTCGTGGTCGTCGGTCCACTCCATGGCTCTGATATATGAATGAAAATCATAAATTATTTTTAAAACAAAGCCCTCAAAACTAACCGAAAAAACACACTCACTGCTGTTTCTTTGATGACGCTTCCATGTGCGGCCTAGAGTCGAAAAAATGTGAGAATCCGATCAAAAAGTGCCGTTAGAGATTCTAAAATTGAAGCTTACATAGTAAACAGTGACACAGGAGTGTTTTGTTAAGAAATTACAAGTTTGAAAGGCAAAATAAAGCAAAACTATACTCACGTTTTCGACACAACGTCAAAATAGCTACTCACGTCGGCGCGAAGCAACGACGGCAAGTCATTTCACCCGGCAACGTGGACCGGAAGTTGAACTCACTTCCGGCTGCCGTCGCCTTCGCCAAAACGCCCGGTGTTTAAGTTCCCTATTGCTGCCGGGGAGGAGGCTGAAGCTGCACTTTTACGAAGAAGAGAGAACATGTAAACCAGTTAATTAAACATTCGGCAGATTACTGCGAGTCGATGCTTTTTTATATAATCTCCCCAAAGGAGCTGTCAGTGACTTTAAACTCTAAATTAAAATAATTGGGCATCCCTTCGAATAGATGCTTCAATTAATGTGTTAGGCTGCCTTTTATGCTGAAGTATCTAAATTTTCTGAGTTGTGAATTGTAGGACCCTTTCGCATTGTCTTTCTTTTATTCTCATAAGTGTGTTTTATAATTTGATAACTCTTTTATTTTAATTACAGAGACCGAAGACATGTTCGAGAGGAGCAGGGTAGGGAATACCTAGAAAGTCTCAGAATGGACCAATTAAACGTGGGAAATATTTAAAAAGAATATCGAACAATATTCAATGTAGAACCGTCCGGTATGTTAACATTGGGATATACACATAGTCATCATTTCTGTTTATTTATTATAAATAATTTTTATTTTGCTTTTTTACAGGATAGGGAAAGACAACGTTTGTTAGAAATTGAAGAGGTACGTGACATTTAATAGCTTGGAACAATTTTTAACAGTTTTACTAAACATTCATATATTTTTTTAAATGTCGTTTTTATGTGTACAAAAAAAACATTGCATTATTGCAGAGACAGAAAAAATAGACGTGACCAGCAAGACAGAGAGTACGAAGAAGGGTTAAGAAGAGATCAAGAGAGGGTAAGCAGTTCATGGACAAGCATCCTCGGGGACCCTGGACGTCACGGAGATCGACACACAGGGAGCTCTTTTTTCTCGCGCGCTCCTATTTGAAAAGAATGACATCTAAAATTATATGCGAATGTTGTCTTATTCTCTTATCCAAGAAAAATATATTACGAAATTGTGCATCAAGCAAGTCAGTTCGCCGAGCGGTTTTTACGGCATGACGTCATAGGAGAAGCTCCCTGGCAGCATTTGTAGAAAGTCGATGCATTTTAACTCGATTTGTTTTCGGCACCAACATTAGACCAAGAATATGTCAGGATTAAACGTTAAAATTGAAACTATTTATGATTTTTGTCTACATTTTAGGACCTACAACACCTCGTCGGTGCTGAAGGCGAAGGCAACATTAGAGTCCGTCTCCGTGGAAGGGACACAACCTTCCAAAGACGTTTCACTGCTTCCGATACAAACGAGGTGATTACAACAATTACACCAAGTTTAATCGCATTCTTAGACTTATTAATTTATATAGATTCCACAGTTAGTTATGGATTCAAAATTTCAATTATGAATTAAATATTTTGGACACGAGTTATCAGAATCAATAAAC
Source organism: Nematostella vectensis (assembly GCF_932526225.1). Classification (NCBI taxonomy): domain Eukaryota; kingdom Metazoa; phylum Cnidaria; class Anthozoa; order Actiniaria; family Edwardsiidae; genus Nematostella; species Nematostella vectensis. The sequence continues at coordinate 5,785,914 of NC_064046.1, forward strand.
CAAATCATTGCACATGTATTATTTTTCAAATTGAAAAAAGATGTCTCCACAGCATTCTGTCTCCACTGTACCGATATAGGGAGAGTATTGTTCAACCACAAACTAATTGGAATTGTTTTATCTGTAGCTCTTGTATCAAGTGGCCATTGCCAACCTGCGCGAGAGGAATATCACCATCCGAAATGCCAGTGGAAGAATCATTGAAAGAAATGACGATCCTATTGACGTTGTAGACGCAACGACACTAATGGTCTTTCATGACTTGGGTATACTAGGAGCAAGAATGGATGAGAAAAAAGGAATAAATGGAATCATTTTATCAAATTTCCAACTTTACGTTTTGACCTTCCCCCTAAGAACCTGTCTAGGCTAAAAATAGGTTCTTATTACCAGTTTATGTTTGTATTCTTAATACCGCAAAAATCTCAAAATACTAAAATTTACCGATTTCATTAACAGGGCGGACACTACCAGGCCACCTTTTCCGACCTTTGTTTGGTAGTGTTGTGCCCAACCCTTGCTGGAGACCCAGAAGTAAGGGCCACTATTGACTTAAGCAATGGTAAGTCTAGTACATTTAAAAAGCATTCTTGAATTCAGAATATCTATTAAACCCTGTCGATTTTCTGAGCTCGATGGATAACGTGGATATCGTAGAACGGTCACGAAGTGAAAGTAGTGAGGGTTGGCTTAAATATATAACTCATGTACATTTTTAATTATTTTACTTGTTTTTTTTTTTTACAGTTACCCAGGATCGCATACAAGCTGCTGTAGCAGAGGCTGAGGCGAGACTGGCCCTTACAACCGAATCAATGTGAGTTTTGTTGATTGTCTTGAATCACCATCACCATCCGAAATGCCAGTGGAAGAATCATTGAAAGAAATGACGATCCTATTGACGTTGTAGACGTCCTCACTGTAACTTCAAAACCATCTTGTTTGTGTTGCCTGCCGATCAAATTGCACCAGCGAGTGCGACGCCAAGCAGGAGTCGAAGGAAACTTAAAGAAATGCAAGCCAGTTTCCGGGTCATAAAATGAATTTGAGCAGCCTTTAACTGCACACTGCTTTCCTTTTCTTTTTAAAGTTGGAGAAACTTCGTTTGAATCATCCATATAATTATCTAGAAGGCCCAAAATCGACTTTTGAAGAGTTCTTAGCGAAACGTGCAACACAGCTAGAAATCAAGATGGCGTCTGTGTTTTCGAGACAACTCTCGCCTCGTTTTCGTGTTCGCGTCCAAGATGGCGGCGGGGACTGTGAACAGGACTATTGCATTATGCTTGTAAAACAATAACTTCAATTACAAAATGGGTCAGCTCAGTCTACCACCTGTGGGGAGTTTTGACGTATGGCGAATCCTCGCCGTTATGACGTATCATGCTCACGTGTTACAATCAGACCAGTTTGTTGTCGTTGTCACTCTTGAACTTTCAAGGAAGCGAAACAGACTTACTGTCTCTTTCGACAACGTTTTTTCAAGAAGTTTTCAAGAACTATTCAAGGATTTCTCAAGAATTTGATTCCAAGAATAATCAGGAACAAGATTGGATTGTGGGAAGATTGTAAGTTATTACATTTGTGTGTCCAGGTAAAAAACGGTCCCTTTAACACTCATCATTTACTACTCAGTACAGCACTGAATAGAAGATCATAAAAAAAGTATAACTACCTTCGATGTTTCAGTATAGGCATCCAATCTAGATACCAATACTTAGAGGTTTTATAAATTGGGTAACATAAGACAAATCTGATCAGAAGCTGCAAAAAATATTTGTTTATTTATTTACTAATATTTTCCCAGGTAAATCCCTTCAGCAAAGCTGATATAAATAGGTGACATGGATAACAAAATTATAAGGGAAAAGAAAAATGTATCCCCTTCCATTGACATTTGGGGCTAAACATGATTTTTTTTTCAGTGACAGGAAAGGATTATTGCTGCCGGGGAGGAGGCTGAAGCTGCACTTTTACGAAGAAGAGAGAACATGTAAACCAGTTAATTAAACATTCGGCAGATTACTGCGAGTCGATGATTTTTTATATAATCTCCCCAAAGGAGCTGTCAGTGACTTTAAACTCTAAATTAAAATAATTGGGCATCCCTTCGAATAGATGCTTCAATTAATGTGTTAGGCTGCCTTTTATGCTGAAGTATCTAAATTTTCTGAGTTGTGAATTGTGGGACCCTTTCACATTGTCTTTTTTTTATTCTCATAAGTGTGTTTTATAATTTGATAACTCTTTTATTTTAATTACAGAGACCGAAGAAATGTTCGAGAGGAGCAGGGTAGGGAATACCTAGAAAGTCTCAGAATGGACCAATTAAACGTGGGAAATATTTAAAAAGAATATCGAACAATATTCAATGTAGAACGGTCCGGTATGTTAACATTGGGATATACACATAGTCATCATTTCTGTTGATTTATTATAAATAATTTCTATTTTGCTTTTTTACAGGATAGGGAAAGACAACGTTTGTTAGAAATTGAAGAGGTACGTGACATGTAATAGCTTGGAACAATTTTTAACAGTTTTACTAAACATTCACATATTTTTTTAAATGTCGTTTTTATGTGTACAAAAAAAACATTGCATTATTGCAGAGACAGAAAAAATAGACGTGACCAGCAAGACAGAGAGTACAAGGAAGGGTTAAGAAGAGATCAAGAGAGGGTAAGCAGTTCATGGACAAGCATCCTCGGGGACCCTGGACGTCACGGAGATCGACACACAGGGAGCTCTTTTTTCTCGCGCGCTCCTATTTGAAAAGAATGACATCTAAAATTATATGCGAATGTTGTCTTATTCTCTTATCCAAGAAAAATATATTACGAAATTGTGCATCAAGCAAGTCAGTTCGCCGAGCGGTTTTTACGGCATGACGTCATAGGAGAAGCTCCCTGGCAGCATTTGTAGAAGGTCGATGCATTTTAACTCGATTTGTTTTCGCCACCAACATCAGACCAAGAATATGTAAGGATTAAACGTTAAAATTGAAACTATTTATGATTTCTGTCTACATTTTAGGACCTACAACACCTCGTCGGTGCTGAAGGCGAAGGCAACATTAGAGTCCGTCTCCATGGAAGGGACACAACCTTCCAAAGACGTTTCACTGCTTCCGATACAAACGAGGTGATTACAACAATTACACCAAGTTCAATCGCATTCTTAGACTTATTAATTTATATAGATTCCACAGTTAGTTATGGATTCAAAATTTCAATTATGAATTAAATATTTTGGACACGAGTTATCAGAATCAATAAACCAAATCATTGCACATGTATTATTTTTCAAATTGAAAAAAGATGTCTCCACAGCATTCTGTCTCCACTGTACCGATATAGGGAGAGTATTGTTCAACCACAAATTAATTGGAATTGTTTTATCTGCAGCTCTTGTATCAAGTGGCCATTGCCAACCTGCGCGAGAGGAATATCACCATCCGAAATGCCAGTGGAAGAATCATTGAAAGAAATGACGATCCTATTGACGTTGTAGACGCAACGACACTAATGGTCTTTCATGACTTGGGTATACTAGGAGCAAGAATGGATGAGAAAAAAGGAATAAATGGAATCATTTTATCAAATTTCCAACTTTGTTTACCATGGTCGCGCGAGGTAAAAAAAGTTGCCCTCTGCTGTGGACTAGTTGTACATCCCCTCCTCTCCTGATTTCGAGCACCTGAATTCTTTTGTAGGGGGTTACACCACAGATGGGCCCCCCAGATGACATTCGTTTTGACCTTCCGCCTAAGAACCTGTCTAGGCTAAAAATAGGTTCTTATTACCAGTTTATGTTTGTATTCTTAATACCGCAAAAATCTCAAAATACTAAAATTTACCGATTTCATTAACAGGGCGGACACTACCAGGCCACCTTTTCCGACCTTTGTTTGGTAGTGTTGTGCCCAACCCTTGCTGGAGACCCAGAAGTAAGGGCCACTATTGACTTAAGCAATGGTAAGTCTAGTACATTTAAAAAACATTCTTGAATTCAGAATATCTATTAAACCCTGTCGATTTTCTGAGCTCGATGGATAACGTGGATATCGTAGAACGGTCACGAAGTGAAAGTAGTGAGGGTTGGCTTAAATATATAACTCATGTACATTTTTAATTATTTTACTTGTTTTTTTTTTTTTACAGTTACCCAGGATCGCATACAAGCTGCTGTAGCAGAGGCTGAGGCGAGACTGGCCCTTACAACCGAATCAATGTGAGTTTTGTTGATTGTCTTGAATCACCATCACCATCCGTAATGCCAGTGGAAGAATCATTGAAAGAAATGACGATCCTATTGACGTTGTAGACGTCCTCACTGTAACTTCAAAACCATCTCGTTTGTGTTGCCTGCCGATCAAATTGCACCAGCGAGTGCGACGCCAAGCAGGAGTCGAAGGAAACTTAAAGAAATGCAAGCCAGTTTCCGGGTCATAAAATGAATTTGAGCAGCCTTTAACTGCACACTGCTTTCCTTTTCTTTTTAAAGTTGGAGAAACTTCGTTTGAATCATCCATATAATTATCTAGAAGGCCCAAAATCGACTTTTGAAGAGTTCTTAGCGAAACGTGCAACACAGCTAGAAATCAAGATGGCGTCTGTGTTTTCGAGACAACTCTCGCCTCGTTTTCGTGTTCGCGTCCAAGATGGCGGCGGGGACTGTGAATAGGACTATTGCATTATGCTTGTAAAACAATAACTTCAATTACAAAATGGGTCAGCTCAGTCTACCACCTGTGGGGAGTTTTGACGTATGGCGAATCCTCGCCGTTATGACGTATCATGCTCACGTGTTACAATCAGATCAGTTTGTTGTCGTTGTCACTCTTGAACTTTCAAGGAAGCGAAACAGACTTACTGTCTCTTTCGACAACGTTTTTTCAAGAAGTTTTCAAGAACTATTCAAGGATTTCTCAAGAATTTGATTCCAAGAATAATCAGGAACAAGATTGGATTGTGGGAAGATTGTAAGTTATTACATTTGTGTGTCCAGGTAAAAAACGGTCCCTTTAACACTCATCATTTACTACTCAGTACAGCACTGAATAGAAGATCATAAAAAAAGTATAACTACCTTCGATGTTTCAGTATAGGCATCCAATCTAGATACCAATACTTAGAGGTTTTAAAAATTGGGTAACATAAGACAAATCTGATCAGGAGCTGCAAAAAATATTTGTTTATTTATTTACTAATATTTTCCCAGGTAAATCCCTTCAGCAAAGCTGATATAAATAGGTGACATGGATAACAAAATTATAAGGGAAAAGAAAAATGTATCCCCTTCCATTGACATTTGGGGCTAAACATGATTTTTTTTTCAGTGACAGGAAAGGATTATTGCTGCCGGGGAGGAGGCTGAAGCTGCACTTTTACGAAGAAGAGAGAACATGTAAACCAGTTAATTAAACATTCGGCAGATTACTGCGAGTCGATGCTTTTTTATATAATCTCCCCAAAGGAGCTGTCAGTGACTTTAAACTCTAAATTAAAATAATTGGGCATCCCTTCGAATAGATGCTTCAATTAATGTGTTAGGCTGCCTTTTATGCTGAAGTATCTAAATTTTCTGAGTTGTGAATTGTTGGACCCTTTCACATTGTCTTTCTTTTATTCTCATAAGTGTGTTTTATAATTTGATAACTCTTTTATTTTAATTACAGAGACCGAAGAAATGTTCGAGAGGAGCAGGGTAGGGAATACCTAGAAAGTCTCAGAATGGACCAATTAAACGTGGGAAATATTTAAAAAGAATATCGAACAATATTCAATGTAGAACGGTCCGGTATGTTAACATTGGGATATACACATAGTCATCATTTCTGTTTATTTATTATAAATAATTTCTATTTTGCTTTTTTACAGGATAGGAAAAGACAACGTTTGTTAGAAATTGAAGAGGTACGTGACATGTAATAGCTTGGAACAATTTTTAACAGTTTTACTAAACATTCACATATTTTTTTAAATGTCGTTTTTATGTGTACAAAAAAAACATTGCATTATTGCAGAGACAGAAAAAATAGACGTGACCAGCAAGACAGAGAGTACAAAGAAGGGTTAAGAAGAGATCAAGAGAGGGTAAGCAGTTCATGGACAAGCATCCTCGGGGACCCTGGACGTCACGGAGATCGACACACAGGGAGCTCTTTTTTCTCGCGCGCTCCTATTTGAAAAGAATGACATCTAAAATTATATGCGAATGTTGTCTTATTCTCTTATCCAAGAAAAATATATTACGAAATTGTGCATCAAGCAAGTCAGTTCGCCGAGCGGTTTTTACGGCATGACGTCATAGGAGAAGCTCCCTGGCAGCATTTGTAGAAGGTCGATGCATTTTAACTCGATTTGTTTTCGCCACCAACATCAGACCAAGAATATGTAAGGATTAAACGTTAAAATTGAAACTATTTATGATTTCTGTCTACATTTTAGGACCTACAACACCTCGTCGGTGATGAAGGCGAACGCAACATTAGAGTCCGTCTCCATGGAAGGGACACAACCTTCCAAAGACGTTTCACTGCTTCCGATACAAACGAGGTGATTACAACAATTACACCAAGTTCAATCGCATTCTTAGACTTATTAATTTATATAGATTCCACAGTTAGTTATGGATTCAAAATTTCAATTATGAATTAAATATTTTGGACACGAGTTATCAGAATCAATAAACCAAATCATTGCACATGTATTATTTTTCAAATTGAAAAAAGATGTCTCCACAGCATTCTGTCTCCACTGTACCGATATAGGGAGAGTATTGTTCAACCACAAATTAATTGGAATTGTTTTATCTGCAGCTCTTGCATCAAGTTGCCATTGCCAACCTGCGCGAGAGGAATATCACCATCCGAAATGCCAGTGGAAGAATCATTGAAAGAAATGACGATCCTATTGACGTTGTAGACGCAACGACACTAATGGTCTTTCATGACTTGGGTATACTAGGAGCAAGAATGGATGAGAAAAAAGGAATAAATGGAATCATTTTATCAAATTTCCAACTTTGTTTACCATGCGCGCGAGTTAAAAAAAGTTGCCCTCTGCTGTGGACTAGTTGTACATCCCCTCCTCTCCTGATTTCGAGCACCTGAATTCTTTTGTAGGGGGTTACACCACAGATGGGCCCCCCAGATGACATTCGTTTTGACCTTCCGCCTAAGAACCTGTCTAGGCTAAAAATAGGTTCTTATTACCAGTTTATGTTTGTATTCTTAATACCGCAAAAATCTCAAAATACTAAAATTTACCGATTTCATTAACAGGGCGGACACTACCAGGCCACCTTTTCCGACCTTTGTTTGGTAGTGTTGTGCCCAACCCTTGCTGGAGACCCAGAAGTAAGGGCCACTATTGACTTAAGCAATGGTAAGTCTAGTACATTTAATAAACATTCTTGAATTCAGAATATCTATTAAACCCTGTCGATTTTCTGAGCTCGATGGATAACGTGGATATCGTAGAACGGTCACGAAGTGAAAGTAGTGAGGGTTGGCTTAAATATATAACTCGTGTACATTTTTAATTATTTTACTTGTTTTTTTTTTTTTTTACAGTTACCCAGGATCGCATACAAGCTGCTGTAGCAGAGGCTGAGGCGAGACTGGCCCTTACAACCGAATCAATGTGAGTTTTGTTGATTGTCTTGAATCACCATCACCATCCGAAATGCCAGTGGAAGAATCATTGAAAGAAATGACGATCCTATTGACGTTGTAGACGTCCTCACTGTAACTTCAAAACCATCTCGTTTGTGTTGCCTGCCGATCAAATTGTACCAGCGAGTGCGACGCCAAGCAGGAGTCGAAGGAAACTTAAAGAAATGCAAGCCAGTTTCCGGGTCATAAAATGAATTTGAGCAGCCTTTAACTGCACACTGCTTTCCTTTGCTTTTTAAAGTTGGAGAAACTTCGTTTGAATCATCCATATAATTATCTAGAAGGCCCAAAATCGACTTTTGAAGAGTTCTTAGCGATACGTGCAACACAGCTAGAAATCAAGATGGCGTCTATGTTTTCGAGACAACTCTCGCCTCGTTTTCGTGTTCGCGTCCAAGATGGCGGCGGGGACTGTGAATAGGACTATTGCATTATGCTTGTAAAACAATAATTTCAATTACAAAATGGGTCAGCTCAGTCTACCACCTGTGGGGAGTTTTGACGTATGGCGAATCCTCGCCGTTATGACGTATCATGCTCACGTGTTACAATCAGATCAGTTTGTTGTCGTTGTCACTCTTGAACTTTCAAGGAAGCGAAACAGACTTACTGTCTCTTTCGACAACGTTTTTTCAAGAAGTTTTCAAGAACTATTCAAGGATTTCTCAAGAATTTGATTCCAAGAATAATCAGGAACAAGATTGGATTGTGGGAAGATTGTGCCGGTTGAAGTTAACTTACAAATCTGAATTTGACGTTGAGTTCATCTTAACGGTAAACAACAAATCTTTACCAGGCTCAACGTACAATCAAGGGACAATCAAAATAATCCTTAGGAAATGCTTTCCAATCATTTATTTAAACATTCTGAACACAATCCAAACGACAAATCACGTTAAAAGATCCTTGACAAAAAATAACCGTTAGAGAAAACCGTTTCACCTTTGCGAAATTTTCCATAGTCGGGTTGTAGGTTTTTCTTTTTTAATTTGTCATAGAAACACACAAAAGAAGCCATTGGCAATGGTTATTGAGAACTCTTGACAACGATCCAGCAGAGGTAACTGTCGTCATGCATGGCATCGGCGGCTTAACAGTGCAGAGGTTGAAACGCAAAATCAAAACAAACGGCTTCGAAAAAATGAAAGCCGACATCGTTATTCTAAAATTAGGAACGAACGACATTGGGACCAAGCGGCCGGAGACAATTGGGTCAGAAATTGAGAATTTGACCCGCGAACTTAGGGAAACGTACAATGTTAAAGTTGTTGGTGTCTGTTTGATAATCCCAAGAGCCGATAACATTCATTTTAGGCGCCAAGCAGACATCGTTAATAAATATTTACAGGTAGTGATCAATGATCTCTCGTTTGCTTTTTGTTTAAATCCCCCTCAAAAGGTTTGCTGAGTGATGGGGTCCACCTAAACACCAGGGGACAATATATGCTGTATCGTAGTTACAGAGGTGCTGTAATCAAAGCAATGCAATTACTATGATACGATCCAAAAGTTGCAAGCAAAAACTGTGCAAATGTCATCAAACAAGTGTATATTATTGCAATGAGAGCTTTATATCATTAATTTCAATTTTTTTCATACATAATAATGATCAGTTTTTATAAAATTTATCATATGGGTCTCAAACCCATTTCATAAACATGTGAAAAAAAAAATCCGGCAAGTTTGATAGAGAAGATTATTAACAAAATATTGTGGTTTAACCCATTAAAATTATAATCTTTTTGTATAAAATGTGTATAAATTATTTGTCGGTGTCCTGCATCTGATATGACATAAATAATTATTCTTTAAAGTAGGCACCAGTTGTTATAGTGACAAATGGTTTATTATCTGTCACTGTTTTGTCATTATGTCATTTAATTGTTGAACAAACAAATTTTAGTGACAGCATGACTTGTTACTGTCACAATGTTACAAACAAATGTTTATGGTTTATGTCGTAGGTATATCAAAACCAACACATTTGATTAGGTTAACTCAAGAGACTAGGGACCGATGAAGTGAAGGAAAATTTTAATAGGAAGATGCATGAATGCTTCCCAGGAGTTAGGAAGTTCTCCTTTCAGCAGTTTGTAGAGGGTGCTGAACCAGAAAGTTGAAGTCATGTCTAAAATACAGTCTATTGATGACTTGCGGATCACCAGGATTTTTTTCTTCAAAAATCATGAAATTCAAGGATAGTATTGTAGAAATAGACTTGAAATCCGTGGTATCATTGCACCCCTACATATCGAAATTAAATATTTATATATTCAGACCTTGTTCTCCCGTAATGTTTCAGGCTACAGAGTGGATTTTAATTGTTACAAATACAGTTGTAGATCGTGTTCGTGTTATTATTTTTTTTTGCTTGATTGATGTAAAGGAATATACTATAACTAAATAGCTATTTAAAAAACAAAATAATATATTTTAACTGGTCTATCACTCTATTTAGAGTAATGTGTTGATTTCAAAACAAAACCTAATTGCAATTGATAGTTTGGAAGTTTCAATGTCACTCTTTTGTTTATGCTCATGGAGGTAACACAGTCTAGTGCTTTTATTGATAGCTGAGTCACATCCTCCTGTTATCTTTTGTTGAACTAGACAATTATCACAGTATTCTCGGCAGTTCTGCACATTGACAGCATTTTCTCCAAAGTATGCCAAAAAATATATGTCTACAGCTTGTTTCCAAGCAGTATTTGACAGTGTCATCAAGCTGCCATCTTTTTAGCTGTTTCTGTTCTTCCCTTTCCAACTAAGCAATCGAGTTCATAATTTTGGTTCTGTCCTCAAAGCGATTATAAAGGGTGCATACTGCTGGATCACCATCTCTGCCAGCTCGTCCCGCCTCCTCGTAGTAGTGCTCAACACACTCTGGCATAATGTGAGGAACGACAAACCGGACATTTTTTTAGTCAATACCCAGGCCAAATGCCTTTGTTGCACACATAACATGGGCTCCTTCACTCATCCAAGCAGTTGTGTTACTTTTCAATTTCCTCAAGGGCACTCTCTTCTCTTTAAGCAGGAATGCCAAATTGTTACTCCATTTAGAAGTAATGCAGGAATAGCATAACATTGTCTTTCCAGCTCCTGTGGGCCATTATTTAACACATTGAAAGAAACAGCATTACTACCAATTACCCATGCGTTGTGGGTTGAATTCAGTTAAACGTTAATTGAGTAATTTTGTGAACATAAAATTTAAAGCCTTGGCCATGTTCCTCAATAATCCTCTTGTGTTTTATCAAGTGTGCTCTATGCACTAACAAGTTTTTCAATTGATAGTATGGACCTGGCTTTGATGTTTGCATCTATTCTGTGAGCCGTCTAGCTACACAACAAAGCATACATACTTACCAAAGATACCACAGTTTACGGATGATCGATCCAACGATCCGACGATCGAGTGACACAGGAGTCCCTCCAATAACTCTTAAATGCTTTGCAAGCATTCACGAGTTAAAAATGGCATTTTCTACAAGGTATTTTAATTGACGCCTTCTAGCCACAGAAATTTTCCTTCCAGGTTTTGTTGTTGTTGTTTGTCTGTAAAAAGCATGCATTCTTTTTTATGTTTTAGGTCGAATTAGTCCTATCGTCGAGTTTCAGCAATTTTGGGGAGCTGTAGAGGCATCAACCCTTGTTTGCCAATCTCAGTACTGCCAGTACCCATGGCAGTGTTTTTACTGCAGATTCAATTGCAAACAAGGGTTGGGTTCCTGATCGCCCTCAATTGGGCATCAACAGAAAACAGTTTGCCATGGTAAGGCATAAGATTACCTGAAAAAAAAAAGCTTTCCATCACATCAGTTATTTACAATTGCATATCTCCGTCCTTTTCACTGTACTGCTGTCACCTCTCTTGATTACCTTGATTAGAATGCACGTTTTTCATTCGCCTCCTCTAACATCCAAAGAACTTGGGGAAACAAATGTGTATCGCATCATCATATCAAACTTTTATCATCAACGGGAAGATATAAAAATGAATACTGGTTTTGATGATAAATAATGAGTTTGCATTTTAGAAAGAGGACTTGTCTGGGGTGGGTCCACCTCAGATTCTGACAGGACTTCTGGCTTCTGGGGTGGTATGTATGTTTTTTTCTCAAGGACTGGGGTTTAAACATGGTTATTCCATTCATTCAATCTACTATGCATCAGAGAAGTAGATCTCCACATCTGGGAGTAAATGGTGATTACTAGTCCATCTTTGGTCAATCAAACTCTGACAAAATCGTTTGGATTTATTCAAGAGGTATTCAGCTACATGTAAATGGTGTCTAGAAGAGGGGTGGTGGCGGTTCCCGTAACACAATGTACAGTATTTGGGTATTATTGTGACGTGTACCGTATATTGGTATTGTTATAAATAAATAAATAATTAGGAGCTCGTCAAATAAGATTACAGACTTATCTGTCTCTTTATTACTGGTAATTTGTAATTTGTTTAATTTTTATAGATATATTTTATGTTACATAATATATAGATACACATGCATGTATGTATTTTTATAGGCCCATTTGCACCGTTAATGAGGTTTCATGAGTGTGTTGTAGTGGCTTTACCTGTGGAAGTTGGTGAGCCTTTTACCGATGCACAAGTTCATTGTATCATTGATATGGCTGACGGTAAGTTATTACATTTGTGTGCCCAGGTAAAAAACGGTCCCTTTAACACTTATCATTTACTACTCAGTACAGCACTGAATAGAAGATCATAAAAAAAGTATAACTACCTTCGATGTTTCAGTATAGGCATCCAATCTAGATACCAATACTTAGAGGTTTTATAAATTGGGTAACATAAGACAAATCTGATCAGGAGCTGCAAAAAATATTTGTTTATTTATTTACTAATATTTTCCCAGGTAAATCCCTTCAGCAAAGCTGATATAAATAGGTGACATGGATAACAAAATTATAAGGGAAAAGAAAAATGTATCCCCTTCCATTGACATTTGGGGCTAAACATGTTTTTTTTTTCAGTGACAGGAAAGGATTATTGCTGCCGGGGAGGAGGCTGAAGCTGCACTTTTACGAAGAAGAGAGAACATGTAAACCAGTTAATTAAACATTCGGCAGATTACTGCGAGTCGATGCTTTTTTATATAATCTCCCCAAAGGAGCTGTCAGTGACTTTAAACTCTAAATTAAAATAATTGGGCATCCCTTCGAATAGATGCTTCAATTAATGTGTTAGGCTGCCTTTTATGCTGAAGTATCTAAATTTTCTGAGTTGTGAATTGTAGGACCCTTTCGCATTGTCTTTCTTTTATTCTCATAAGTGTGTTTTATAATTTGATAACTCTTTTATTTTAATTACAGAGACCGAAGAAATGTTCGAGAGGAGCAGGGTAGGGAATACCTAGAAAGTCTCAGAATGGACCAATTAAACGTGGGAAATATTTAAAAAGAATATCGAACAATATTCAATGTAGAACCGTCCGGTATGTTAACATTGGGATATACACATAGTCATCATTTCTGTTTATTTATTATAAATAATTTTTATTTTGCTTTTTTACAGGATAGGGAAAGACAACGTTTGTTAGAAATTGAAGAGGTACGTGACATTTAATAGCTTGGAACAATTTTTAACAGTTTTACTAAACATTCACATATTTTTTTTTAAGTCGTTTTTATGTGTACAAAAAAAACATTGCATTATTGCAGAGACAGAAAAAATAGACGTGACCAGCAAGACAGAGAGTACGAAGAAGGGTTAAGAAGGGATCAAGAGAGGGTAAGCAGTTCATGGACAAGCATCCTCAGGGACCCTGGACGTCACGGAGATCGACACACAGGGAGCTTTTTTTCTCGCGCGCTCCTATTTGCAAAGAATGACATCTAAAATTACATGCGAATGTTGTCTTATTCTCTTATCCAAGAAAAATATATTACGAAATTGTGCATCAAGCAAGTCAGTTCGCCGAGCGGTTTTTACAGCATGACGTCATAGGAGAAGCTCCCTGGCAGCATTTGTAGAAGGTCGATGCATTTTAACTCGATTTGTTTTCGGCACCAACATCAGACCAAGAATATGTAAGGATTAAACCTTAAATTTGAAACTATTTATGATTTCTGTCTACATTTTAGGACCTACAACACCTCGTCGGTGCTGAAGGCGAAGGCAACATTAGAGTCCGTCTCCGTGGAAGGGACACAACCTTCCAAAGACGTTTCACTGCTTCCGATACAAACGAGGTGATTACAACAATTACACCAAGTCCAATCGCATTCTTAGACTTATTAATTTATATAGATTCCACAGTTAGTTATGGATTCAAAATTTCAATTATGAATTAAATATTTTGGACACGAGTTATCAGAATCAATAAACCAAATCATTGCACATGTATTATTTTTCAAATTGAAAAAAGATGTCTCCACAGCATTCTGTCTCCACTGTACCGATATAGGGAGAGTATTGTTCAACCACAAACTAATTGGAATTGTTTTATCTGTAGCTCTTGTATCAAGTGGCCATTGCCAACCTGCGCGAGAGGAATATCACCATCCGAAATGCCAGTGGAAGAATCATTGAAAGAAATGACGATCCTATTGACGTTGTAGACGCAACGACACTAATGGTCTTTCATGACTTGGGTATACAAGGAGCAAGAATGGATGAGATAAAAGGGATAAATGGAATCATTTTATCAAATTTCCAACTTTGTTTACCATGGTCGCGCGAGGTAAAAAAAAGTTGCCCTCTGCTGTGGACTAGTTGTACATCCCCTCCTCTCCTGATTTCGAGCACCTGAATTCTTTTGTAGGGGGTTACACCACAGATGGGCCCCCCAGATGACATTCGTTTTGACCTTCCCCCTAAGAACCTGTCTAGGCTAAAAATAGGTTCTTATTACCAGTTTATGTTTGTATTCTTAATACCGCAAAAATCTCAAAATACTAAAATTTACCGATTTCATTAACAGGGCGGACACTACCAGGCCACCTTTTCCGACCTTTGTTTGGCAGTGTTGTGCCCAACCCTTGCTGGAGACCCAGAAGTAAGGGCCACTATTGACTTAAGCAATGGTAAGTCTAGTACATTTAAAAAACGTTCTTGAATTCAGAATATCTATTAAACCCTGTCGATTTTCTGAGCTCGATGGATAACGTGGATATCGTAGAACGGTCACGAAGTGAAAGTAGTGAGGGTTGGCTTAAATATATAACTCATGTACATTTTTAATTATTTTACTTGTTTTTTGTTTTTTGTTTTTACAGTTACCCAGGATCGCATACAAGCTGCTGTAGCAGAGGCTGAGGCGAGACTGGCCCTTACAACCTAATCAATGTGAGTTTTGTTGATTGTCTTGAATCACCATCACCATCCGAAATGCCAGTGGAAGAATCATTGAAAGAAATGACGATCCTATTGACGTTGTAGACGTCCTCACTGTAACTTCAAAACCATCTCGTTTGTGTTGCCTGCCGATCAAATTGTACCAGCGAGTGCGACGCCAAGCAGGAGTCGAAGGAAACTTAAAGAAATGCAAGCCAGTTTCCGGGTCATAAAATGAATTTGAGCAGCCTTTAACTGCACACTGCTTTCCTTTTCTTTTTAAAGTTGGAGAAACTTCGTTTGAATCATCCATATAATTATCTAGAAGGCCCAAAATCGACTTTTGAAGAGTTCTTAGCGAAACGTGCAACACAGCTAGAAATCAAGATGGCGTCTGTGTTTTCGAGACAACTCTCGCCTCGTTTTCGTGTTCGCGTCCAAGATGGCGGCGGGGACTGTAAATAGGACTATTGCATTATGCTTGTAAAACAATAACTTCAATTACAAAATGGGTCAGCTCAGTCTACCACCTGTGGGGAGTTTTGACGTATGGCGAATCCTCGCCGTTATGACGTATCATGCTCACGTGTTACAATCAGATCAGTTTGTTGTCGTTGTCACTCTTGAACTTTCAAGGAAGCGAAACAGACTTACTGTCTCATTCGACAACGTTTTTTCAAGAAGTTTTCAAGAACTATTCAAGGATTTCTCAAGAATTTGATTCCAAGAATAATCAGGAACAAGATTGGATTGTGGGAAGATTGTGCCGGTTGAAGTTAACTAACAAATCTGAATTTGACGTTGAGTTCATCTTAACGGTAAACAACAAATCTTTACCAGGCTCAACGTACAATCAAGGGACAATCAAAATAATCCTTAGGAAATGCTTTCCAATCATTTATTTAAACATTCTGAACACAATCCAAACGACAAATCACGTTAAAAGATCCTTGACAAAAAATAACCGTTAGAGAAAACCGTTTCACCTTTGCGAAATGTTCCATAGTCGGGTTGTAGGTTTTTCTTTTTTAATTTGTCATAGAAACATTCAAAAGAAGCCATTGGCAATGGTTATTGAGAACTCTTGACTACAATCTAGCAGAGGTAACTGTCGTCATGCATGGCATCGGCGGCTTAACAGTGCAGAGGTAGAAACGCAAAATCAAAACCAACGGCTTCGAAAAAAGCCGACATCGTTATTCTAAAAGTAGGAACGAACGACATTGGGACCAAGCGGCCGGAGACAATTGGGTCAGAAATTGAGAATTTGACCCACGAACTTAGGGAAACGTACAATGTTAAAGTTGTTGGTGTCTGTTTGATAATCCCAAGAGCCGATAACATTCATTTTAGGCGCCAAGCAGACAGCGTTAATAAATATTTACAGGTAGTGATCAATGATCTCTTGTTTGCTTTTTGTTTAAATCCCCCTCAAAAGGTTTGCTGAAGGATGGTGTCCACCTAAACACCAGGGGACAATATATGCTGTATCGTAGTTACAGAGGTGCTGTAATCAAAGCAATGCAATTACTATGATACCATCCAAAACTTGCAAGCAAAAACTGTGCAAATGTCATCAAACAAGTGTATATTATTGCAATGAGAGCTTTATATCATTAATTTCAATTTTTTTCATACAAAATAATGATCAGTTTTTATAAAATTTATCATATATGGGTCTCAAACCCATTTCATAAACATGTAAAAAAAAATCCGGCAAGTTTGATAGAGAAGATTATTAACAAAATATTGTGGTTCAACCCATTAAAATTATAATCTTTTTGTATAAAATGTGTATAAATTATTTGTCGGTGTCCTGCATCTGATATGACATAAATAATTATTCTTTAAAGTAGGCACCAGTTGTTATAGTGACAAATGGTTTATTATCTGTCACTGTTTTGTCATTATGTCATTTAATTGTTGAACAAACAAATTTTAGTGACAGCATGACTTGTTACTGTCACAATGTTACAAACAAATGTTTATGGTTTATGTCGTAGGTATATCAAAACCAACACATTTTATAGGGTAAATCAAGAGACTAGGGACCGATGAAGTGAAGGAAAATTTTAATAGGAAGATGCATGAATGCTTCCCAGGAGTTAGGAAGTTCTCCTTTCAGCAGTTTGTAGAGGGTGCTGAACCAGAAAGTTGAAGTCATGTCTAAAATACAGTCTGTAGCCTGAAACATTACGGGAGAACAAGGTCTGAATATATAAATATTTAATTTCGATATGTAGGGGTGCAATGATACCACGGATTTCAAGTCTATTTCTACAATACTATCCTTGAATTTCATGATTTTTGAAGAAAAAAATCCTGGTGATCCGCAAGTCATCAATAGAGTGGATTTTAATTGTTACAAATACAGTTGTAGATCGTGTTCGTGTTATTATTTTTTTTGCTTGATTGATGTAAAGGAATATACTATAACTATATAGCTATTTAAAAAACAAAATAATATATTTTAACTGGTCTATCACTCTATTTAGAGTAATGTGTTGATTTCAAAACAAAACCTAATTGCAATTGATAGTTTGGAAGTTTCAATGTCACTCTTTTGTTTATGCTCATGGAGGTAACACAGTCTAGTGCTTTTATTGATAGCTGAGTCACATCCTCCTGTTATCTTTTGTTGAACTAGACAATTATCACAGTATTCTCGGCAGTTCTGCACATTGACAGCATTTTCTTCAAAGTATGCCAAAAAATATATGTCTACAGCTTGTTTCCAAGCAGTATTTGACAGTGTCATCAAGCTGCCATCTTTTTAGCTGTTTCTGTTCTTCCCTTTCCAACTAAGCAATCGAGTTCATAATTTTGGTTCTGTCCTCAAAGCGATTATAAAGGGTGCATACTGCTGGATCACCATCTCTGCCAGCTCGTCCCGCCTCCTCGTAGTAGTGCTCAACACACTCTGGCATAATGTGAGGAACGACAAACCGGACATTTTTTTGGTCAATACCCAGGCCAAATGCCTTTGTTGCACACATAACATGGGCTCCTTCACTCATCCAAGCAGTTGTGTTACTTTTCAATTTCCTCAAGGGCACTCCCTTCTCTTTAAACAGGAATGCCAAATTGTTACTCCATTTAGAAGTAATGCAGGAATAGCATAACATATTGTCTTTCCAGCTCCTGTGGGCCATTATTTAACACATTGAAAGAAACAGCATTACTATCAATTACCCATGCGTTGTGGGTTGAATTCAGTTAAACGTTAATTGAGTAATTTTGTGAACATAAAATTTAAAGCCTTGGCCATGTTCCTCAATAATCCTCTTGTGTTTTATCAAGTGTGCTCTATGCACTAACAAGTTTTTCAACTGATAGTATGGACCTGGCTTTGATGTTTGCATCTATTCTGTGAGCCGTCTAGCTACACAACAAAGCATACATACTTACCAAAGATACCACAGTTTACGGATGATCGATCCAACGATCCGACGATCGAGTGACACAGGAGTCCCTCCAATAACTCTTAAATGCTTTGCAAGCATTCACGAGTTAAAAATGGCATTTTCTACAAGGTATTTCAATTGACGCCTTCTAGCCACAGAAATTTTCCTTCCAGGTTTTGTTGTTGTTGTTTGTCTGTAAAAAGCATGCATTCTTTTTTATGTTTTAGGTCGAATTAGTCCTATCGTCGAGTTTCAGCAATTTTGGGGAGCTGTAGAGGCATCAACCCTTGTTTGCCAATCTCAGTACTGCCAGTACCCATGGCAGTGTTTTTACTGCAGATTCAATTGCAAACAAGGGTTGGGTTCCTGATCGCCCTCAATTGGGCATCAACAGAAAACAGTTTGCCATGGTAAGGCATAAGATTACCTGAAAAAAAAAAGCTTTCCATCACATCAGTTATTTACAATTGCATATCTCCGTCCTTTTCACTGTACTGCTGTCACCTCTCTTGATTACCTTGATTAGAATGCACGTTTTTCATTCGCCTCCTCTAACATCCAAAGAACTTGGGGAAACAAATGTGTATCGCATCATCATATCAAACTTTTATCATCAACGGGAAGATATAAAAATGAATACTGGTTTTGATGATAAATAATGAGTTTGCATTTTAGAAAGAGGACTTGTCTGGGGTGGGTCCACCTCAGATTCTGACAGGACTTCTGGCTTCTGGGGTGGTATGTATGTTTTTTTCTCAAGGACTGGGGTTTAAACATGGTTATTCCATCCATTCAATCTACTATGCATCAGAGAAGTAGATCTCCACATCTGGGAGTAAATGGTGATTACTAGTCCATCTTTGGTCAATCAAACTCTGACAAAATCGTTTGGATTTATTCAAGAGGTATTCAGCTACATGTAAATGGTGTCTAGAAGAGGGGTGGTGGCGGTTCCCGTAACACAATGTGCAGTATTTGGGTATTATTGTGACGTTTACCGTATATTGGTATTGTTATAAATAAATAAATAATTAGGAGCTCGTCAAAGAAGATTGCAGACTTATCTGTCTCTTTATTACTGGTAATTTGTAATTTGTTTAATTTTTATAGATATATTTTATGTTATATAATATATAGATACACATGCATGTATGTATTTTTATAGGCCCATTTGCACCGTTAATGAGGTTTCATGAGTGTGTTGTAGTGGCTTTACCTGTGGCAGTTGGTGAGCCTTTTGCCGATGCACAAGTTCATTGTATCATTGATATGGCTGACGGTAAGTTATTACATTTGTGTGTCCAGGTAAAAAACGGTCCCTTTAACACTCATCATTTACTACTCAGTACAGCACTGAATAGAAGATCATAAAAAAAGTATAACTACCTTCGATGTTTCAGTATAGGCATCCAATCTAGATACCAATACTTAGAGGTTTTAAAAATTGGGTAACATAAGACAAATCTGATTAGGAGCTGCAAAAAATATTTGTTTATTTATTTACTAATATTTTTCCAGGTAAATCCCTTCAGCAAAGCTGATATAAATAGGTGACATGGATAACAAAATTATAAGGGAAAAGAAAAATGTATCCCCTTCCATTGACATTTGGGGCTAAACATGATTTTTTTTTTCAGTGTCAGGAAAGGATTATTGCTGCCGGGGAGGAGGCTGAAGCTGCACTTTTACGAAGAAGAGAGAACATGTAAACCAGTTAATTAAACATTCGGCAGATTACTGCGAGTCGATGCTTTTTTATATAATCTCCCCAAAGGAGCTGTCAGTGACTTTAAACTCTAAATTAAAATAATTGGGCATCCCTTCGAATAGATGCTTCAATTAATGTGTTAGGCTGCCTTTTATGCTGAAGTATCTACATTTTCTGAGTTGTGAATTGTAGGACCCTTTCGCATTGTCTTTCTTTTATTCTCATAAGTGTGTTTTATAATTTGATAACTCTTTTATTTTAATTACAGAGACCGAAGAAATGTTCGAGAGGAGCAGGGTAGGGAATACCTAGAAAGTCTCAGAATGGACCAATTAAACGTGGGAAATATTTAAAAAGAATATCGAACAATATTCAATGTAGAACCGTCCGGTATGTTAACATTGGGATATACACATAGTCATCATTTCTGTTTATTTATTATAAATAATTTTTATTTTGCTTTTTTACAGGATAGGGAAAGACAACGTTTGTTAGAAATTGAAGAGGTACGTGACATTTAATAGCTTGGAACAATTTTTAACAGTTTTACTAAACATTCATATATTTTTTTAAATGTCGTTTTTATGTGTACAAAAAAAACATTGCATTATTGCAGAGACAGAAAAAATAGACGTGACCAGCAAGACAGAGAGTACGAAGAAGGGTTAAGAAGAGATCAAGAGAGGGTAAGCAGTTCATGGACAAGCATCCTCGGGGACCCTGGACGTCACGGAGATCGACACACAGGGAGCTCTTTTTTCTCGCGCGCTCCTATTTGCAAAGAATGACATCTAAAATTACATGCGAATGTTGTCTTATTCTCTTATCCAAGAAAAATATATTACGAAATTGTGCATCAAGCAAGTCAGTTCGCCGAGCGGTTTTTACAGCATGACGTCATAGGAGAAGCTCCCTGGCAGCATTTGTAGAAGGTCGATGCATTTTAACTCGATTTGTTTTCGGCACCAACATCAGACCAAGAATATGTAAGGATTAAACCTTAAATTTGAAACTATTTATGATTTCTGTCTACATTTTAGGACCTACAACACCTCGTCGGTGCTGAAGGCGAAGGCAACATTAGAGTCCGTCTCCGTGGAAGGGACACAACCTTCCAAAGACGTTTCACTGCTTCCGATACAAACGAGGTGATTACAACAATTACACCAAGTCCAATCGCATTCTTAGACTTATTAATTTATATAGATTCCACAGTTAGTTATGGATTCAAAATTTCAATTATGAATTAAATATTTTGGACACGAGTTATCAGAATCAATAAACCAAATCATTGCACATGTATTATTTTTCAAATTGAAAAAAGATGTCTCCACAGCATTCTGTCTCCACTGTACCGATATAGGGAGAGTATTGTTCAACCACAAACTAATTGGAATTGTTTTATCTGTAGCTCTTGTATCAAGTGGCCATTGCCAACCTGCGCGAGAGGAATATCACCATCCGAAATGCCAGTGGAAGAATCATTGAAAGAAATGACGATCCTATTGACGTTGTAGACGCAACGACACTAATGGTCTTTCATGACTTGGGTATACAAGGAGCAAGAATGGATGAGATAAAAGGGATGAATGGAATCATTTTATCAAATTTCCAACTTTGTTTACCATGGTCGCGCGAGGTAAAAAAAAGTTGCCCTCTGCTGTGGACTAGTTGTACATCCCCTCCTCTCCTGATTTCGAGCACCTGAATTCTTTTGTAGGGGGTTACACCACAGATGGGCCCCCCAGATGACATTCGTTTTGACCTTCCCCCTAAGAACCTGTCTAGGATAAAAATAGGTTCTTATTACCAGTTTATGTTTGTATTCTTAATACCGCAAAAATCTCAAAATACTAAAATTTACCGATTTCATTAACAGGGCGGACACTACCAGGCCACCTTTTCCGACCTTTGTTTGGCAGTGTTGTGCCCAACCCTTGCTGGAGACCCAGAAGTAAGGGCCACTATTGACTTAAGCAATGGTAAGTCTAGTACATTTAAAAAACATTCTTGAATTCAGAATATCTATTAAACCCTGTCGATTTTCTGAGCTCGATGGATAACGTGGATATCGTAGAACGGTCACGAAGTGAAAGTAGTGAGGGTTGGCTTAAATATATAACTCATGTACATTTTTAATTATTTTACTTGTTTTTTTTTTTTTACAGTTACCCAGGATCGCATACAAGCTGCTGTAGCAGAGGCTGAGGCGAGACTGGCCCTTACAACCGAATCAATGTGAGTTTTGTTGATTGTCTTGAATCATGCATCCATCTTCATAAGCAGTGTCATAGTAAAATCAATCAGACATCTCAGAAACTCCCTTGGACAATTTACTTCTCAGAAGTTCTAGAGCAAAGCCAGTTCCATCCTCCTTAAACTTCCATAAACATATTTTGTAATCTTTATTTGGGAGAAGTCGGAAATGTAATAAGGTGTTCACAAAGTGTAGCAATTAAAAAGTCCATCAAAAAGAGCAAAAATAAATCAAATGTCCAGTAGTTGCAATTTTTTTTATTCGACGGCTGTTCAAGTCATTGCTGTTCTCCGACTAATAGCTTGGAACAATTTTTAACAGTTTTACTAAACATTCATATATTTTTTCAAATGTCGTTTTTATGTTTACAAAAAAAAAAACATTGCATTATTGCAGAGACAGACAAAATAGACGTGACCAGCAAGACAGAGAGTACGAAGAAGGGTTAAGAAGGGATCAAGAGAGGGTAAGCAGTTCATGGACAAGCATCCTCGGGGACCCTGGACGTCACGGAGATCGACACACAGGGAGCTCTTTTTTCTCGCGCGCTCCTATTTGCAAAGAATGACATCTAAAATTACATGCGAATGTTGTCTTATTCTCTTATCCAAGAAAAATATATTACGAAATTGTGCATCAAGCAAGTCAGTTCGCCGAGCGGTTTTTACAGCATGACGTCATAGGAGAAGCTCCCTGGCAGCATTTGTAGAAGGTCGATGCATTTTAACTCGATTTGTTTTCGGCACCAACATCAGACCAAGAATATGTAAGGATTAAACCTTAAATTTGAAACTATTTATGATTTCTGTCTACATTTTAGGACCTACAACACCTCGTCGGTGCTGAAGGCGAAGGCAACATTAGAGTCCGTCTCCGTGGAAGGGACACAACCTTCCAAAGACGTTTCACTGCTTCCGATACAAACGAGGTGATTACAACAATTACATCAAGTCCAATCGCATTCTTAGACTTATTAATTTATATAGATTCCACAGTTAGTTATGGATTCAAAATTTCAATTATGAATTAAATATTTTGGACACGAGTTATCAGAATCAATAAACCAAATCATTGCACATGTATTATTTTTCAAATTGAAAAAAGATGTCTCCACAGCATTCTGTCTCCACTGTACCGATATAGGGAGAGTATTGTTCAACCACAAACTAATTGGAATTGTTTTATCTGTAGCTCTTGTATCAAGTGGCCATTGCCAACCTGCGCGAGAGGAATATCACCATCCGAAATGCCAGTGGAAGAATCATTGAAAGAAATGACGATCCTATTGACGTTGTAGACGCAACGACACTAATGGTCTTTCATGACTTGGGTATACAAGGGTCAGCGGCACCTCCACGGGTTGCCCCACGTTAGAATTTGTCTGTCTGTTTTTGTCCAACGTTCGATTTCAAGCCTATCTTGCGGCCGGCATGTGGCCTATTACATCAGCTAAATGGCAGTCCTTACTCCTGGTGTGTTGGTGGCCCTGTTTTATCATCATCTGGCCTTGTTTCAGTCAAGATCATGGGTTCCCGAATCCGAGTGCTCATGTCCGCCATCTTGGAAAGCCGATACGTTCTCTGAGCGGCCGGCATGTGGCCTATTACATCAGCTAAATGGCAGTCCTTACTCCTGGTGTGTTGGTGGCCCTGTTTTATCATCATCTGGCCTTGTTTCAGTCAAGATCATGGGTTCCCGAATCCGAGTGCTCATGTCCGCCATCTTGGAAAGCCGATACGTTCTCTGAGCTCGAGAAGGGTTTATGACAGCGCTACGCTGAAGTCAATTAGGAAAACACAACCCAAGCAACGTATTGATAAAGAACTGTGGCTTCGTTTGAAGGATCTAGGCATTAGAAAACCTTTTAGATCCTCTCGTAAGTCCCGAGTCAACCGTTCGGATGGTCTCCCTGTGCCTGAGACCACAGGTACCCCATCAGTCGATGATGTCGCTGCTGGAACTCTTAAAGCTTCAATTCCTAGTTTGGTTTACAGTAATATCAGATCAATTCAACACAAGATCGATGAGCTTCAAACTGTTGTTAATCTCAATAGACCCCAAATCGTCTGCATCACTGAGTCTTGGCTGCACCCTGACATCCCGGATGCTGCAGTTAACCTCCTCGGGTTTTCGTGCTTCAGGCGCGATAGAACACACACGTCTGGTGGTGGTGTATGCGTTTACGTCGACTCTAACATCTCGTGCACAAGACTGTCTGACTACGAATCACAGGACATCGAATCGATATGGATTGATGCTAGACCACGCAGGCTCCCTCGCAAAATCTCCAGGATATTACTTGGATCTGTATACCACTCCACTAGTTGTGGCGAAGTTGAGAACTGTAGGCTCCTAGAACATCTGCAGTCTAATACTGAGAGCTTCCTACGTAATCATCCAGAGGGACTTGTTCTTATCTGCGGTGATTTCAATCCCACAAGTACTCGGTTCAGTGAAGTCGATACAAAGCGTGCTACGGGTCTCTCTCAGATCGTCAAAGTACTGACCCGTGATACCGGCATCCTCGACTGGTGCCTTACCAACATGCCCAACTCCTTCGCTCCTGTGTGCCAGCTGCCAAAGATTGGAAGATCCGACCACTACACGTTGCTTATAGCGCCTATTCTGAGGTCTCTCAAACCTAGGGCTAAGACAACTATTTGGAAACGTGACCTCCGGCCCAGTAAGATCCGGGACTTTGGCTGTTGGATAACGCATCAGCGCTGGACCGAAGTATTTGACAAACAGCTGGTCTCTGAAAAATTCCAGGCATTTTCGGATGTTTTGTATATGGCTGTCGACAAGTATCTCCCTCTCAGGAAGATATCGATTTGCAGTAGTGATAAACCGTGGGTATCCAATAAGCTCAAGTACCTTGTTTCCAAACGCCAAAAGGCATTTCATCAATTTGGAAATGACTCACCGCAATTCAAAATGTACAGAAACTCTGTTCAGGAAGAGTGCAAAAAAAACAAAGCCTCTTACTATAAGACCAAAGTCGCCAAACTCAAGAATACCAATGTGAAAAGGTGGTGGAAAGAAGTCAAGGGTCTATCTGGGGACAGCGGGACTTCACGTGACTGGTCTCAACAGATGTTGTGTGACGACATTCCAACAACCTCTGACCTAGCTACTAGATTTAACAATTTTCTCGGTAGTTTAACTGCGCACTTTGAACCACTACCGCCTCAAGCACCTGGGTCATTCTACCAGGTTCCTGATGAACTGTTGATCGATAATAGGCGTGCGTACCAGGCCCTACGCCAGGTGAAAACCAACAAGTCATCTGGTCCTGATCCAATTCCAGCTAGGATCTGGAACACCTTTGCAATCGAACTCGCTCCTGTGGTTTGCGATCTATACAATGCGTCGCTCATTCAAGGATACGTCCCTGCTCCACTAAAGCAGTCTGAGATCTCGCCCATCCCCAAGTGCCCCCGCCCTAAAGTAGTCGAAGATGACCTACGGCCGATCGCCTTGACATCACAACTCGCCAAGGTACTGGAAGGGTTTACGCTTCAGCCACTACTCCATCAAGTGCTACATCAACTGGACTGGTTACAGTTTGCAGTTGCTGGGAAGTCTACTACTGAAGCGCTGGTCTATGTGATGCACATAATTTTCGAGGCTCTCGACAAAGGGGACTGCTGGGTCAGACTGTTTTTTTCTGACTTCAGTAAAGGCTTTGATTTAGTGGACCATAACGTTCTAATAGCAGAAATGAGTCACCTAGGTGTCCATGAATGTATCATTCGATGGATGTCGTCATTTGTATCCAACAGGAGTCAGTATGTTAAGATAAGGGATTCACGCTCCCATGTAATATCACCTAAGGGAGGAATCCCACAGGGCACCAGGCTAGCTCCGTTACTATTTGCAATATTGGTGAATAGGTTAGCGCGCGACTGGCAGTATCGCATCAAGTATGTAGATGACGCTACAGTTTTTGAAGTTGTTCCAAGAAATTCTCCTAGCTACCTTCCGTTTGTTGCGAATGACATAAATAGCTATGCCCTTGCACGCAATATGCGCCTTAATGCCAAGAAATGCACAGAAATGGCCATGTGCTTCCTTACTTATAATTCTACTGAGCTTGCTCCTATGCTCATAAATGGTTGTGTTATTGAGCGCGTGGATTGCTATAAGTTGCTTGGTGTCCACATCACCAGTGACCTCTCGTGGAATACTCACTGTGATGCTATCGTGAAGAAGGCCACCAAGCGTTTGTATGCAATCCGTGCGCTCAAGAAAAGCGGTCTATCATCAAACGACCTTATTCAAGTATACTGTAGCACAATGAGACCTGTGCTTGAATATGCCTCGCCTGTCTGGTCGGCATTGCCAGAGTACTTGGTAGAGTTAGTGGAATCGGTCCAAAAAAAAGTGCTGCGCATAGTGTTTCCAAACCTCTCTTACCATGAGGCATTATCACACGCTAAATTGGAAACACTATGCCAGCGTAGAGAAACGGCATGCATCGCTCTCGTGGCAAAGGCCAAACGCGGAGGCCCCCTTAAACGCTTAATTCCTATTCCTATAGCAACGCACCATGGGTATGGTTTACGGTCCGGTACGGCGTCTGTTGTCCCCATCTGCGGCCGTACGAATAGGCTCAACAATTTCTGTACTTATCGTTATCAACAAGTTATGTAAATGTAAGGATGTATTATATATATACTGGCTGCCCTGTAATTCAGCTTTCGCTGCAATAGGGTTAATAAACACATTATCTATCTATCTATCTACAAGGAGCAAGAATGGATGAGATAAAAGGGATAAATGGAATCATTTTATCAAATTTCCAACTTTGTTTACCATGGTCGCGCGAGGTAAAAAAAAGTTGCCCTCTGCTGTGGACTAGTTGTACATCCCCTCCTCTCCTGATTTCGAGCACCTGAATTCTTTTGTAGGGGGTTACACCACAGATGGGCCCCCCAGATGACATTCGTTTTGACCTTCCCCCTAAGAACCTGTCTAGGCTAAAAATAGGTTCTTATTACCAGTTTATGTTTGTATTCTTAATACCGCAAAAATCTCAAAATACTAAAATTTACCGATTTCATTAACAGGGCGGACACTACCAGGCCACCTTTTCCGACCTTTGTTTGGCAGTGTTGTGCCCAACCCTTGCTGGAGACCCAGAAGTAAGGGCCACTATTGACTTAAGCAATGGTAAGTCTAGTACATTTAAAAAACATTCTTGAATTCAGAATATCTATTAAACCCTGTCGATTTTCTGAGCTCGATGGATAACGTGGATATCGTAGAACGGTCACGAAGTGAAAGTAGTGAGGGTTGGCTTAAATATATAACTCATGTACATTTTTAATTATTTTACTTGTTTTTTGTTTTTTGTTTTTACAGTTACCCAGGATCGCATACAAGCTGCTGTAGCAGAGGCTGAGGCGAGACTGGCCCTTACAACCTAATCAATGTGAGTTTTGTTGATTGTCTTGAATCACCATCACCATCCGAAATGCCAGTGGAAGAATCATTGAAAGAAATGACGATCCTATTGACGTTGTAGACGTCCTCACTGTAACTTCAAAACCATCTCGTTTGTGTTGCCTGCCGATCAAATTGTACCAGCGAGTGCGACGCCAAGCAGGAGTCGAAGGAAACTTAAAGAAATGCAAGCCAGTTTCCGGGTCATAAAATGAATTTGAGCAGCCTTTAACTGCACACTGCTTTCCTTTTCTTTTTAAAGTTGGAGAAACTTCGTTTGAATCATCCATATAATTATCTAGAAGGCCCAAAATCGACTTTTGAAGAGTTCTTAGCGAAACGTGCAACACAGCTAGAAATCAAGATGGCGTCTGTGTTTTCGAGACAACTCTCGCCTCGTTTTCGTGTTCGCGTCCAAGATGGCGGCGGGGACTGTAAATAGGACTATTGCATTATGCTTGTAAAACAATAACTTCAATTACAAAATGGGTCAGCTCAGTCTACCACCTGTGGGGAGTTTTGACGTATGGCGAATCCTCGCCGTTATGACGTATCATGCTCACGTGTTACAATCAGATCAGTTTGTTGTCGTTGTCACTCTTGAACTTTCAAGGAAGCGAAACAGACTTACTGTCTCATTCGACAACGTTTTTTCAAGAAGTTTTCAAGAACTATTCAAGGATTTCTCAAGAATTTGATTCCAAGAATAATCAGGAACAAGATTGGATTGTGGGAAGATTGTGCCGGTTGAAGTTAACTAACAAATCTGAATTTGACGTTGAGTTCATCTTAACGGTAAACAACAAATCTTTACCAGGCTCAACGTACAATCAAGGGACAATCAAAATAATCCTTAGGAAATGCTTTCCAATCATTTATTTAAACATTCTGAACACAATCCAAACGACAAATCACGTTAAAAGATCCTTGACAAAAAATAACCGTTAGAGAAAACCGTTTCACCTTTGCGAAATGTTCCATAGTCGGGTTGTAGGTTTTTCTTTTTTAATTTGTCATAGAAACATTCAAAAGAAGCCATTGGCAATGGTTATTGAGAACTCTTGACTACAATCTAGCAGAGGTAACTGTCGTCATGCATGGCATCGGCGGCTTAACAGTGCAGAGGTAGAAACGCAAAATCAAAACCAACGGCTTCGAAAAAATGAAAGCCGACATCGTTATTCTAAAAGTAGGAACGAACGACATTGGGACCAAGCGGCCGGAGACAATTGGGTCAGAAATTGAGAATTTGACCCGCGAACTTAGGGAAACGTACAATGTTAAAGTTGTTGGTGTCTGTTTGATAATCCCAAGAGCCGATAACATTCATTTTAGGCGCCAAGCAGACAGCGTTAATAAATATTTACAGGTAGTGATCAATGATCTCTCGTTTGCTTTTTGTTTAAATCCCCCTCAAAAGGTTTGCTGAAGGATGGTGTCCACCTAAACACCAGGGGACAATATATGCTGTATCGTAGTTACAGAGGTGCTGTAATCAAAGCAATGCAATTACTATGATACCATCCAAAAGTTGCAAGCAAAAACTGTGCAAATGTCATCAAACAAGTGTATATTATTGCAATGAGAGCTTTATATCATTAATTTCAATTTTTTTCATACAAAATAATGATCAGTTTTTATAAAATTTATCATATATGGGTCTCAAACCCATTTCATAAACATGTAAAAAAAAATCCGGCAAGTTTGATAGAGAAGATTATTAACAAAATATTGTGGTTCAACCCATTAAAATTATAATCTTTTTGTATAAAATGTGTATAAATTATTTGTCGGTGTCCTGCATCTGATATGACATAAATAATTATTCTTTAAAGTAGGCACCAGTTGTTATAGTGACAAATGGTTTATTATCTGTCACTGTTTTGTCATTATGTCATTTAATTGTTGAACAAACAAATTTTAGTGACAGCATGACTTGTTACTGTCACAATGTTACAAACAAATGTTTATGGTTTATGTCGTAGGTATATCAAAACCAACACATTTTATAGGGTAAATCAAGAGACTAGGGACCGATGAAGTGAAGGAAAATTTTAATAGGAAGATGCATGAATGCTTCCCAGGAGTTAGGAAGTTCTCCTTTCAGCAGTTTGTAGAGGGTGCTGAACCAGAAAGTTGAAGTCATGTCTAAAATACAGTCTGTAGCCTGAAACATTACGGGAGAACAAGGTCTGAATATATAAATATTTAATTTCGATATGTAGGGGTGCAATGATACCACGGATTTCAAGTCTATTTCTACAATACTATCCTTGAATTTCATGATTTTTGAAGAAAAAAATCCTGGTGATCCGCAAGTCATCAATAGAGTGGATTTTAATTGTTACAAATACAGTTGTAGATCGTGTTCGTGTTATTATTTTTTTTGCTTGATTGATGTAAAGGAATATACTATAACTATATAGCTATTTAAAAAACAAAATAATATATTTTAACTGGTCTATCACTCTATTTAGAGTAATGTGTTGATTTCAAAACAAAACCTAATTGCAATTGATAGTTTGGAAGTTTCAATGTCACTCTTTTGTTTATGCTCATGGAGGTAACACAGTCTAGTGCTTTTATTGATAGCTGAGTCACATCCTCCTGTTATCTTTTGTTGAACTAGACAATTATCACAGTATTCTCGGCAGTTCTGCACATTGACAGCATTTTCTTCAAAGTATGCCAAAAAATATATGTCTACAGCTTGTTTCCAAGCAGTATTTGACAGTGTCATCAAGCTGCCATCTTTTTAGCTGTTTCTGTTCTTCCCTTTCCAACTAAGCAATCGAGTTCATAATTTTGGTTCTGTCCTCAAAGCGATTATAAAGGGTGCATACTGCTGGATCACCATCTCTGCCAGCTCGTCCCGCCTCCTCGTAGTAGTGCTCAACACACTCTGGCATAATGTGAGGAACGACAAACCGGACATTTTTTTGGTCAATACCCAGGCCAAATGCCTTTGTTGCACACATAACATGGGCTCCTTCACTCATCCAAGCAGTTGTGTTACTTTTCAATTTCCTCAAGGGCACTCCCTTCTCTTTAAACAGGAATGCCAAATTGTTACTCCATTTAGAAGTAATGCAGGAATAGCATAACATATTGTCTTTCCAGCTCCTGTGGGCCATTATTTAACACATTGAAAGAAACAGCATTACTATCAATTACCCATGCGTTGTGGGTTGAATTCAGTTAAACGTTAATTGAGTAATTTTGTGAACATAAAATTTAAAGCCTTGGCCATGTTCCTCAATAATCCTCTTGTGTTTTATCAAGTGTGCTCTATGCACTAACAAGTTTTTCAACTGATAGTATGGACCTGGCTTTGATGTTTGCATCTATTCTGTGAGCCGTCTAGCTACACAACAAAGCATACATACTTACCAAAGATACCACAGTTTACGGATGATCGATCCAACGATCCGACGATCGAGTGACACAGGAGTCCCTCCAATAACTCTTAAATGCTTTGCAAGCATTCACGAGTTAAAAATGGCATTTTCTACAAGGTATTTCAATTGACGCCTTCTAGCCACAGAAATTTTCCTTCCAGGTTTTGTTGTTGTTGTTTGTCTGTAAAAAGCATGCATTCTTTTTTATGTTTTAGGTCGAATTAGTCCTATCGTCGAGTTTCAGCAATTTTGGGGAGCTGTAGAGGCATCAACCCTTGTTTGCCAATCTCAGTACTGCCAGTACCCATGGCAGTGTTTTTACTGCAGATTCAATTGCAAACAAGGGTTGGGTTCCTGATCGCCCTCAATTGGGCATCAACAGAAAACAGTTTGCCATGGTAAGGCATAAGATTACCTGAAAAAAAAAAGCTTTCCATCACATCAGTTATTTACAATTGCATATCTCCGTCCTTTTCACTGTACTGCTGTCACCTCTCTTGATTACCTTGATTAGAATGCACGTTTTTCATTCGCCTCCTCTAACATCCAAAGAACTTGGGGAAACAAATGTGTATCGCATCATCATATCAAACTTTTATCATCAACGGGAAGATATAAAAATGAATACTGGTTTTGATGATAAATAATGAGTTTGCATTTTAGAAAGAGGACTTGTCTGGGGTGGGTCCACCTCAGATTCTGACAGGACTTCTGGCTTCTGGGGTGGTATGTATGTTTTTTTCTCAAGGACTGGGGTTTAAACATGGTTATTCCATCCATTCAATCTACTATGCATCAGAGAAGTAGATCTCCACATCTGGGAGTAAATGGTGATTACTAGTCCATCTTTGGTCAATCAAACTCTGACAAAATCGTTTGGATTTATTCAAGAGGTATTCAGCTACATGTAAATGGTGTCTAGAAGAGGGGTGGTGGCGGTTCCCGTAACACAATGTGCAGTATTTGGGTATTATTGTGACGTTTACCGTATATTGGTATTGTTATAAATAAATAAATAATTAGGAGCTCGTCAAAGAAGATTGCAGACTTATCTGTCTCTTTATTACTGGTAATTTGTAATTTGTTTAATTTTTATAGATATATTTTATGTTATATAATATATAGATACACATGCATGTATGTATTTTTATAGGCCCATTTGCACCGTTAATGAGGTTTCATGAGTGTGTTGTAGTGGCTTTACCTGTGGCAGTTGGTGAGCCTTTTGCCGATGCACAAGTTCATTGTATCATTGATATGGCTGACGGTAAGTTATTACATTTGTGTGTCCAGGTAAAAAACGGTCCCTTTAACACTCATCATTTACTACTCAGTACAGCACTGAATAGAAGATCATAAAAAAAGTATAACTACCTTCGATGTTTCAGTATAGGCATCCAATCTAGATACCAATACTTAGAGGTTTTAAAAATTGGGTAACATAAGACAAATCTGATTAGGAGCTGCAAAAAATATTTGTTTATTTATTTACTAATATTTTCCCAGGTAAATCCCTTCAGCAAAGCTGATATAAATAGGTGACATGGA
Source organism: Nematostella vectensis (assembly GCF_932526225.1). Taxonomy (NCBI): domain Eukaryota; kingdom Metazoa; phylum Cnidaria; class Anthozoa; order Actiniaria; family Edwardsiidae; genus Nematostella; species Nematostella vectensis. Next base: position 5,818,658 of record NC_064046.1, read on the forward strand.
TAACAAAATTATAAGGGAAAAGAAAAATGTATCCCCTTCCATTGACATTTGGGGCTAAACATGATTTTTTTTTTCAGTGTCAGGAAAGGATTATTGCTGCCGGGGAGGAGGCTGAAGCTGCACTTTTACGAAGAAGAGAGAACATGTAAACCAGTTAATTAAACATTCGGCAGATTACTGCGAGTCGATGCTTTTTTATATAATCTCCCCAAAGGAGCTGTCAGTGACTTTAAACTCTAAATTAAAATAATTGGGCATCCCTTCGAATAGATGCTTCAATTAATGTGTTAGGCTGCCTTTTATGCTGAAGTATCTACATTTTCTGAGTTGTGAATTGTAGGACCCTTTCGCATTGTCTTTCTTTTATTCTCATAAGTGTGTTTTATAATTTGATAACTCTTTTATTTTAATTACAGAGACCGAAGAAATGTTCGAGAGGAGCAGGGTAGGGAATACCTAGAAAGTCTCAGAATGGACCAATTAAACGTGGGAAATATTTAAAAAGAATATCGAACAATATTCAATGTAGAACCGTCCGGTATGTTAACATTGGGATATACACATAGTCATCATTTCTGTTTATTTATTATAAATAATTTTTATTTTGCTTTTTTACAGGATAGGGAAAGACAACGTTTGTTAGAAATTGAAGAGGTACGTGACATTTAATAGCTTGGAACAATTTTTAACAGTTTTACTAAACATTCATATATTTTTTTAAATGTCGTTTTTATGTGTACAAAAAAAACATTGCATTATTGCAGAGACAGAAAAAATAGACGTGACCAGCAAGACAGAGAGTACGAAGAAGGGTTAAGAAGAGATCAAGAGAGGGTAAGCAGTTCATGGACAAGCATCCTCGGGGACCCTGGACGTCACGGAGATCGACACACAGGGAGCTCTTTTTTCTCGCGCGCTCCTATTTGCAAAGAATGACATCTAAAATTACATGCGAATGTTGTCTTATTCTCTTATCCAAGAAAAATATATTACGAAATTGTGCATCAAGCAAGTCAGTTCGCCGAGCGGTTTTTACAGCATGACGTCATAGGAGAAGCTCCCTGGCAGCATTTGTAGAAGGTCGATGCATTTTAACTCGATTTGTTTTCGGCACCAACATCAGACCAAGAATATGTAAGGATTAAACCTTAAATTTGAAACTATTTATGATTTCTGTCTACATTTTAGGACCTACAACACCTCGTCGGTGCTGAAGGCGAAGGCAACATTAGAGTCCGTCTCCGTGGAAGGGACACAACCTTCCAAAGACGTTTCACTGCTTCCGATACAAACGAGGTGATTACAACAATTACACCAAGTCCAATCGCATTCTTAGACTTATTAATTTATATAGATTCCACAGTTAGTTATGGATTCAAAATTTCAATTATGAATTAAATATTTTGGACACGAGTTATCAGAATCAATAAACCAAATCATTGCACATGTATTATTTTTCAAATTGAAAAAAGATGTCTCCACAGCATTCTGTCTCCACTGTACCGATATAGGGAGAGTATTGTTCAACCACAAACTAATTGGAATTGTTTTATCTGTAGCTCTTGTATCAAGTGGCCATTGCCAACCTGCGCGAGAGGAATATCACCATCCGAAATGCCAGTGGAAGAATCATTGAAAGAAATGACGATCCTATTGACGTTGTAGACGCAACGACACTAATGGTCTTTCATGACTTGGGTATACAAGGGTCAGCGGCACCTCCACGGGTTGCCCCACGTTAGAATTTGTCTGTCTGTTTTTGTCCAACGTTCGATTTCAAGCCTATCTTGCGGCCGGCATGTGGCCTATTACATCAGCTAAATGGCAGTCCTTACTCCTGGTGTGTTGGTGGCCCTGTTTTATCATCATCTGGCCTTGTTTCAGTCAAGATCATGGGTTCCCGAATCCGAGTGCTCATGTCCGCCATCTTGGAAAGCCGATACGTTCTCTGAGCGGCCGGCATGTGGCCTATTACATCAGCTAAATGGCAGTCCTTACTCCTGGTGTGTTGGTGGCCCTGTTTTATCATCATCTGGCCTTGTTTCAGTCAAGATCATGGGTTCCCGAATCCGAGTGCTCATGTCCGCCATCTTGGAAAGCCGATACGTTCTCTGAGCTCGAGAAGGGTTTATGACAGCGCTACGCTGAAGTCAATTAGGAAAACACAACCCAAGCAACGTATTGATAAAGAACTGTGGCTTCGTTTGAAGGATCTAGGCATTAGAAAACCTTTTAGATCCTCTCGTAAGTCCCGAGTCAACCGTTCGGATGGTCTCCCTGTGCCTGAGACCACAGGTACCCCATCAGTCGATGATGTCGCTGCTGGAACTCTTAAAGCTTCAATTCCTAGTTTGGTTTACAGTAATATCAGATCAATTCAACACAAGATCGATGAGCTTCAAACTGTTGTTAATCTCAATAGACCCCAAATCGTCTGCATCACTGAGTCTTGGCTGCACCCTGACATCCCGGATGCTGCAGTTAACCTCCTCGGGTTTTCGTGCTTCAGGCGCGATAGAACACACACGTCTGGTGGTGGTGTATGCGTTTACGTCGACTCTAACATCTCGTGCACAAGACTGTCTGACTACGAATCACAGGACATCGAATCGATATGGATTGATGCTAGACCACGCAGGCTCCCTCGCAAAATCTCCAGGATATTACTTGGATCTGTATACCACTCCACTAGTTGTGGCGAAGTTGAGAACTGTAGGCTCCTAGAACATCTGCAGTCTAATACTGAGAGCTTCCTACGTAATCATCCAGAGGGACTTGTTCTTATCTGCGGTGATTTCAATCCCACAAGTACTCGGTTCAGTGAAGTCGATACAAAGCGTGCTACGGGTCTCTCTCAGATCGTCAAAGTACTGACCCGTGATACCGGCATCCTCGACTGGTGCCTTACCAACATGCCCAACTCCTTCGCTCCTGTGTGCCAGCTGCCAAAGATTGGAAGATCCGACCACTACACGTTGCTTATAGCGCCTATTCTGAGGTCTCTCAAACCTAGGGCTAAGACAACTATTTGGAAACGTGACCTCCGGCCCAGTAAGATCCGGGACTTTGGCTGTTGGATAACGCATCAGCGCTGGACCGAAGTATTTGACAAACAGCTGGTCTCTGAAAAATTCCAGGCATTTTCGGATGTTTTGTATATGGCTGTCGACAAGTATCTCCCTCTCAGGAAGATATCGATTTGCAGTAGTGATAAACCGTGGGTATCCAATAAGCTCAAGTACCTTGTTTCCAAACGCCAAAAGGCATTTCATCAATTTGGAAATGACTCACCGCAATTCAAAATGTACAGAAACTCTGTTCAGGAAGAGTGCAAAAAAAACAAAGCCTCTTACTATAAGACCAAAGTCGCCAAACTCAAGAATACCAATGTGAAAAGGTGGTGGAAAGAAGTCAAGGGTCTATCTGGGGACAGCGGGACTTCACGTGACTGGTCTCAACAGATGTTGTGTGACGACATTCCAACAACCTCTGACCTAGCTACTAGATTTAACAATTTTCTCGGTAGTTTAACTGCGCACTTTGAACCACTACCGCCTCAAGCACCTGGGTCATTCTACCAGGTTCCTGATGAACTGTTGATCGATAATAGGCGTGCGTACCAGGCCCTACGCCAGGTGAAAACCAACAAGTCATCTGGTCCTGATCCAATTCCAGCTAGGATCTGGAACACCTTTGCAATCGAACTCGCTCCTGTGGTTTGCGATCTATACAATGCGTCGCTCATTCAAGGATACGTCCCTGCTCCACTAAAGCAGTCTGAGATCTCGCCCATCCCCAAGTGCCCCCGCCCTAAAGTAGTCGAAGATGACCTACGGCCGATCGCCTTGACATCACAACTCGCCAAGGTACTGGAAGGGTTTACGCTTCAGCCACTACTCCATCAAGTGCTACATCAACTGGACTGGTTACAGTTTGCAGTTGCTGGGAAGTCTACTACTGAAGCGCTGGTCTATGTGATGCACATAATTTTCGAGGCTCTCGACAAAGGGGACTGCTGGGTCAGACTGTTTTTTTCTGACTTCAGTAAAGGCTTTGATTTAGTGGACCATAACGTTCTAATAGCAGAAATGAGTCACCTAGGTGTCCATGAATGTATCATTCGATGGATGTCGTCATTTGTATCCAACAGGAGTCAGTATGTTAAGATAAGGGATTCACGCTCCCATGTAATATCACCTAAGGGAGGAATCCCACAGGGCACCAGGCTAGCTCCGTTACTATTTGCAATATTGGTGAATAGGTTAGCGCGCGACTGGCAGTATCGCATCAAGTATGTAGATGACGCTACAGTTTTTGAAGTTGTTCCAAGAAATTCTCCTAGCTACCTTCCGTTTGTTGCGAATGACATAAATAGCTATGCCCTTGCACGCAATATGCGCCTTAATGCCAAGAAATGCACAGAAATGGCCATGTGCTTCCTTACTTATAATTCTACTGAGCTTGCTCCTATGCTCATAAATGGTTGTGTTATTGAGCGCGTGGATTGCTATAAGTTGCTTGGTGTCCACATCACCAGTGACCTCTCGTGGAATACTCACTGTGATGCTATCGTGAAGAAGGCCACCAAGCGTTTGTATGCAATCCGTGCGCTCAAGAAAAGCGGTCTATCATCAAACGACCTTATTCAAGTATACTGTAGCACAATGAGACCTGTGCTTGAATATGCCTCGCCTGTCTGGTCGGCATTGCCAGAGTACTTGGTAGAGTTAGTGGAATCGGTCCAAAAAAAAGTGCTGCGCATAGTGTTTCCAAACCTCTCTTACCATGAGGCATTATCACACGCTAAATTGGAAACACTATGCCAGCGTAGAGAAACGGCATGCATCGCTCTCGTGGCAAAGGCCAAACGCGGAGGCCCCCTTAAACGCTTAATTCCTATTCCTGTAGCAACGCACCATGGGTATGGTTTACGGTCCGGTACGGCGTCTGTTGTCCCCATCTGCGGCCGTACGAATAGGCTCAACAATTTCTGTACTTATCGTTATCAACAAGTTATGTAAATGTAAGGATGTATTATATATATACTGGCTGCCCTGTAATTCAGCTTTCGCTGCAATAGGGTTAATAAACACATTATCTATCTATCTATCTACAAGGAGCAAGAATGGATGAGATAAAAGGGATAAATGGAATCATTTTATCAAATTTCCAACTTTGTTTACCATGGTCGCGCGAGGTAAAAAAAAGTTGCCCTCTGCTGTGGACTAGTTGTACATCCCCTCCTCTCCTGATTTCGAGCACCTGAATTCTTTTGTAGGGGGTTACACCACAGATGGGCCACCCAGATGACATTCGTTTTGATCTTCCCCCTAAGAACCTGTCTAGGCTAAAAATAGGTTCTTATTACCAGTTTATGTTTGTATTCTTAATACCGCAAAAATCTCAAAATACTAAAATTTACCGATTTCATTAACAGGGCGGACACTACCAGGCCACCTTTTCCGACCTTTGTTTGGCAGTGTTGTGCCCAACCCTTGCTGGAGACCCAGAAGTAAGGGCCACTATTGACTTAAGCAATGGTAAGTCTAGTACATTTAAAAAACATTCTTGAATTCAGAATATCTATTAAACCCTGTCGATTTTCTGAGCTCGATGGATAACGTGGATATCGTAGAACGGTCACGAAGTGAAAGTAGTGAGGGTTGGCTTAAATATATAACTCATGTACATTTTTAATTATTTTACTTGTTTTTTGTTTTTTGTTTTTACAGTTACCCAGGATCGCATACAAGCTGCTGTAGCAGAGGCTGAGGCGAGACTGGCCCTTACAACCTAATCAATGTGAGTTTTGTTGATTGTCTTGAATCACCATCACCATCCGAAATGCCAGTGGAAGAATCATTGAAAGAAATGACGATCCTATTGACGTTGTAGACGTCCTCACTGTAACTTCAAAACCATCTCGTTTGTGTTGCCTGCCGATCAAATTGTACCAGCGAGTGCGACGCCAAGCAGGAGTCGAAGGAAACTTAAAGAAATGCAAGCCAGTTTCCGGGTCATAAAATGAATTTGAGCAGCCTTTAACTGCACACTGCTTTCCTTTGCTTTTTAAAGTTGGAGAAACTTCGTTTGAATCATCCATATAATTATCTAGAAGGCCCAAAATCGACTTTTGAAGAGTTCTTAGCGAAACGTGCAACACAGCTAGAAATCAAGATGGCGTCTGTGTTTTCGAGACAACTCTCGCCTCGTTTTCGTGTTCGCGTCCAAGATGGCGGCGGGGACTGTAAATAGGACTATTGCATTATGCTTGTAAAACAATAACTTCAATTACAAAATGGGTCAGCTCAGTCTACCACCTGTGGGGAGTTTTGACGTATGGCGAATCCTCGCCGTTATGACGTATCATGCTCACGTGTTACAATCAGATCAGTTTGTTGTCGTTGTCACTCTTGAACTTTCAAGGAAGCGAAACAGACTTACTGTCTCATTCGACAACGTTTTTTCAAGAAGTTTTCAAGAACTATTCAAGGATTTCTCAAGAATTTGATTCCAAGAATAATCAGGAACAAGATTGGATTGTGGGAAGATTGTGCCGGTTGAAGTTAACTTACAAATCTGAATTTGACGTTGAGTTCATCTTAACGGTAAACAACAAATCTTTACCAGGCTCAACGTACAATCAAGGGACAATCAAAATAATCCTTAGGAAATGCTTTCCAATCATTTATTTAAACATTCTGAATTCAATCCAAACGACAAATCACGTTAAAAGATCCTTGACAAAAAATAACCGTTAGAGAAAACCGTTTCACCTTTGCGAAATTTTCCATAGTCGGGTTGTAGGTTTTTCTTTTTTAATTTGTCATAGAAACATACAAAAGAAGCCATTGGCAATGGTTATTGAGAACTCTTGACTACAATCTAGCAGAGGTAACTGTCGTCATGCATGGCATCGGCGGCTTAACAGTGCAGAGGTTGAAACGCAAAATCAAAACCAACGGCTTCGAAAAAATGAAAGCCGACATCGTTATTCTAAAAGTAGGAACGAACGACATTGGGACCAAGCGGCCGGAGACAATTGGGTCAGAAATTGAGAATTTGACCCGCGAACTTAGGGAAACGTACAATGTTAAAGTTGTTGGTGTCTGTTTGATAATCCCAAGAGCCGATAACATTCATTTTAGGCGCCAAGCAGACAGCGTTAATAAATATTTACAGGTAGTGATCAATGATCTCTCGTTTGCTTTTTGTTTAAATCCCCCTCAAAAGGTTTGCTGAAGGATGGTGTCCACCTAAACACCAGGGGACAATATATGCTGTATCGTAGTTACAGAGGTGCTGTAATCAAAGCAATGCAATTACTATGATACCATCCAAAAGTTGCAAGCAAAAACTGTGCAAATGTCATCAAACAAGTGTATATTATTGCAATGAGAGCTTTATATCATTAATTTCAATTTTTTTCATACATAATAATGATCAGTTTTTATAAAATTTATCATATGGGTCTCAAACCCATTTCATAAACATGTAAAAAAAAATCCGGCAAGTTTGATAGAGAAGATTATTAACAAAATATTGTGGTTCAACCCATTAAAATTATAATCTTTTTGTATAAAATGTGTATAAATTATTTGTCGGTGTCCTGCATCTGATATGACATAAATAATTATTCTTTAAAGTAGGCACCAGTTGTTATAGTGACAAATGGTTTATTATCTGTCACTGTTTTGTCATTATGTCATTTAATTGTTGAACAAACAAATTTTAGTGACAGCATGACTTGTTACTGTCACAATGTTACAAACAAATGTTTATGGTTTATGTCGTAGGTATATCAAAACCAACACATTTTATAGGGTAAATCAAGAGACTAGGGACCGATGAAGTGAAGGAAAATTTTAATAGGAAGATGCATGAATGCTTCCCAGGAGTTAGGAAGTTCTCCTTTCAGCAGTTTGTAGAGGATGCTGAACCAGAAAGTTGAAGTCATGTCTAAAATACAGTCTGTAGCCTGAAACATTACGGGAGAACAAGGTCTGAATATATAAATATTTAATTTCGATATGTAGGGGTGCAATGATACCACGGATTTCAAGTCTATTTCTACAATACTATCCTTGAATTTTATGATTTTTGAAGAAAAAAATCCTGGTGATCCGCAAGTCATCAATAGAGTGGATTTTAATTGTTACAAATACAGTTGTAGATCGTGTTCGTGTTATTATTTTTTTTGCTTGATTGATGTAAAGGAATATACTATAACTATATAGCTATTTAAAAAACAAAATAATATATTTTAACTGGTCTATCACTCTATTTAGAGTAATGTGTTGATTTCAAAACAAAACCTAATTGCAATTGATAGTTTGGAAGTTTCAATGTCACTCTTTTGTTTATGCTCATGGAGGTAACACAGTCTAGTGCTTTTATTGATAGCTGAGTCACATCCTCCTGTTATCTTTTGTTGAACTAGACAATTATCACAGTATTCTCGGCAGTTCTGCACATTGACAGCATTTTCTTCAAAGTATGCCAAAAAATATATGTCTACAGCTTGTTTCCAAGCAGTATTTGACAGTGTCATCAAGCTGCCATCTTTTTAGCTGTTTCTGTTCTTCCCTTTCCAACTAAGCAATCGAGTTCATAATTTTGGTTCTGTCCTCAAAGCGATTATAAAGGGTGCATACTGCTGGATCACCATCTCTGCCAGCTCGTCCCGCCTCCTCGTAGTAGTGCTCAACACACTCTGGCATAATGTGAGGAACGACAAACCGGACATTTTTTTGGTCAATACCCAGGCCAAATGCCTTTGTTGCACACATAACATGGGCTCCTTCACTCATCCAAGCAGTTGTGTTACTTTTCAATTTCCTCAAGGGCACTCCCTTCTCTTTAAGCAGGAATGCCAAATTGTTACTCCATTTAGAAGTAATGCAGGAATAGCATAACATATTGTCTTTCCAGCTCCTGTGGGCCATTATTTAACACATTGAAAGAAACAGCATTACTATCAATTACCCATGCGTTGTGGGTTGAATTCAGTTAAACGTTAATTGAGTAATTTTGTGAACATAAAATTTAAAGCCTTGGCCATGTTCCTCAATAATCCTCTTGTGTTTTATCAAGTGTGCTCTATGCACTAACAAGTTTTTCAATTGATAGTATGGACCTGGCTTTGATGTTTGCATCTATTCTGTGAGCCGTCTAGCTACACAACAAAGCATACATACTTACCAAAGATACCACAGTTTACGGATGATCGATCCAACGATCCGACGATCGAGTGACACAGGAGTCCCTCCAATAACTCTTAAATGCTTTGCAAGCATTCACGAGTTAAAAATGGCATTTTCTACAAGGTATTTCAATTGACGCCTTCTAGCCACAGAAATTTTCCTTCCAGGTTTTGTTGTTGTTGTTTGTCTGTAAAAAGCATGCATTCTTTTTTATGTTTTAGGTCGAATTAGTCCTATCGTCGAGTTTCAGCAATTTTGGGGAGCTGTAGAGGCATCAACCCTTGTTTGCCAATCTCAGTACTGCCAGTACCCATGGCAGTGTTTTTACTGCAGATTCAATTGCAAACAAGGGTTGGGTTCCTGATCGCCCTCAATTGGGCATCAACAGAAAACAGTTTGCCATGGTAAGGCATAAGATTACCTGAAAAAAAAAAGCTTTCCATCACATCAGTTATTTACAATTGCATATCTCCGTCCTTTTCACTGTACTGCTGTCACCTCTCTTGATTACCTTGATTAGAATGCACGTTTTTCATTCGCCTCCTCTAACATCCAAAGAACTTGGGGAAACAAATGTGTATCGCATCATCATATCAAACTTTTATCATCAACGGGAAGATATAAAAATGAATACTGGTTTTGATGATAAATAATGAGTTTGCATTTTAGAAAGAGGACTTGTTTTGGGGTGGGTCCACCTCAGATTCTGACAGGACTTCTGGCTTCTGGGGTGGTATGTATGTTTTTTTCTCAAGGACTGGGGTTTAAACATGGTTATTCCATCCATTCAATCTACTATGCATCAGAGAAGTAGATCTCCACATCTGGGAGTAAATGGTGATTACTAGTCCATCTTTGGTCAATCAAACTCTGACAAAATCGTTTGGATTTATTCAAGAGGTATTCAGCTACATGTAAATGGTGTCTAGAAGAGGGGTGGTGGCGGTTCCCGTAACACAATGTGCAGTATTTGGGTATTATTGTGACGTGTACCGTATATTGGTATTGTTATAAATAAATAAATAATTAGGAGCTCGTCAAATAAGATTGCAGACTTATCTGTCTCTTTATTACTGGTAATTTGTAATTTGTTTAATTTTTATAGATATATTTTATGTTATATAATATATAGATACACATGCATGTATGTATTTTTATAGGCCCATTTGCACCGTTAATGAGGTTTCATGAGTGTGTTGTAGTGGCTTTACCTGTGGCAGTTGGTGAGCCTTTTGCCGATGCACAAGTTCATTGTATCATTGATATGGCTGACGGTAAGTTATTACATTTGTGTGTCCAGGTAAAAAACGGTCCCTTTAACACTCATCATTTACTACTCAGTACAGCACTGAATAGAAGATCATAAAAAAAGTATAACTACCTTCGATGTTTCAGTATAGGCATCCAATCTAGATACCAATACTTAGATGTTAAAAAAATTGGGTAACATAAGACAAATCTGATCAGGAGCTGCAAAAAATATTTGTTTATTTATTTACTAATATTTTCCCAGGTAAATCCCTTCAGCAAAGCTGATATAAATAGGTGACATGGATAACAAAATTATAAGGGAAAAGAAAAATGTATCCCCTTCCATTGACATTTGGGGCTAAACATGATTTTTTTTTTCAGTGTCAGGAAAGGATTATTGCTGCCGGGGAGGAGGCTGAAGCTGCACTTTTACGAAGAAGAGAGAACATGTAAACCAGTTAATTAAACATTCGGCAGATTACTGCGAGTCGATGCTTTTTTATATAATCTCCCCAAAGGAGCTGTCAGTGACTTTAAACTCTAAATTAAAATAATTGGGCATCCCTTCGAATAGATGCTTCAATTAATGTGTTAGGCTGCCTTTTATGCTGAAGTATCTAAATTTTCTGAGTTGTGAATTGTAGGACCCTTTCGCATTGTCTTTCTTTTATTCTCATAAGTGTGTTTTATAATTTGATAACTCTTTTATTTTAATTACAGAGACCGAAGAAATGTTCGAGAGGAGCAGGGTAGGGAATACCTAGAAAGTCTCAGAATCGACCAATTAAACGTGGGAAATATTTAAAAAGAATATCGAACAATATTCAATGTAGAACCGTCCGGTATGTTAACATTGGGATATACACATAGTCATCATTTCTGTTTATTTATTATAAATAATTTTTATTTTGCTTTTTTACAGGATAGGGAAAGACAACGTTTGTTAGAAATTGAAGAGGTACGTGACATTTAATAGCTTGGAACAATTTTTAACAGTTTTACTAAACATTCATATATTTTTTTAAATGTCGTTTTTATGTGTACAAAAAAAACATTGCATTATTGCAGAGACAGAAAAAATAGACGTGACCAGCAAGACAGAGAGTACAAAGAAGGGTTAAGAAGAGATCAAGAGAGGGTAAGCAGTTCATGGACAAGCATCCTCGGGGACCCTGGACGTCACGGAGATCGACACACAAGGAGCTCTTTTTTCTCGCGCGCTCCTATTTGAAAAGAATGACATCTAAAATTATATGCGAATGTTGTCTTATTCTCTTATCCAAGAAAAATATATTACGAAATTGTGCATCAAGCAAGTCAGTTCGCCGAGCGGTTTTTACGGCATGACGTCATAGGAGAAGCTCCCTGGCAGCATTTGTAGAAGGTCGATGCATTTTAACTCGATTTGTTTTCGGCACCAACATTAGACCAAGAATATGTCAGGATTAAACGTTAAAATTGAAACTATTTATGATTTTTGTCTACATTTTAGGACCTACAACACCTCGTCGGTGCTGAAGGCGAAGGCAACATTAGAGTCCGTCTCCGTGGAAGGGACACAACCTTCCAAAGACGTTTCACTGCTTCCGATACAAACGAGGTGATTACAACAATTACACCAAGTTCAATCGCATTCTTAGACTTATTAATTTATATAGATTCCACAGTTAGTTATGGATTCAAAATTTCAATTATGAATTAAATATTTTGGACACAAGTTATCAGAATCAATAAACCAAATCATTGCACATGTATTATTTTTCAAATTGAAAAAAGATGTCTCCACAGCATTCTGTCTCCACTGTACCGATATAGGGAGAGTATTGTTCAACCACAAACTAATTGGAATTGTTTTATCTGTAGCTCTTGTATCAAGTGGCCATTGCCAACCTGCGCGAGAGGAATATCACCATCCGAAATGCCAGTGGAAGAATCATTGAAAGAAATGACGATCCTATTGACGTTGTAGACGCAACGACACTAATGGTCTTTCATGACTTGGGTATACAAGGAGCAAGAATGGATGAGATAAAAGGGATAAATGGAATCATTTTATCAAATTTCCAACTTTGTTTACCATGGTCGCGCGAGGTAAAAAAAAGTTGCCCTCTGCTGTGGACTAGTTGTACATCCCCTCCTCTCCTGATTTCGAGCACCTGAATTCTTTTGTAGGGGGTTACACCACAGATGGGCCCCCCAGATGACATTCGTTTTGACCTTCCCCCTAAGAACCTGTCTAGGCTAAAAATAGATTCTTATTACCAGTTTATGTTTGTATTCTTAATACCGCAAAAATCTCAAAACACTAAAATTTACCGATTTCATTAACAGGGCGGACACTACCAGGCCACCTTTTCCGACCTTTGGTTGGTAGTGTTGTGCCCAACCCTTGCTGGAGACCCAGAAGTAAGGGCCACTATTGACTTAAGCAATGGTAAGTCTAGTAAATTTAAAAAACATTCTTGAATTCAGAATATCTATTAAACCCTGTCGATTTTCTGAGCTCGATGGATAACGTGGATATCGTAGAACGGTCACGAAGTGAAAGTAGTGAGGGTTGGCTTAAATATATAACTCATGTACATTTTTAATTATTTTACTTGTTTTTTTTTTTTTTTACAGTTACCCAGGATCGCATACAAGCTGCTGTAGCAGAGGCTGAGGCGAGACTGGCCCTTACAACCGAATCAATGTGAGTTTTGTTGATTGTCTTGAATCACCATCACCATCCGAAATGCCAGTGGAAGAATCATTGAAAGAAATGACGATCCTATTGACGTTGTAGACGTCCTCACTGTAACTTCAAAACCATCTCGTTTGTGTTGCCTGCCGATCAAATTGTACCAGCGAGTGCGACGCCAAGCAGGAGTCGAAGGAAACTTAAAGAAATGCAAGCCAGTTTCCGGGTCATAAAATGAATTTGAGCAGCCTTTAACTGCACACTGCTTTCCTTTTCTTTTTAAAGTTGGAGAAACTTCGTTTGAATCATCCATATAATTATCTAGAAGGCCCAAAATCGACTTTTGAAGAGTTCTTAGCGAAACGTGAAACACAGCTAGAAATCAAGATGGCGTCTGTGTTTTCGAGACAACTCTCTTCTCGTTTTCGTGTTCGCGTCCAAGATGGCGGCGGGGACTGTGAATAGGACTATTGCATTATGCTTGTAAAACAATAACTTCAATTACAAAATGGGTCAGCTCAGTCTACCACCTGTGGGGAGTTTTGACGTATGGCAAATCCTCGCCGTTATGACGTATCATGCTCACGTGTTACAATCAGACCAGTTTGTTGTCGTTGTCACTCTTGAACTTTCAAGGAAGCGAAACAGACTTACTGTCTCTTTCGACAACGTTTTTTCAAGAAGTTTTCAAGAACTATTCAAGGATTTCTCAAGAATTTGATTCCAAGAATAATCAGGAACAAGATTGGATTGTGGGAAGATTGTGCCGGTTGAAGTTAACTTACAAATCTGAATTTGACGTTGAGTTCATCTTAACGGTAAACAACAAATCTTTACCAGGCTCAACGTACAATCAAGGGACAATCAAAAGAATCCTTAGGAAATGCTTTCCAATCATTTATATAAACATTCTGAACACAATCCAAACGACAAATCACGTTAAAAGATCCTTGACAAAAAATAACCGTTAGAGAAAACCGTTTCACCTTTGCGAAATTTTCCATAGTCGGGTTGTAGGTTTTTCTTTTTTAATTTGTCATAGAAACATACAAAAGAAGCCATTGGCAATGGTTATTGAGAACTCTTGACTACGATCTAGCAGAGGTAACTGTCGTCATGCATGGCATCGGCGGCTTAACAGTGCAGAGGTTGAAACGCAAAATCAAAACCAACGGCTTCGAAAAAATGAAAGCCGACATCGTTATTCTAAAAGTAGGAACGAACGACATTGGGACCAAGCGGCCGGAGACAATTGGGTCAGAAATTGAGAATTTGACCCGCGAACTTAGGGAAACGTACAATGTTAAAGTTGTTGGTGTCTGTTTGATAATCCCAAGAGCCGATAACATTCATTTTAGGCGCCAAGCAGACATCGTTAATAAATATTTACAGGTAGTGATCAATGATCTCTCGTTTGCTTTTTGTTTAAATCCCCCTCAAAAGGTTTGCTGAAGGATGGTGTCCACCTAAACACCAGGGGACAATATATGCTGTATCGTAGTTACAGAGGTGCTGTAATCAAAGCAATGCAATTACTATGATACCATCCAAAAGTTGCAAGCAAAAACTGTGCAAATGTCATCAAACAAGTGTATATTATTGCAATGAGAGCTTTATATCATTAATTTCAATTTTTTTCATACATAATAATGATCAGTTTTTATAAAATTTATCATATGGGTCTCAAACCCATTTCATAAACATGTAAAAAAAAATCCGGCAAGTTTGATAGAGAAGATTATTAACAAAATATTGTGGTTCAACCCATTAAAATTATAATCTTTTTGTATAAAATGTGTATAAATTATTTGTCGGTGTCCTGCATCTGATATGACATAAATAATTATTCTTTAAAGTAGGCACCAGTTGTTATAGTGACAAATGGTTTATTATCTGTCACTGTTTTGTCATTATGTCATTTAATTGTTGAACAAACAAATTTTAGTGACAGCATGACTTGTTACTGTCACAATGTTACAAACAAATGTTTATGGTTTATGTCGTAGGTATATCAAAACCAACACATTTGATTAGGTTAACTCAAGAGACTAGGGACCGATGAAGTGAAGGAAAATTTTAATAGGAAGATGCATGAATGCTTCCCAGGAGTTAGGAAGTTCTCCTTTCAGCAGTTTGTAGAGGGTGCTGAACCAGAAAGTTGAAGTCATGTCTAAAATACAGTCTGTAGCCTGAAACATTACGGGAGAACAAGGTCTGAATATATAAATATTTAATTTCGATATGTAGGGGTGCAATGATACCACGGATTTCAAGTCTATTTTTACAATACTATCCTTGAATTTCATGATTTTTGAAGAAAAAAATCCTGGTGATCCGCAAGTCATCAATAGAGTGGATTTTAATTGTTACAAATACAGTTGTAGATCGTGTTCGTGTTATTATTTTTTTTTGCTTGATTGATGTAAAGGAATATACTATAACTATATAGCTATTTAAAAAACAAAATAATATATTTTAACTGGTCTATCACTCTATTTAGAGTAATGTGTTGATTTCAAAACAAAACCTAATTGCAATTGATAGTTTGGAAGTTTCAATGTCACTCTTTTGTTTATGCTCATGGAGGTAACACAGTCTAGTGCTTTTATTGATAGCTGAGTCACATCCTCCTGTTATCTTTTGTTGAACTAGACAATTATCACAGTATTCTCGGCAGTTCTGCACATTGACAGCATTTTCTCCAAAGTATGCCAAAAAACATATGTCTACAGCTTGTTTCCAAGCAGTATTTGACAGTGTCATCAAGCTGCCATCTTTTTAGCTGTTTCTGTTCTTCCCTTTCCAACTAAGCAATCGAGTTCATAATTTTGGTTCTGTCCTCAAAGCGATTATAAAGGGTGCATACTGCTGGATCACCATCTCGTCCCGCCTCCTCGTAGTAGTGCTCAACACACTCTGGCATAATGTGAGGAACGACAAACCGGACATTTTTTTGGTCAATATCCAGGCCAAATGCCTTTGTTGCACACATAACATGGGCTCCTTCACTCATCCAAGCAGTTGTGTTACTTTTCAATTTCCTCAAGGGCACTCCCTTCTCTTTAAGCAGGAATGCCAAATTGTTACTCCATTTAGAAGTAATGCAGGAATAGCATAACATATTGTCTTTCCAGCTCCTGTGGGCCATTATTTAACACATTGAAAGAAACAGCATTACTATCAATTACCCATGCGTTGTGGGTTGAATTCAGTTAAACGTTAATTGAGTAATTTTGTGAACATAAAATTTAAAGCCTTGGCCATGTTCCTCAATAATCCTCTTGTGTTTTATCAAGTGTGCTCTATGCACTAACAAGTTTTTCAATTGATAGTATGGACCTGGCTTTGATGTTTGCATCTATTCTGTGAGCCGTCTAGCTACACAACAAAGCATACATACTTACCAAAGATACCACAGTTTACGGATGATCGATCCAACGATCCGACGATCGAGTGACACAGGAGTCCCTCCAATAACTCTTAAATGCTTTGCAAGCATTCACGAGTTAAAAATGGCATTTTCTACAAGGTATTTCAATTGACGCCTTCTAGCCACAGAAATTTTCCTTCCAGGTTTTGTTGTTGTTTGTCTGTAAAAAGCATGCATTCTTTTTTATGTTTTAGGTCGAATTAGTCCTATCGTCGAGTTTCAGCAATTTTGGGGAGCTGTAGAGGCATCAACCCTTGTTTGCCAATCTCAGTGTGTTATATAATATATAGATACACATGCATGTATGTATTTTTATAGGCCCATTTGCACCGTTAATGAGGTTTCATGAGTGTGTTGTAGTGGCTTTACCTGTGGCAGTTGGTGAGCCTTTTACCGATGCACAAGTTCATTGTATCATTGATATGGCTGACGGTAAGTTATTACATTTGTGTGTCCAGGAAAAAAAACGGTCCCTTTAACACTCATCATTTACTACTCAGTACAGCACTGAATAGAAGATCATAAAAAAAGTATAACTACCTTCGATGTTTCAGTATAGGCATCCAATCTAGATACCAATACTTAGAGGTTTTAAAAATTGGGTAACATAAGACAAATCTGATCAGGAGCTGCAAAAAATATTTGTTTATTTATTTACTAATACTTTCCCAGGTAAATCCCTTCAGCAAAGCTGATATAAATAGGTGACATGGATAACAAAATTATAAGGGAAAAGAAAAATGTATCCCCTTCCATTGACATTTGGGGCTAAACATGATTTTTTTTTCAGTGACAGGAAAGGATTATTGCTGCCGGGGAGGAGGCTGAAGCTGCACTTTTACGAAGAAGAGAGAACATGTAAACCAGTTAATTAAACATTCGGCAGATTACTGCGAGTCGATGCTTTTTTATATAATCTCCCCAAAGGAGCTGTCAGTGACTTTAAACTCTAAATTAAAATAATTGGGCATCCCTTCGAATAGATGCTTCAATTAATGTGTTAGGCTGCCTTTTATGCTGAAGTATCTAAATTTTCTGCGTTGTGAATTGTAGGACCCTTTCGCATTGTCTTTCTTTTATTCTCATAAGTGTGTTTTATAATTTGATAACTCTTTCATTTTAATTACAGAGACCGAAGAAATGTTCGAGAGGAGCAGGGTAGGGAATACCTAGAAAGTCTCAGAATCGACCAATTAAACGTGGGAAATATTTAAAAAGAATATCGAACAATATTCAATGTAGAACCGTCCGGTATGTTAACATTGGGATATACACATAGTCATCATTTCTGTTTATTTATTATAAATAATTTTTATTTTGCTTTTTTACAGGATAGGGAAAGACAACGTTTGTTAGAAATTGAAGAGGTACGTGACATTTAATAGCTTGGAACAATTTTTAACAGTTTTACTAAACATTCATATATTTTTTTAAATGTCGTTTTTATGTGTACAAAAAAAACATTGCATTATTGCAGAGACAGAAAAAATAGACGTGACCAGCAAGACAGAGAGTACGAAGAAGGGTTAAGAAGAGATCAAGAGAGGGTAAGCAGTTCATGGACAAGCATCCTCGGGGACCCTGGACGTCACGGAGATCGACACACAGGGAGCTCTTTTTTCTCGCGCGCTCCTATTTGAAAAGAATGACATCTAAAATTATATGCGAATGTTGTCTTATTCTCTTATCCAAGAAAAATATATTACGAAATTGTGCATCAAGCAAGTCAGTTCGCCGAGCGGTTTTTACGGCATGACGTCATAGGAGAAGCTCCCTGGCAGCATTTGTAGAAGGTCGATGCATTTTAACTCGATTTGTTTTCGGCACCAACATTAGACCAAGAATATGTCAGGATTAAACGTTAAAATTGAAACTATTTATGATTTTTGTCTACATTTTAGGACCTACAACACCTCGTCGGTGCTGAAGGCGAAGGCAACATTAGAGTCCGTCTCCGTGGAAGGGACACAACCTTCCAAAGACGTTTCACTGCTTCCGATACAAACGAGGTGATTACAACAATTACACCAAGTTCAATCGCATTCTTAGACTTATTAATTTATATAGATTCCACAGTTAGTTATGGATTCAAAATTTCAATTATGAATTAAATATTTTGGACACGAGTTATCAGAATCAATAAACCAAATCATTGCACATGTATTATTTTTCAAATTGAAAAAAGATGTCTCCACAGCATTCTGTCTCCACTGTACCGATATAGGGAGAGTATTGTTCAACCACAAACTAATTGGAATTGTTTTATCTGTAGCTCTTGTATCAAGTGGCCATTGCCAACCTGCGCGAGAGGAATATCACTATCCGAAATGCCAGTGGAAGAATCATTGAAAGAAATGACGATCCTATTGACGTTGTAGACGCAACGACACTAATGGTCTTTCATGACTTGGGTATACTAGGAGCAAGAATGGATGAGAAAAAAGGAATAAATGGAATCATTTTATCAAATATCCAACTTTGTTTACCATGGTCGCGCGAGGTAAAAAAAAGTTGCCCTTTGCTGTGGACTAGTTGTACATCCCCTCCTCTCCTGATTTCGAGCACCTGAATTCTTTTGTAGGGGGTTACACCACAGATGGGCCCCCCAGATGACATTCGTTTTGACCTTCCCCCTAAGAACCTGTCTAGGCTAAAAATAGGTTCTTATTACCAGTTTATGTTTGTATTCTTAATACCGCAAAAATCTCAAAACACTAAAATTTACCATTTCATTAACAGGGCGGACACTACCAGGCCACCTTTTCCGACCTTTGGTTGGTAGTGTTGTGCCCAACCCTTGCTGGAGACCCAGAAGTAAGGGCCACTATTGACTTAAGCAATGGTAAGTCTAGTAAATTTAAAAAACATTCTTGAATTCAGAATATCTATTAAACCCTGTCGATTTTCTGAGCTCGATGGATAACGTGGATATCGTAGAACGGTCACGAAGTGAAAGTAGTGAGGGTTGGCTTAAATATATAACTCATGTACATTTTTAATTATTTTACTTGTTTTTTTTTACAGTTACCCAGGATCGCATACAAGCTGCTGTAGCAGAGGCTGAGGCGAGACTGGCCCTTACAACCGAATCAATGTGAGTTTTGTTGATTGTCTTGAATCATGCATCCATCTTCATAAGCAGTGTCATAGTAAAATCAATCAGACATCTCAGAAACTCCATTGGACAATTTACTTCTCAGAAGTTCTAGAGCAAAGCCAGTTCCATCCTCCTTAATCAAAACTCAAAAATCAAAACTCAGTCCTGACGATCCAACATACTCCTCGTTCCCGACAGAATATACTGTCTTCAGGAAAGAGAGGCGCGATATAGGGGGAGGTGGAGTATTTATTGCGGTCAAATCTGGTATTTCAGCCTTTGAACGCCAAGACCTTACAACCAATTCAGAGGACGAATCGCTGTGGGTGTCAATACAGCTTGCTAAAACCAAAACATTGCACATCTGCTCCTTTTATAGGCCGCCCGACTCTCCTTCCATTCGCCTTGATTACCTGTCTGAGTCTCTTTTCAAGCTATTTCATTCAAACAAGAAATCACATCCCAACATAGTAGTCAGCGGTGATTTTAATTGTGGAGACATAAACTGGAAATGCGATCTTCCTGAAGTTACTTCCCACGCCACCGCGTCACTAATGCACAAGCTATTGGACATGATCAGAGACCACGCCCTTACGCAGTATGTTACTGTTCCCACCAGACCAGCGTCCCTTAAGACCCTGGACCTTGTTCTATCCTCTGTCCCCTCCCTGGTCTCACACGTCCAGGTTAAGGCGGGCATGAGTGACCATGACATTGTTCTCTTTGACATCAACGTCAAGCCTAGAAAGTCCACCCGCCCTCCCCATAAAGTGTATTTGTACCATAAAGCTGATATGGAAGCTCTCCGCGAGGACATCTTAAGTCAGGCTACAGAGTTTCTTGACCAGTGCACCCACAATAACCTCGAGGTAAACTGGTCCTCCTTCAAGAATATCCTTATCGACGCAATTGACAGGCACGTCCCCTGGAAGATGACCCGTGCAAGACCTTCTCTTCCGTGGATCTCACGCTCGATTAAGCGTCAAATGCGTAAGAGAGACCGTCTTTTCAAAAAGGCAAAGCGCAGCTGTGACAAACTTTCTGCTGCTTGGGTGCATTATCGTCATCAAAGAAATAAGGTGGTAAACCTAGTTAAAGCATCCCATAGAAACTATCTGGATTCAGTTATTGGCGGGAGTCTACACGAAAATCCAAAGAGGTTTTGGAGCTACGTGAAACAGGCAAGGTGTGAAAACATAGGCATACCAACGCTGCGCTCCGGAGATTCCTTGTACATCTCCGATAGTGACAAGGCCGAAGTACTGAACACTTTCTTCCAGAGTGTTTTTACCCAAGATAATGGTATCCTTCCTAACAGTACCCCCTCTGTTAGCAACATCGAAGACATCAGTGATATGGAATTTTTCCAGCCTGGTGTGGAGAAACTACTAGCACAACTTGATTCATCTAAGTCACCTGGACCTGATGGCATCTCACCACGCTGTCTAAAAGAGTTATCGAAGGAGGTCTCTGGGATGTTAACAGCCATTTTCCAGCAGAGCTACAACATCGGTGCTCTACCCAATGACTGGTTAACAGCAATGGTTGTACCCGTCTACAAGAAGTCAAACAAGGCCGACCCCGCGAACTATCGCCCAATCTCTTTGACTTGTCTTTGTTGCAAGACAATGGAACACATTGTCCTGAGCCACCTGAACAAACATCTTTCTAGATTCAATATCTTGTCCAATGCCCAGCATGGTTTTCGACAAGGTTTGTCATGTGAGACACAATTAGTCTTAACTTTCCATGATTGGGCTACCGTATTAAACCAACACGGTCAAGTCGATGCCTTACTGCTTGACTTTAGTAAGGCTTTTGACAAAGTTTCCTATCCAAAACTTATCCACAAACTGAGCCGCTATGGTATAAAAGGGAATACTCTGACTTGGATATCAGCTTTTCTACACAACCGTTCACAATTTGTAACTGTGAATGGCTCACACTCTGCCACGTGCCGCGTCACCTCCGGGGTCCCGCAGGGTTCCGTATTAGGCCCTACCCTCTTCCTACTGTTCATTAATGACATTGCTGAGTCATCAAACTCCAGGCTTCGCCTTTTTGCCGACGACACAGTGGTGTATCGTGAAATAAACACGGAACAAGACCATCATGCACTACAGGCTGACTTGAACAACTTGATAAATTGGGCATCAGATTGGCAGATGAGCTACAATGTAACAAAATGTCATCTCCTCCGTGTTACAAACAAGCGCAAGCCATCTGAATGTACGTACTACGCAGAGTCCGCTGCCTTATCACAGGTACCCCAGTGCGACTATCTCGGGATTAAATGCAATGAATCGCTCCGCTGGGGGGATCATTGCACTAAGATCACCTCTAAAGCCAGCAAGACACTTGGGCTACTTAGACGCACCCTGAGACCGTGCTCGAAAGAGGTAAAGGAGAGAGCATACCTTGCAATGGTGAGACCATCGCTTGAATATGCGTCTTCTGCCTGGAGCCCTTATACCGACTCCGACGTGAACCGTCTTGAGCAAGTGCAAAAAAACGCTGCTCGGTTTGTCTGCAGTGATTACCGGATAACCACAAGCACCTCCCAGTTAGTTAAAACTCTAGGCTGGGACACACTTGAAGACAGGAGGCTAAGCAACCAGTCCACACTACTTTACAAGTTCCATAACAATCTCATCCACTGCCAACCTCCAGACGATTTGAGACGCACCAAGAACATTCGTAGCTCTAGAAGACACTCCCGGACGTACCATCAGTTACAGGCCAATATATTGGCCTTTAACTACTCGTTCTTTCCAAGAACCATTCGCACCTGGAACCTTCTACCTGCAGAGGTAGTGAACGCTGCTGACCTGCCTTCATTTAAGTCGGCATTGGCACCTGCGATAAGTGAGCTTAAGGTGCCCAGTCACCTTCGCAGACTGTAACATCAGTGCTGACTGTCCCTCCCGAAATTAGTGAAACCTATTAGGGAGTAAATAGTTCTAAGTTCTAAGTTCTTAAACTTACATAAACATATTTTGTAATCTTTATTTGGGAGAAGTCGGAAATGTAATAAGGTGTTCACAAAGTGTAGCAATTAAGAAGTCCATCAAAAAGAGCAAAAATAAATCAAATGTCCAGTAGTTGCAAATTTTTTTATTCGACGGCTGTTCAAGTCATAGCTGTTCTCCGACTAATAGCTTGGAACAATTTTTAACAGTTTTACTAAACATTCATATATTTTTTCAAATGTCGTTTTTATGTTTACAAAAAAAAACATTGCATTATTGCAGAGACAGACAAAATAGACGTGACCAGCAAGACAGAGAGTACGAAGAAGGGTTAAGAAGGGATCAAGAGAGGGTAAGCAGTTCATGGACAAGCATCCTCGAGGACCCTGGACGTCACGGAGATCGACACACAGGGAGCTCTTTTTTCTCGCGCGCTCCTATTTGCAAAGAATGACATCTAAAATTACATGCGAATGTTGTCTTATTCTCTTATCCAAGAAAAATATATTACGAAATTGTGCATCAAGCAAGTCAGTTCGCCGAGCGGTTTTTACAGCATGACGTCATAGGAGAAGCTCCCTGGCAGCATTTGTAGAAGGTCGATGCATTTTAACTCGATTTGTTTTCGGCACCAACATCAGACCAAGAATATGTAAGGATTAAACCTTAAATTTGAAACTATTTATGATTTCTGTCTACATTTTAGGACCTACAACACCTCGTCGGTGCTGAAGGCGAAGGCAACATTAGAGTCCGTCTCCATGGAAGGGACACAACCTTCCAAAGACGTTTCACTGCTTCCGATACAAACGAGGTGATTACAACAATTACACCAAGTTCAATCGCATTCTTAGACTTATTAATTTATATAGATTCCACAGTTAGTTATGGATTCAAAATTTCAATTATGAATTAAATATTTTGGACACGAGTTATCAGAATCAATAAACCAAATCATTGCACATGTATTATTTTTCAAATTGAAAAAAGATGTCTCCACAGCATTCTGTCTCCACTGTACCGATATAGGGAGAGTATTGTTCAACCACAAACTAATTGGAATTGTTTTATCTGTAGCTCTTGTATCAAGTGGCCATTGCCAACCTGCGCGAGAGGAATATCACCATCCGAAATGCCAGTGGAAGAATCATTGAAAGAAATGACGATCCTATTGACGTTGTAGACCCAACGACACTAATGGTCTTTCATGACTTGGGTATACTAGGAGCAAGAATGGATGAGATAAAAGGAATAAATGGAATCATTTTATCAAATATCCAACTTTGTTTACCATGGTCGCGCGAGGTAAAAAAAGTTGCCCTCTGCTGTGGACTAGTTGTACATCCCCTCCTCTCCTGATTTCGAGCACCTGAATTCTTTTGTAGGGGTTACACCACAGATGGGCCCCCCAGATGACATTCGTTTTGACCTTCCCCCTAAGAACCTGTCTAGGCTAAAAATAGGTTCTTATTACCAGTTTATGTTTGTATTTTTAATACCGCAAAAATCTCAAAATACTAAAATTTACCGATTTCATTAACAGGGCGGACACTACCAGGCCACCTTTTCCGACCTTTGTTTGGTAGTGTTGTGCCCAACCCTTGCTGGAGACCCAGAAGTAAGGGCCACTATTGACTTAAGCAATGGTAAGTCTAGTACATTTAAAAAACATTCTTGAATTCAGAATATCTATTAAACCCTGTCGATTTTCTGAGCTCGATGGATAACGTGGATATCGTAGAACGGTCACGAAGTGAAAGTAGTGAGGGTTGGCTTAAATATATAACTCATGTACATTTTTAATTATTTTACTTGTTTTTTTTTTTTTTTTTTTTTTTTTACAGTTACCCAGGATCGCATACAAGCTGCTGTAGCAGAGGCTGAGGCGAGACTGGCCCTTACAACCGAATCAATGTGAGTTTTGTTGATTGTCTTGAATCACCATCACCATCCGAAATGCCAGTGGAAGAATCATTGAAAGAAATGACGATCCTATTGACGTTGTAGACGTCCTCACTGTAACTTCAAAACCATCTCGTTTGTGTTGCCTGCCGATCAAATTGTACCAGCGAGTGCGACGCCAAGCAGGAGTCGAAGGAAACTTAAAGAAATGCAAGCCAGTTTCCGGGTCATAAAATGAATTTGAGCAGCCTTTAACTGCACACTGCTTTCCTTTTCTTTTTAAAGTTGGAGAAACTTCGTTTGAATCATCCATATAATTATCTAGAAGGCCCAAAATCGACTTTTGAAGAGTTCTTAGCGAAACGTGCAACACAGCTAGAAATCAAGATGGCGTCTGTGTTTTCGAGACAACTCTCGCCTCGTTTTCGTGTTCGCGTACAAGATGGCGGCGGGGACTGTAAATAGGACTATTGCATTATGCTTGTAAAACAATAACTTCAATTACAAAATGGGTCAGCTCAGTCTACCACCTGTGGGGAGTTTTGACGTATGGCGAATCCTCGCCGTTATGACGTATCATGCTCACGTGTTACAATCAGATCAGTTTGTTGTCGTTGTCACTCTTGAACTTTCAAGGAAGCGAAACAGACTTACTGTCTCTTTCGACAACGTTTTTTCAAGAAGTTTTCAAGAACAATTAAAGGATTTCTCAAGAATTTGATTCCAAGAATAATCAGGAACAAGATTGGATTGTGGGAAGATTGTGCCGGTTGAAGTTAACTTACAAATCTGAATTTGACGTTGAGTTCATCTTAACGGTAAACAACAAATCTTTACCAGGCTCAACGTACAATCAAGGGACAATCAAAATAATCCTTAGGAAATGCTTTCCAATCATTTATTTAAACATTCTGAACACAATCCAAACGACAAATCACGTTAAAAGATCCTTGACAAAAAATAACCGTTAGAGAAAACCGTTTCACCTTTGCGAAATTTTCCATAGTCGGGTTGTAGGTTTTTCTTTTTTAATTTGTCATAGAAACATACAAAAGAAGCCATTGGCAATGGTTATTGAGAACTCTTGACTACGATCTAGCAGAGGTAACTGTCGTCACGCATGGCATCGGCGGCTTAACAGTGCAGAGGTTGAAACGCAAAATCAAAACCAACGGCTTCGAAAAAATGAAAGCCGACATCGTTATTCTAAAAGTAGGAACGAACGACATTGGGACCAAGCGGCCGGAGACAATTGGGTCAGAAATTGAGAATTTGACCCGCGAACTTAGGGAAACGTACAATGTTAAAGTTGTTGGTGTCTGTTTGATAATCCCAAGAGCCGATAACATTCATTTTAGGCGCCAAGCAGACATCGTTAATAAATATTTACAGGTAGTGATCAATGATCTCTCGTTTGCTTTTTGTTTAAATCCCCCTCAAAAGGTTTGCTGAAGGATGGTGTCCACCTAAACACCAGGGGACAATATATGCTGTATCGTAGTTACAGAGGTGCTGTAATCAAAGCAATGCAATTACTATGATACGATCCAAAAGTTGCAAGCAAAAACTGTGCAAATGTCATCAAACAAGTGTATATTATTGCAATGAGAGCTTTATATCATTAATTTCAATTTTTTTCATACATAATAATGATCAGTTTTTATAAAATTTATCATATGGGTCTCAAACCCATTTCATAAACATGTGAAAAAAAATCCGGCAAGTTTGATAGAGAAGATTATTAACAAAATATTGTGGTTCAACCCATTAAAATTATAATCTTTTTGTATAAAATGTGTATAAATTATTTGTCGGTGTCCTGCATCTGATATGACATAAATAATTATTCTTTAAAGTAGGCACCAGTTGTTATAGTGACAAATGGTTTATTATCTGTCACTGTTTTGTCATTATGTCATTTAATTGTTGAACAAACAAATTTTAGTGACAGCATGACTTGTTACTGTCACAATGTTACAAACAAATGTTTATGGTTTATGTCGTAGGTATATCAAAACCAACACATTTGATTAGGTTAACTCAAGAGACTAGGGACCGATGAAGTGAAGGAAAATTTTAATAGGAAGATGCATGAATGCTTCCCAGGAGTTAGGAAGTTCTCCTTTAAGCAGTTTGTAGAGGGTGCTGAACCAGAAAGTTGAAGTCATGTCTAAAATACAGTCTGTAGCCTGAAACATTACGGGAGAACAAGGTCTGAATATATAAATATTTAATTTCGATATGTAGGGGTGCAATGATACCACGGATTTCAAGTCTATTTTTACAATACTATCCTTGAATTTCATGATTTTTGAAGAAAAAAATCCTGGTGATCCGCAAGTCATCAATAGAGTGGATTTTAATTGTTACAAATACAGTTGTAGATCGTGTTCGTGTTATTATTTTTTTTTTTGCTTGATTGATGTAAAGGAATATACTATAACTATATAGCTATTTAAAAAACAAAATAATATATTTTAACTGGTCTATCACTCTATTTAGAGTAATGTGTTGATTTCAAAACAAAACCTAATTGCAATTGATAGTTTGGAAGTTTCAATGTCACTCTTTTGTTTATGCTCATGGAGGTAACACAGTCTAGTGCTTTTATTGATAGCTGAGTCACATCCTCCTGTTATCTTTTGTTGAACTAGACAATTATCACAGTATTCTCGGCAGTTCTGCACATTGACAGCATTTTCTCCAAAGTATGCCAAAAAATATATGTCTACAGCTTGTTTCCAAGCAGTAGTTGACATTGTCATCAAGCTGCCATCTTTTTAGCTGTTTCTGTTCTTCCCTTTCCAACTAAGCAATCGAGTTCATAATTTTGGTTCTGTCCTCAAAGCGATTTTAAAGGGTGCATACTGCTGGATCACCATCTCTGCCAGCTCGTCCCGCCTCCTCGTAGTAGTGCTCAACACACTCTGGCATAATGTGAGGAACGACAAACCGGACATTTTTTTGGTCAATACCCAGGCCAAATGCCTTTGTTGCACACATAACATGGGCTCCTTCACTCATCCAAGCAGTTGTGTTACTTTTCAATTTCCTCAAGGGCACTCCCTTCTCTTTAAGCAGGAATGCCAAATTGTTACTCCATTTAGAAGTAATGCAGGAATAGCATAACATATTGTCTTTCCAGCTCCTGTGGGCCATTATTTAACACATTGAAAGAAACAGCATTACTATCAATTACCCATGCGTTGTGGGTTGAATTCAGTTAAACGTTAATTGAGTAATTTTGTGAACATAAAATTTAAAGCCTTGGCCATGTTCCTCAATAATCCTCTTGTGTTTTATCAAGTGTGCTCTATGCACTAACAAGTTTTTCAATTGATAGTATGGACCTGGCTTTGATGTTTGCATCTATTCTGTGAGCCGTCTAGCTACACAACAAAGCATACATACTTACCAAAGATACCACAGTTTACGGATGATCGATCCAACGATCCGACGATCGAGTGACACAGGAGTCCCTCCA
Organism: Nematostella vectensis; assembly: GCF_932526225.1. Lineage (NCBI taxonomy): Eukaryota > Metazoa > Cnidaria > Anthozoa > Actiniaria > Edwardsiidae > Nematostella > Nematostella vectensis. The sequence goes on from NC_064046.1 coordinate 5,846,674, forward strand.
ATAACTCTTAAATGCTTTGCAAGCATTCACGAGTTAAAAATGGCATTTTCTACAAGGTATTTCAATTGACGCCTTCTAGCCACAGGAATTTTCCTTCCAGGTTTTGTTGTTGTTTGTCTGTAAAAAGCATGCATTCTTTTTTATGTTTTAGGTCGAATTAGTCCTATCGTCGAGTTTCAGCAATTTTGGGGAGCTGTAGAGGCATCAACCCTTGTTTGCCAATCTCAGTACTGCCAGTACCCATGGCAGTGTTTTTACTGCAGATTCAATTGCAAACAAGGGTTGGATTCCTGATCGCCCTCAATTGGGCATCAACAGAAAAAAGTTTGCCATGGTAAGGCATAAGATTACCTGAAAAAAAAAAGCTTTCCATCACATCAGTTATTTACAATTGCATATCTCCGTCCTTTTCACTGTACTGCTGTCACCTCTCTTGATTACCTTGATTAGAATGCACGTTTTTCATTCGCCTCCTCTAACATCCAAAGAACTTGGGGAAACAAATGTGTATCGCATCATCATATCAAACTTTTATCATCAACGGGAAGATATAAAAATGAATACTGGTTTTGATGATAAATAATGAGTTTGCATTTTAAAAAGAGGACTTGTCTGGGGTGGGTCCACCTCAGATTCTGACAGGACTTCTGGCTTCTGGGGTGGTATGTATGTTTTTTTTCTCAAGGACTGGGGTTTAAACATGGTTATTCCATTCATTCAATCTACTATGCATCAGAGAAGTAGATCTCCACATCTGGGAGTAAATGGTGATTACTAGTCCATCTTTGGTCAATCAAACTCTGACAAAATCGTTTGGATTTATTCAAGAGGTATTCAGCTACATGTAAATGGTGTCTAGAAGAGGGGTGGTGGCGGTTCCCGTAACACAATGTACAGTATTTGGGTATTATTGTGACGTGTACCGTATATTGGTATTGTTATAAATAAATAAATAATTAGGAGCTCGTCAAAGAAGATTGCAGACTTATCTGTCTCTTTATTACTGGTAATTTGTAATTTGTTTAATTTTTATAGATATATTTTATGTTATATAATATATAGATACACATGCATGTATGTATTTTTATAGGCCCATTTGCACCGTTAATGAGGTTTCATGAGTGTGTTGTAGTGGCTTTACCTGTGGCAGTTGGTGAGCCTTTTACCGATGCACAAGTTCATTGTATCATTGATATGGCTGACGGTAAGTTATTACATTTGTGTGTCCAGGAAAAAAACGGTCCCTTTAACACTCATCATTTACTACTCAGTACAGCACTGAATAGAAGATCATAAAAAAAGTATAACTACCTTCGATGTTTCAGTATAGGCATCCAATCTAGATACCAATACTTAGAGGTTTTAAAAATTGGGTAACATAAGACAAATCTGATCAGGAGCTGCAAAAAATATTTGTTTATTTATTTACTAATATTTTCCCAGGTAAATCCCTTCAGCAAAGCTGATATAAATAGGTGACATGGATAACAAAATTATAAGGGAAAAGAAAAATGTATCCCCTTCCATTGACATTTGGGGCTAAACATGATTTTTTTTTTCAGTGACAGGAAAGGATTATTGCTGCCGGGGAGGAGGCTGAAGCTGCACTTTTACGAAGAAGAGAGAACATGTAAACCAGTTAATTAAACATTCGGCAGATTACTGCGAGTCGATGCTTTTTTATATAATCTCCCCAAAGGAGCTGTCAGTGACTTTAAACTCTAAATTAAAATAATTGGGCATCCCTTCGAATAGATGCTTCAATTAATGTGTTAGGCTGCCTTTTATGCTGAAGTATCTAAATTTTCTGCGTTGTGAATTGTAGGACCCTTTCGCATTGTCTTTCTTTTATTCTCATAAGTGTGTTTTATAATTTGATAACTCTTTCATTTTAATTACAGAGACCGAAGAAATGTTCGAGAGGAGCAGGGTAAGGAATACCTAGAAAGTCTCAGAATCGACCAATTAAACGTGGGAAATATTTAAAAAGAATATCGAACAATATTCAATGTAGAACCGTCCGGTATGTTAACATTGGGATATACACATAGTCATCATTTCTGTTTATTTATTATAAATAATTTTTATTTTGCTTTTTTACAGGATAGGGAAAGACAACGTTTGTTAGAAATTGAAGAGGTACGTGACATTTAATAGCTTGGAACAATTTTTAACAGTTTTACTAAACATTCATATATTTTTTTAAATGTCGTTTTTATGTGTACAAAAAAAACATTGCATTATTGCAGAGACAGAAAAAATAGACGTGACCAGCAAGACAGAGAGTACGAAGAAGGGTTAAGAAGGGATCAAGAGAGGGTAAGCAGTTCATGGACAAGCATCCTCGGGGACCCTGGACGTCACGGAGATCGACACACAGGGAGCTCTTTTTTCTCGCGCGCTCCTATTTGCAAAGAATGACATCTAAAATTACATGCGAATGTTGTCTTATTCTCTTATCCAAGAAAAATATATTACGAAATTGTGCATCAAGCAAGTCAGTTCGCCGAGCGGTTTTTACAGCATGACGTCATAGGAGAAGCTCCCTGGCAGCATTTGTAGAAGGTCGATGCATTTTAACTCGATTTGTTTTCGGCACCAACATCATACCAAGAATATGTAAGGATTAAACCTTAAATTTGAAACTATTTATGATTTCTGTCTACATTTTAGGACCTACAACACCTCGTCGGTGCTGAAGGCGAAGGCAACATTAGAGTCCGTCTCCATGGAAGGGACACAACCTTCCAAAGACGTTTCACTGCTTCCGATACAAACGAGGTGATTACAACAATTACACCAAGTTCAATCGCATTCTTAGACTTATTAATTTATATAGATTCCACAGTTAGTTATGGATTCAAAATTTCAATTATGAATTAAATATTTTGGACACGAGTTATCAGAATCAATAAACCAAATCATTGCACATGTATTATTTTTCAAATTGAAAAAAGATGTCTCCACAGCATTCTGTCTCCACTGTACCGATATAGGGAGAGTATTGTTCAACCACAAACTAATTGGAATTGTTTTATCTGCAGCTCTTGTATCAAGTGGCCATTGCCAACCTGCGCGAGAGGAATATCACTATCCGAAATGCCAGTGGAAGAATCATTGAAAGAAATGACGATACTATTGACGTTGTAGACGCAACGACACTAATGTTCTTTCATGACTTGGGTATACTAGGAGCAAGAATGGATGAGAAAAAAGGAATAAATGGAATCATTTTATCAAATATCCAACTTTGTTTACCATGGTCGCGCGAGGTAAAAAAAGTTGCCCTCTGCTGTGGACTAGTTGTACATCCCCTCCTCTCCTGATTTCGAGCACCTGAATTCTTTTGTAGGGGGTTACACCACAGATGGGCCCCCCAGATGACATTCGTTTTGACCTTCCCCCTAAGAACCTGTCTAGGCTAAAAATAGGTTCTTATTACCAGTTTATGTTTGTATTCTTAATACCGCAAAAATCTCAAAACACTAAAATTTACCGATTTCATTAACAGGGCGGACACTACCAGGCCACCTTTTCCGACCTTTGGTTGGTAGTGTTGTGCCCAACCCTTGCTGGAGACCCAGAAGTAAGGGCCACTATTGACTTAAGCAATGGTAAGTCTAGTAAATTTAAAAAACATTCTTGAATTCAGAATATCTATTAAACCCTGTCGATTTTCTGAGCTCGATGGATAACGTGGATATCGTAGAACGGTCACGAAGTGAAAGTAGTGAGGGTTGGCTTAAATATATAACTCATGTACATTTTTAATTATTTTACTTGTTTTTTTTTTTACAGTTACCCAGGATCGCATACAAGCTGCTGTAGCAGAGGCTGAGGCGAGACTGGCCCTTACAACCGAATCAATGTGAGTTTTGTTGATTGTCTTGAATCATGCATCCATCTTCATAAGCAGTGTCATAGTAAAATCAATCAGACATCTCAGAAACTCCATTGGACAATTTACTTCTCAGAAGTTCTAGAGCAAAGCCAGTTCCATCCTCCTTAAACTTCCATAAACATATTTTGTAATCTTTATTTGGGAGAAGTCGGAAATGTAATAAGGTGTTCACAAAGTGTAGCAATTAAGAAGTCCATCAAAAAGAGCAAAAATAAATCAAATGTCCAGTAGTTGCAAATTTTTTTATTCGACGGCTGTTCAAGTCATTGCTGTTCTCCGACTAATAGCTTGGAACAATTTTTAACAGTTTTACTAAACATTCATATATTTTTTTAAATGTCGTTTTTATGTGTACAAAAAAAACATTGCATTATTGCAGAGACAGACAAAATAGACGTGACCAGCAAGACAGAGAGTACGAAGAAGGGTTAAGAAGGGATCAAGAGAGGGTAAGCAGTTCATGGACAAGCATCCTCGGGGACCCTGGACGTCACGGAGATCGACACACAGGGAGCTCTTTTTTCTCGCGCGCTCCTATTTGCAAAGAATGACATCTAAAATTACATGCGAATGTTGTCTTATTCTCTTATCCAAGAAAAATATATTACGAAATTGTGCATCAAGCAAGTCAGTTCGCCGAGCGGTTTTTACAGCATGACGTCATAGGAGAAGCTCCCTGGCAGCATTTGTAGAAGGTCGATGCATTTTAACTCGATTTGTTTTCGGCACCAACATCAGACCAAGAATATGTAAGTATTAAACCTTAAATTTGAAACTATTTATGATTTCTGTCTACATTTTAGGACCTACAACACCTCGTCGGTGCTGAAGGCGAAGGCAACATTAGAGTCCGTCTCCATGGAAGGGACACAACCTTCCAAAGACGTTTCACTGCTTCCGATACAAACGAGGTGATTACAACAATTACACCAAGTCCAATCGCATTCTTAGACTTATTAATTTATATAGATTCCACAGTTAGTTATGGATTCAAAATTTCAATTATGAATTAAATATTTTGGACACGAGTTATCAGAATCAATAAACCAAATCATTGCACATGTATTATTTTTCAAATTGAAAAAAGATGTCTCCACAGCATTCTGTCTCCACTGTACCGATATAGGGAGAGTATTGTTCAACCACAAACTAATTGGAATTGTTTTATCTGCAGCTCTTGTATCAAGTGGCCATTGCCAACCTGCGCGAGAGGAATATCACCATCCGAAATGCCAGTGGAAGAATCATTGAAAGAAATGACGATCCTATTGACGTTGTAGACGCAACGACACTAATGGTCTTTCATGACTTGGGTATACTAGGAGCAAGAAAGGATGAGATAAAAGGAATAAATGGAATCATTTTATCAAATATCCAACTTTGTTTACCATGGTCGCGCGAGGTAAAAAAAGTTGCCCTCTGCTGTGGACTAGTTGTACATCCCCTCCTCTCCTGATTTCGAGCACCTGAATTCTTTTGTAGGGGGTTACACCACAGATGGGCCCCCCAGATGACATTCGTTTTGACCTTCCCCCTAAGAACCTGTCTAGGCTAAAAATAGGTTCTTATTACCAGTTTATGTTTGTATTCTTAATACCGCAAAAATCTCAAAATACTAAAATTTACCGATTTCATTAACAGGGCGGACACTACCAGGCCACCTTTTCCGACCTTTGTTTGGTAGTGTTGTGCCCAACCCTTGCTGGAGACCCAGAAGTAAGGGCCACTATTGACTTAAGCAATGGTAAGTCTAGTACATTTAAAAAACATTCTTGAATTCAGAATATCTATTAAACCCTGTCGATTTTCTGAGCTCGATGTATAACGTGGATATCGTAGAACGGTCACGAAGTGAAAGTAGTGAGGGTTGGCTTAAATATATAACTCATGTACATTTTTAATTATTTTACTTGTTTTTTTGTTTTTGTTTTTTTACAGTTACCCAGGATCGCATACAAGCTGCTGTAGCAGAGGCTGAGGCGAGACTGGCCCTTACAACCGAATCAATGTGAGTTTTGTTGATTGTCTTGAATCACCATCACCATCCGAAATGCCAGTGGAAGAATCATTGAAAGAAATGACGATCCTATTGACGTTGTAGACGTCCTCACTGTAACTTCAAAACCATCTCGTTTGTGTTGCCTGCCGATCAAATTGTACCAGCGAGTGCGACGCCAAGCAGGAGTCGAAGGAAACTTAAAGAAATGCAAGCCAGTTTCCGGGTCATAAAATGAATTTGAGCAGCCTTTAACTGCACACTGCTTTCCTTTTCTTTTTAAAGTTGGAGAAACTTCGTTTGAATCATCCATATAATTATCTAGAAGGCCCAAAATCGACTTTTGAAGAGTTCTTAGCGAAACGTGCAACACAGCTAGAAATCAAGATGGCGTCTGTGTTTTCGAGACAACTCTCGCCTCGTTTTCGTGTTCGCGTACAAGATGGCGGCGGGGACTGTAAATAGGACTATTGCATTATGCTTGTAAAACAATAACTTCAATTACAAAATGGGTCAGCTCAGTCTACCACCTGTGGGGAGTTTTGACGTATGGCGAATCCTCGCCGTTATGACGTATCATGCTCACGTGTTACAATCAGATCAGTTTGTTGTCGTTGTCACTCTTGAACTTTCAAGGAAGCGAAACAGACTTACTGTCTCTTTCGACAACGTTTTTTCAAGAAGTTTTCAAGAACAATTCAAGGATTTCTCAAGAATTTGATTCCAAGAATAATCAGGAACAAGATTGGATTGTGGGAAGATTGTGCCGGTTGAAGTTAACTTACAAATCTGAATTTGACGTTGAGTTCATCTTAACGGTAAACAACAAATCTTTACCAGGCTCAACGTACAATCAAGGGACAATCAAAATAATCCTTAGGAAATGCTTTCCAATCATTTATTTAAACATTCTGAACACAATCCAAACGACAAATCACGTTAAAAGATCCTTGACAAAAAATAACCGTTAGAGAAAACCGTTTCACCTTTGCGAAATTTTCCATAGTCGGGTTGTAGGTTTTTCTTTTTTAATTTGTCATAGAAACATACAAAAGAAGCCATTGGCAATGGTTATTGAGAACTCTTGACTACGATCTAGCAGAGGTAACTGTCGTCATGCATGGCATCGGCGGCTTAACAGTGCAGAGGTTGAAACGCAAATTCAAAACCAACGGCTTCGAAAAAATGAAAGCCGACATCGTTATTCTAAAAGTAGGAACGAACGACATTGGGACCAAGCGGCCGGAGACAATTGGGTCAGAAATTGAGAATTTGACCCGCGAACTTAGGGAAACGTACAATGTTAAAGTTGTTGGTGTCTGTTTGATAATCCCAAGAGCCGATAACATTCATTTTAGGCGCCAAGCAGACATCGTTAATAAATATTTACAGGTAGTGATCAATGATCTCTCGTTTGCTTTTTGTTTAAATCCCCCTCAAAAGGTTTGCTGAAGGATGGTGTCCACCTAAACACCAGGGGACAATATATGCTGTATCGTAGTTACAGAGGTGCTGTAATCAAAGCAATGCAATTACTATGATACGATCCAAAAGTTGCAAGCAAAAACTGTGCAAATGTCATCAAACAAGTGTATATTATTGCAATGAGAGCTTTATATCATTAATTTCAATTTTTTTCATACATAATAATGATCAGTTTTTATAAAATCTATCATATGGGTCTCAAACCCATTTCATAAACATGTGAAAAAAAAATCCGGCAAGTTTGATAGAGAAGATTATTAACAAAATATTGTGGTTCAACCCATTAAAATTATAATCTTTTTGTATAAAATGTGTATAAATTATTTGTCGGTGTCCTGCATCTGATATGACATAAATAATTATTCTTTAAAGTAGGCACCAGTTGTTATAGTGACAAATGGTTTATTATCTGTCACTGTTTTGTCATTATGTCATTTAATTGTTGAACAAACAAATTTTAGTGACAGCATGACTTGTTACTGTCACAATGTTACAAACAAATGTTTATGGTTTATGTCGTAGGTATATCAAAACCAACACATTTGATTAGGTTAACTCAAGAGACTAGGGACCGATGAAGTGAAGGAAAATTTTAATAGGAAGATGCATGAATGCTTCCCAGGAGTTAGGAAGTTCTCCTTTCAGCAGTTTGTAGAGGGTGCTGAACCAGAAAGTTGAAGTCATGTCTAAAATACAGTCTGTAGCCTGAAACATTACGGGAGAACAAGGTCTGAATATATAAATATTTAATTTCGATATGTAGGGGTGCAATGATACCACGGATTTCAAGTCTATTTTTACAATACTATCCTTGAATTTCATGATTTTTGAAGAAAAAAATCCTGGTGATCCGCAAGTCATCAATAGAGTGGATTTTAATTGTTACAAATACAGTTGTAGATCGTGTTCGTGTTATTATTTTTTTTTTGCTTGATTGATGTAAAGGAATATACTATAACTATATAGCTATTTAAAAAACAAAATAATATATTTTAACTGGTCTATCACTCTATTTAGAGTAATGTGTTGATTTCAAAACAAAACCTAATTGCAATTGATAGTTTGAAAGTTTCAATGTCACTCTTTTGTTTATGCTCATGGAGGTAACACAGTCTAGTGCTTTTATTGATAGCTGAGTCACATCCTCCTGTTATCTTTTGTTGAACTAGACAATTATCACAGTATTCTCGGCAGTTCTGCACATTGACAGCATTTTCTCCAAAGTATGCCAAAAAATATATGTCTACAGCTTGTTTCCAAGCAGTAGTTGACATTGTCATCAAGCTGCCATCTTTTTAGCTGTTTCTGTTCTTCCCTTTCCAACTAAGCAATCGAGTTCATAATTTTGGTTCTGTCCTCAAAGCGATTATAAAGGGTGCATACTGCTGGATCACCATCTCTGCCAGCTCGTCCCGCCTCCTCGTAGTAGTGCTCGACACACTCTGGCATAATGTGAGGAACGACAAACCGGACATTTTTTTGGTCAATACCCAGGCCAAATGCCTTTGTTGCACACATAACATGGGCTCCTTCACTCATCCAAGCAGTTGTGTTACTTTTCAATTTCCTCAAGGGCACTCCCTTCTCTTTAAGCAGGAATGCCAAATTGTTACTCCATTTAGAAGTAATGCAGGAATAGCATAACATATTGTCTTTCCAGCTCCTGTGGGCCATTATTTAACACATTGAAAGAAACAGCATTACTATCAATTACCCATGCGTTGTGGGTTGAATTCAGTTAAACGTTAATTGAGTAATTTTGTGAACATAAAATTTAAAGCCTTGGCCATGTTCCTCAATAATCCTCTTGTGTTTTATCAAGTGTGCTCTATGCACTAACAAGTTTTTCAATTGATAGTATGGACCTGGCTTTGATGTTTGCATCTATTCTGTGAGCCGTCTAGCTACACAACAAAGCATACATACTTACCAAAGATACCACAGTTTACGGATGATCGATCCAACGATCCGACGATCGAGTGACACAGGAGTCCCTCCAATAACTCTTAAATGCTTTGCAAGCATTCACGAGTTAAAAATGGCATTTTCTACAAGGTATTTCAATTGACGCCTTCTAGCCACAGAAATTTTCCTTCCAGGTTTTGTTGTTGTTTGTCTGTAAAAAGCATGCATTCTTTTTTATGTTTTAGGTCGAATTAGTCCTATCGTCGAGTTTCAGCAATTTTGGGGAGCTGTAGAGGCATCAACCCTTGTTTGCCAATCTCAGCACTGCCAGTACCCATGGCAGTGTTTTTACTGCAGATTCAATTGCAAACAAGGGTTGGATTCCTGATCGCCCTCAATTGGGCATCAACAGAACAAAGTTTGCCATGGTAAGGCATAAGATTACCTGAAAAAAAAAAAGCTTTCCATCACATCAGTTATTTACAATTGCATATCTCCGTCCTTTTCACTGTACTGCTGTCACCTCTCTTGATTACCTTGATTAGAATGCACGTTTTTCATTCGCCTCCTCTAACATCCAAAGAACTTGGGGAAACAAATGTGTATCGCATCATCATATCAAACTTTTATCATCAACGGGAAGATATAAAAATGAATACTGGTTTTGATGATAAATAATGAGTTTGCATTTTAGAAAGAGGACTTGTCTGGGGTGGGTCCACCTCAGATTCTGACAGGACTTCTGGCTTCTGGGGTGGTATGTATGTTTTTTTTCTCAAGGACTGGGGTTTAAACATGGTTATTCCATTCATTCAATCTACTATGCATCAGAGAAGTAGATCTCCACATCTGGGAGTAAATGGTGATTACTAGTCCATCTTTGGTCAATCAAACTCTGACAAAATCGTTTGGATTTATTCAAGAGGTATTCAGCTACATGTAAATGGTGTCTAGAAGAGGGGTGGTGGCGGTTCCCGTAACACAATGTACAGTATTTGGGTATTATTGTGACGTGTACCGTATATTGGTATTGTTATAAATAAATAAATAATTAGGAGCTCGTCAAAGAAGATTGCAGACTTATCTGTCTCTTTATTACTGGTAATTTGTAATTTGTTTAATTTTTATAGATATATTTTATGTTATATAATATATAGATACACATGCATGTATTTATTTTTATAGGCCCATTTGCACCGTTAATGAGGTTTCATGAGTGTGTTGTAGTGGCTTTACCTGTGGCAGTTGGTGAGCCTTTTACCGATGCACAAGTTCATTGTATCATTGATATGGCTGACGGTAAGTTATTACATTTGTGTGTCCAGGAAAAAAAACGGTCCCTTTAACACTCATCATTTACTACTCAGTACAGCACTGAATAGAAGATCATAAAAAAAGTATAACTACCTTCGATGTTTCAGTATAGGCATCCAATCTAGATACCAATACTTAGAGGTTTTAAAAATTGGGTAACATAAGACAAATCTGATCAGGAGCTGCAAAAAATATTTGTTTATTTATTTACTAATATTTTCCCAGGTAAATCCCTTCAGCAAAGCTGATATAAATAGGTGACATGGATAACAAAATTATAAGGGAAAAGAAAAATGTATCCCCTTCCATTGACATTTGGGGCTAAACATGATATTTTTTTTTTCAGTGACAGGAAAGGATTATTGCTGCCGGGGAGGAGGCTGAAGCTGCACTTTTACGAAGAAGAGAGAACATGTAAACCAGTTAATTAAACATTCGGCAGATTACTGCGAGTCGATGCTTTTTTATATAATCTCCCCAAAGGAGCTGTCAGTGACTTTAAACTCTAAATTAAAATAATTGGGCATCCCTTCGAATAGATGCTTCAATTAATGTGTTAGGCTGCCTTTTATGCTGAAGTATCTAAATTTTCTGCGTTGTGAATTGTAGGACCCTTTCGCATTGTCTTTCTTTTATTCTCATAAGTGTGTTTTATAATTTGATAACTCTTTCATTTTAATTACAGAGACCGAAGAAATGTTCGAGAGGAGCAGGGTAAGGAATACCTAGAAAGTCTCAGAATCGACCAATTAAACGTGGGAAATATTTAAAAAGAATATCGAACAATATTCAATGTAGAACCGTCCGGTATGTTAACATTGGGATATACACATAGTCATCATTTCTGTTTATTTATTATAAATAATTTTTATTTTGCTTTTTTACAGGATAGGGAAAGACAACGTTTGTTAGAAATTGAAGAGGTACGTGACATTTAATAGCTTGGAACAATTTTTAACAGTTTTACTAAACATTCATATATTTTTTTAAATGTCGTTTTTATGTGTACAAAAAAAAACATTGCATTATTGCAGAGACAGACAAAATAGACGTGACCAGCAAGACAGAGAGTACGAAGAAGGGTTAAGAAGGGATCAAGAGAGGGTAAGCAGTTCATGGACAAGCATCCTCGAGGACCCTGGACGTCACGGAGATCGACACACAGGGAGCTCTTTTTTCTCGCGCGCTCCTATTTGCAAAGAATGACATCTAAAATTACATGCGAATGTTGTCTTATTCTCTTATCCAAGAAAAATATATTACGAAATTGTGCATCAAGCAAGTCAGTTCGCCGAGCGGTTTTTACAGCATGACGTCATAGGAGAAGCTCCCTGGCAGCATTTGTAGAAGGTCGATGCATTTTAACTCGATTTGTTTTCGGCACCAACATCAGACCAAGAATATGTAAGGATTAAACCTTAAATTTGAAACTATTTATGATTTCTGTCTACATTTTAGGACCTACAACACCTCGTCGGTGCTGAAGGCGAAGGCAACATTAAAGTCCGTCTACATGGAAGGGACACAACCTTCCAAAGACGTTTCACTGCTTCCGATACAAACGAGGTGATTACAACAATTACACCAAGTCCAATCGCATTCTTAGACTTATTAATTTATATAGATTCCACAGTTAGTTATGGATTCAAAATTTCAATTATGAATTAAATATTTTGGACACGAGTTATCAGAATCAATAAACCAAATCATTGCACATGTATTATTTTTCAAATTGAAAAAAGATGTCTCCACAGCATTCTGTCTCCACTGTACCGATATAGGGAGAGTATTGTTCAACCACAAACTAATTGGAATTGTTTTATCTGCAGCTCTTGTATCAAGTGGCCATTGCCAACCTGCGCGAGAGGAATATCACTATCCGAAATGCCAGTGGAAGAATCATTGAAAGAAATGACGATCCTATTGACGTTGTAGACGCAACAACACTAATGGTCTTTCATGACTTGGGTATACTAGGAGCAAGAATGGATGAGATAAAAGGAATAAATGGAATCATTTTATCAAATATCCAACTTTGTTTACCATGGTCGCGCGAGGTAAAAAAAGTTGCCCTCTGCTGTGGACTAGTTGTACATCCCCTCCTCTCCTGATTTCGAGCACCTGAATTCTTTTGTAGGGGGTTACACCACAGATGGCCCCCCCAGATGACATTCGTTTTGACCTTCCCCCTAAGAACCTGTCTAGGCTAAAAATAGGTTCTTATTACCAGTTTATGTTTGTATTCTTAATACCGCAAAAATCTCAAAACACTAAAATTTACCGATTTCATTAACAGGGCGGACACTACCAGGCCACCTTTTCCGACCTTTGGTTGGTAGTGTTGTGCCCAACCCTTGCTGGAGACCCAGAAGTAAGGGCCACTATTGACTTAAGCAATGGTAAGTCTAGTAAATTTAAAAAACATTCTTGAATTCAGAATATCTATTAAACCCTGTCGATTTTCTGAGCTCGATGGATAACGTGGATATCGTAGAACGGTCACGAAGTGAAAGTAGTGAGGGTTGGCTTAAATATATAACTCATGTACATTTTTAATTATTTTACTTGTTTTTTTTTTACAGTTACCCATTATCGCATACAAGCTGCTGTAGCAGAGGCTGAGGCGAGACTGGCCCTTACAACCGAATCAATGTGAGTTTTGTTGATTGTCTTGAATCATGCATCCATCTTCATAAGCAGTGTCATAGTAAAATCAATCAGACATCTCAGAAACTCCATTGGACAATTTACTTCTCAGAAGTTCTAGAGCAAAGCCAGTTCCATCCTCCTTAAACTTCCATAAACATATTTTGTAATCTTTATTTGGGAGAAGTCGGAAATGTAATAAGGTGTTCACAAAGTGTAGCAATTAAGAAGTCCATCAAAAAGAGCAAAAATAAATCAAATGTCCAGTAGTTGCAAATTTTTTTATTCGACGGCTGTTCAAGTCATTGCTGTTCTCCGACTAATAGCTTGGAACAATTTTTAACAGTTTTACTAAACATTCATATATTTTTTCAAATGTCGTTTTTATGTTTACAAAAAAAAAACATTGCATTATTGCAGAGACAGACAAAATAGACGTGACCAGCAAGACAGAGAGTACGAAGAAGGGTTAAGAAGGGATCAAGAGAGGGTAAGCAGTTCATGGACAAGCATCCTCGAGGACCCTGGACGTCACGGAGACCGACACACAGGGAGCTCTTTTTTCTCGCGCGCTCCTATTTGCAAAGAATGACATCTAAAATTACATGCGAATGTTGTCTTATTCTCTTATCCAAGAAAAATATATTACGAAATTGTGCATCAAGCAAGTCAGTTCGCCGAGCGGTTTTTACAGCATGACGTCATAGGAGAAGCTCCCTGGCAGTATTTGTAGAAGGTCGATGCATTTTAACTCGATTTGTTTTCGGCACCAACATCAGACCAAGAATATGTAAGGATTAAACCTTAAATTTGAAACTATTTATGATTTCTGTCTACATTTTAGGACCTACAACACCTCGTCGGTGCTGAAGGCGAAGGCAACATTAGAGTCCGTCTCCATGGAAGGGACACAACCTTCCAAAGACGTTTCACTGCTTCCGATACAAACGAGGTGATTACAACAATTACACCAAGTCCAATCGCATTCTTAGACTTATTAATTTATATAGATTCCACAGTTAGTTATGGATTCAAAATTTCAATTATGAATTAAATATTTTGGACACGAGTTATCAGAATCAATAAACCAAATCATTGCACATGTATTATTTTTCAAATTGAAAAAAGATGTCTCCACAGCATTCTGTCTCCACTGTACCGATATAGGAAGAGTATTGTTCAACCACAAACTAATTGGAATTGTTTTATCTGCAGCTCTTGTATCAAGTGGCCATTGCCAACCTGCGCGAGAGGAATATCACCATCCGAAATGCCAGTGGAAGAATCATTGAAAGAAGTGACGATCCTATTGACGTTTTAGACGCAACGACACTAATGGTCTTTCATGACTTGGGAATACTAGGAGCAAGAATGGATGAGATAAAAGGAATAAATGGAATCATTTTATCAAATATCCAACTTTGTTTACCATGGTCGCGCGAGGTAAAAAAAGTTGCCCTCTGCTGTGGACTAGTTGTACATCCCCTCCTCTCCTGATTTCGAGCACCTGAATTCTTTTGTAGGGGGTTACACCACAGATGGGCCCCCCAGATGACATTCGTTTTGACCTTCCCCCTAAGAACCTGTCTAGGCTAAAAATAGGTTCTTATTACCAGTTTATGTTTGTATTCTTAATACCGCAAAAATCTCAAAATACTAAAATTTACCGATTTCACTAACAGGGCGGACACTACCAGGCCACCTTTTCCGACCTTTGTTTGGTAGTGTTGTGCCCAACCCTTGCTGGAGACCCAGAAGTAAGGGCCACTATTGACTTAAGCAATGGTAAGTCTAGTACATTTAAAAAACATTCTTGAATTCAGAATATCTATTAAACCCTGTCGATTTTCTGAGCTCGATGGATAACGTGGATATCGTAGAACGGTCACAAAGTGAAAATAGTGAGGGTTGGCTTAAATATATAACTCATGTACATTTTTAATTATTTTACTTGTTTTTTTGTTTTTTTTTTTACAGTTACCCAGGATCGCATACAAGCTGCTGTAGCAGAGGCTGAGGCGAGACTGGCCCTTACAACCGAATCAATGTGAGTTTTGTTGATTGTCTTGAATCACCATCACCATCCGAAATGCCAGTGGAAGAATCATTGAAAGAAATGACGATCCTATTGACGTTGTAGACGTCCTCACTGTAACTTCAAAACCATCTCGTTTGTGTTGCCTGCCGATCAAATTGTACCAGCGAGTGCGACGCCAAGCAGGAGTCGAAGGAAACTTAAAGAAATGCAAGCCAGTTTCCGGGTCATAAAATGAATTTGAGCAGCCTTTAACTGCACACTGCTTTCCTTTTCTTTTTAAAGTTGGAGAAACTTCGTTTGAATCATCCATATAATTATCTAGAAGGCCCAAAATCGACTTTTGAAGAGTTCTTAGCGAAACGTGCAACACAGCTAGAAATCAAGATGGCGTCTGTGTTTTCGAGACAACTCTCGCCTCGTTTTCGTGTTCGCGTACAAGATGGCGGCGGGGACTGTAAATAGGACTATTGCATTATGCTTGTAAAACAATAACTTCAATTACAAAATGGGTCAGCTCAGTCTACCACCTGTGGGGAGTTTTGACGTATGGCGAATCCTCGCCGTTATGACGTATCATGCTCACGTGTTACAATCAGATCAGTTTGTTGTCGTTGTCACTCTTGTACTTTCAAGGAAGCGAAACAGACTTACTGTCTCTTTCGACAACGTTTTTTCAAGAAGTTTTCAAGAACAATTCAAGGATTTCTCAAGAATTTGATTCCAAGAATAATCAGGAACAAGATTGGATTGTGGGAAGATTGTGCCGGTTGAAGTTAACTTACAAATCTGAATTTGACGTTGAGTTCATCTTAACGGTAAACAACAAATCTTTACCAGGCTCAACGTACAATCAAGGGACAATCAAAATAATCCTTAGGAAATGCTTTCCAATCATTTATTTAAACATTCTGAACACAATCCAAACGACAAATCACGTTAAAAGATCCTTGACAAAAAATAACCGTTAGAGAAAACCGTTTCACCTTTGCGAAATTTTCCATAGTCGGGTTGTAGGTTTTTCTTTTTTAATTTGTCATAGAAACATACAAAAGAAGCCATTGGCAATGGTTATTGAGAACTCTTGACTACGATCTAGCAGAGGTAACTGTCGTCATGCATGGCATCGGCGGCTTAACAGTGCAGAGGTTGAAACGCAAAATCAAAACCAACGGCTTCGAAAAAATGAAAGCCGACATCGTTATTCTAAAAGTAGGAACGAACGACATTGGGACCAAGCGGCCGGAGACAATTGGGTCAGAAATTGAGAATTAAGGAAACGTACAATGTTAAAGTTGTTGGTGTCTGTTTGATAATCCCAAGAGCCGATAACATTCATTTTAGGCGCCAAGCAGACATCGTTAATAAATATTTACAGGTAGTGATCAATGATCTCTCGTTTGCTTTTTGTTTAAATCCCCCTCAAAAGGTTTGCTGAAGGATGGTGTCCACCTAAACACCAGGGGACAATATATGCTGTATCGTAGTTACAGAGGTGCTGTAATCAAAGCAATGCAATTACTATGATACGATCCAAAAGTTGCAAGCAAAAACTGTGCAAATGTCATCAAACAAGTGTATATTATTGCAATGAGAGCTTTATATCATTAATTTCAATTTTTTTCATACATAATAATGATCAGTTTTTATAAAATTTATCATATGGGTCTCAAACCCATTTCATAAACATGTGAAAAAAAAATCCGGCAAGTTTGATAGAGAAGATTATTAACAAAATATTGTGGTTCAACCCATTAAAATTATAATCTTTTTGTATAAAATGTGTATAAATTATTTGTCGGTGTCCTGCATCTGATATGACATAAATAATTATTCTTTAAAGTAGGCACCAGTTGTTATAGTGACAAATGGTTTATTATCTGTCACTGTTTTGTCATTATGTCATTTAATTGTTGAACAAACAAATTTTAGTGACAGCATGACTTGTTACTGTCACAATGTTACAAACAAATGTTTATGGTTTATGTCGTAGGTATATCAAAACCAACACATTTGATTAGGTTAACTCAAGAGACTAGGGACCGATGAAGTGAAGGAAAATTTTAATAGGAAGATGCATGAATGCTTCCCAGGAGTTAGGAAGTTCTCCTTTCAGCAGTTTGTAGAGGGTGCTGAACCAGAAAGTTGAAGTCATGTCTAAAATACAGTCTGTAGCCTGAAACATTACGGGAGAACAAGGTCTGAATATATAAATATTTAATTTCGATATGTAGGGGTGCAATGATACCACGGATTTCAAGTCTATTTTTACAATACTATCCTTGAATTTCATGATTTTTGAAGAAAAAAATCCTGGTGATCCGCAAGTCATCAATAGAGTGGATTTTAATTGTTACAAATACAGTTGTAGATCGTGTTCGTGTTATTATTTTTTTTTTGCTTGATTGATGTAAAGGAATATACTATAACTATATAGCTATTTAAAAAACAAAATAATATATTTTAACTGGTCTATCACTCTATTTAGAGTAATGTGTTGATTTCAAAACAAAACCTAATTGCAATTGATAGTTTGGAAGTTTCAATGTCACTCTTTTGTTTATGCTCATGGAGGTAACACAGTCTAGTGCTTTTATTGATAGCTGAGTCACATCCTCCTGTTATCTTTTGTTGAACTAGACAATTATCACAGTATTCTCGGCAGTTCTGCACATTGACAGCATTTTCTCCAAAGTATGCCAAAAAATATATGTCTAGAGCTTGTTTCCAAGCAGTATTTGACAGTGTCATCAAGCTGCCATCTTTTTAGCTGTTTCTGTTCTTCCCTTTCCAACTAAGCAATCGAGTTCATAATTTTGGTTCTGTCCTCAAAGCGATTATAAAGGGTGCATACTGCTGGATCACCATCTCTGCCAGCTCGTCCCGCCTCCTCGTAGTAGTGCTCAACACACTCTGGCATAATGTGAGGAACGACAAACCGGACATTTTTTTGGTCAATACCCAGGCCAAATGCCTTTGTTGCACACATAACATGGGCTCCTTCACTCATCCAAGCAGTTGTGTTACTTTTCAATTTCCTCAAGGGCACTCCCTTCTCTTTAAGCAGGAATGCCAAATTGTTACTCCATTTAGAAGTAATGCAGGAATAGCATAACATATTGTCTTTCCAGCTCCTGTGGGCCATTATTTAACACATTGAAAGAAACAGCATTACTATCAATTACCCATGCGTTGTGGGTTGAATTCAGTTAAACGTTAATTGAGTAATTTTGTGAACATAAAATTTAAAGCCTTGGCCATGTTCCTCAATAATCCTCTTGTGTTTTATCAAGTGTGCTCTATGCACTAACAAGTTTTTCAATTGATAGTATGGACCTGGCTTTGATGTTTGCATCTATTCTGTGAGCCGTCTAGCTACACAACAAAGCATACATACTTACCAAAGATACCACAGTTTACGGATGATCGATCCAACGATCCGACGATCGAGTGACACAGGAGTCCCTCCAATAACTCTTAAATGCTTTGCAAGCATTCACGAGTTAAAAATGGCATTTTCTACAAGGTATTTCAATTGACGCCTTCTAGCCACAGAAATTTTCCTTCCAGGTTTTGTTGTTGTTGTTTGTCTGTAAAAAGCATGCATTCTTTTTTATGTTTTAGGTCGAATTAGTCCTATCGTCGAGTTTCAGCAATTTTGGGGAGCTGTAGAGGCATCAACCCTTGTTTGCCAATCTCAGTGTGTTATATAATATATAGATACACATGCATGTATGTATTTTTATAGGCCCATTTGCACCGTTAATGAGGTTTCATGAGTGTGTTGTAGTGGCTTTACCTGTGGAAGTTGGTGAGCCTTTTACCGATGCACAAGTTCATTGTATCATTGATATGGCTGACGGTAAGTTATTACATTTGTGTGTCCAGGAAAAAAAATGGTCCCTTTAACACTCATCATTTACTACTCAGTACAGCACTGAATAGAAGATCATAAAAAAAAGTATAACTACCTTCGATGTTTCAGTATAGGCATCCAATCTAGATACCAATACTTAGAGGTTTTATAAATTGGGTAACATAAGACAAATCTGATCAGGAGCTGCAAAAAATATTTGTTTATTTATTTACTAATATTTTCCCAGGTAAATCCCTTCAGCAAAGCTGATATAAATAGGTGACATGGATAACAAAATTATAAGGGAAAAGAAAAATGTATCCCCTTCCATTGACATTTGGGGCTAAACATGATTTTTTTTTCAGTGACAGGAAAGGATTATTGCTGCCGGGGAGGAGGCTGAAGCTGCACTTTTACGAAGAAGAGAGAACATGTAAACCAGTTAATTAAACATTCGGCAGATTACTGCGAGTCGATGCTTTTTTATATAATCTCCCCAAAGGAGCTGTCAGTGACTTTAAACTCTAAATTAAAATAATTGGGCATCCCTTCGAATAGATGCTTCAATTAATGTGTTAGGCTGCCTTTTATGCTGAAGTATCTAAATTTTCTGCGTTGTGAATTGTAGGACCCTTTCGCATTGTCTTTCTTTTATTCTCATAAGTGTGTTTTATAATTTGATAACTCTTTCATTTTAATTACAGAGACCGAAGAAATGTTCGAGAGGAGCAGGGTAGGGAATACCTAGAAAGTCTCAGAATCGACCAATTAAACGTGGGAAATATTTAAAAAGAATATCGAACAATATTCAATGTAGAACAGTCCGGTATGTTAACATTGGGATATACACATAGTCATCATTTCTGTTTATTTATTATAAATAATTTTTATTTTGCTTTTTTACAGGATAGGGAAAGACAACGTTTGTTAGAAATTGAAGAGGTACGTGACATTTAATAGCTTGGAACAATTTTTAACAGTTTTACTAAACATTCATATATTTTTTTAAATGTCGTTTTTATGTGTACAAAAAAAACATTGCATTATTGCAGAGACAGAAAAAATAGACGTGACCAGCAAGACAGAGAGTACGAAGAAGGGTTAAGAAGAGATCAAGAGAGGGTAAGCAGTTCATGGACAAGCATCCTCGGGGACCCTGGACGTCACGGAGATCGACACACAGGGAGCTCTTTTTTCTCGCGCGCTCCTATTTGAAAAGAATGACATCTAAAATTATATGCGAATGTTGTCTTATTCTCTTATCCAAGAAAAATATATTACGAAATTGTGCATCAAGCAAGTCAGTTCGCCGAGCGGTTTTTACGGCATGACGTCATAGGAGAAGCTCCCTGGCAGCATTTGTAGAAGGTCGATGCAGTTTAACTCGATTTGTTTCGGCACCAACATTAGACCAAGAATATGTCAGGATTAAACGTTAAAAGTGAAACTATTTATGATTTTTGTCTACATTTTAGGACCTACAACACCTCGTCGGTGCTGAAGGCGAAGGCAACATTAGAGTCCGTCTCCGTGGAAGGGACACAACCTTCCAAAGACGTTTCACTGCTTCCGATACAAACGAGGTGATTACAACAATTACACCAAGTTCAATCGCATTCTTAGACTTATTAATTTATATAGATTCCACAGTTAGTTATGGATTCAAAATTTCAATTATGAATTAAATATTTTGGACACGAGTTATCAGAATCAATAAACCAAATCATTGCACATGTATTATTTTTCAAATTGAAAAAAGATGTCTCCACAGCATTCTGTCTCCACTGTACCGATATAGGGAGAGTATTGTTCAACCACAAACTAATTGGAATTGTTTTATCTGTAGCTCTTGTATCAAGTGGCCATTGCCAACCTGCGCGAGAGGAATATCACTATCCGAAATGCCAGTGGAAGAATCATTGAAAGAAATGACGATCCTATTGACGTTGTAGACGCAACGACACTAATGGTCTTTCATGACTTGGGTATACTAGGAGCAAGAATGGATGAGAAAAAAGGAATAAATGGAATCATTTTATCAATTTCCAACTTTGTTTACCATGGTGGCGCGAGGTAAAAAAAAGTTGCCCTCTGCTGTGGACTAGTTGTACATCCCCTCCTCTCCTGATTTCGAGCACCTGAATTCTTTTGTAGGGGGTTACACCACAGATGGGCCCCCCAGATGACATTCGTTTTGACCTTCCCCCTAAGAACCTGTCTAGGCTAAAAATAGGTTCTTATTACCAGTTTATGTTTGTATTCTTAATACCGCAAAAATCTCAAAACACTAAAACTTACCATTTCATTAACAGGGCGGACACTACCAGGCCACCTTTTCCGACCTTTGGTTGGTAGTGTTGTGCCCAACCCTTGCTGGAGACCCAGAAGTAAGGGCCACTATTGACTTAAGCAATGGTAAGTCTAGTAAATTTAAAAAACATTCTTGAATTCAGAATATCTATTAAACCCTGTCGATTTTCTGAGCTCGATGGATAACGTGGATATCGTGAAAGTAGTGAGGGTTGGCTTAAATATATAACTCATGTACATTTTTAATTATTTTACTTGTTTTTTTGTTTTTGTTTTTTTACAGTTACCCAGGATCGCATACAAGCTGCTGTAGCAGAGGCTGAGGCGAGACTGGCCCTTACAACCGAATCAATGTGAGTTTTGTTGATTGTCTTGAATCATGCATCCATCTTCATAAGCAGTGTCATAGTAAAATCAATCAGACATCTCAGAAACTCCCTTGGACAATTTACTTCTCAGAAGTTCTAGAGCAAAGCCAGTTCCATCCTCCTTAAACTTCCATAAACATATTTTGTAGTCCATCAAAAAGAGCAAAAATAAATCAAATGTCCAGTAGTTGCAAATTTTTTTATTCGACGGCTGTTCAAGTCATTGCTGTTCTCCGACTAATAGCTTGGAACAATTTTTAACAGTTTTACTAAACATTCATATATTTTTTCAAATGTCGTTTTTATGTTTACAAAAAAAAAAACCATTGCATTATTGCAGAGACAGACAAAATAGACGTGACCAGCAAGACAGAGAGTACGAAGAAGGGTTAAGAAGGGATCAAGAGAGGGTAAGCAGTTCATGGACAAGCATCCTCGGGGACCCTGGACGTCACGGAGATCGACACACAGGGAGCTCTTTTTTCTCGCGCGCTCCTATTTGCAAAGAATGACATCTAAAATTACATGCGAATGTTGTCTTATTCTCTTATCCAAGAAAAATATATTACGAAATTGTGCATCAAGCAAGTCAGTTCGCCGAGCGGTTTTTACAGCATGACGTCATAGGAGAAGCTCCCTGGCAGCATTTGTAGAAGGTCGATGCATTTTAACTCGATTTGTTTTCGGCACCAACATCAGACCAAGAATATGTAAGGATTAAACCTTAAATTTGAAACTATTTATGATTTCTGTCTACATTTTAGGACCTACAACACCTCGTCGGTGCTGAAGGCGAAGGCAACATTAGAGTCCGTCTCCATGGAAGGGACACAACCTTCCAAAGACGTTTCACTGCTTCCGATACAAACGAGGTGATTACAACAATTACACCAAGTCCAATCGCATTCTTAGACTTATTAATTTATATAGATTCCACAGTTAGTTATGGATTCAAAATTTCAATTATGAATTAAATATTTTGGACACGAGTTATCAGAATCAATAAACCAAATCATTGCACATGTATTATTTTTCAAATTGAAAAAAGATGTCTCCACAGCATTCTGTCTCCACTGTACCGATATAGGGAGAGTATTGTTCAACCACAAACTAATTGGAATTTTTTTATCTGCAGCTCTTGTATCAAGTGGCCATTGCCAACCTGCGCGAGAGGAATATCACTATCCGAAATGCCAGTGGAAGAATCATTGAAAGAAATGACGATCCTATTGACGTTGTAGACGCAACGACACTAATGGTCTTTCATGACTTGGGTATACTAGGAGCAAGAATGGATGAGATAAAAGGAATAAATGGAATCATTTTATCAAATATCCAACTTTGTTTACCATGGTGGCGCGAGGTAAAAAAAAGTTGCCCTCTGCTGTGGACTAGTTGTACATCCCCTCCTCTCCTGATTTCGAGCACCTGAATTCTTTTGTAGGGGGTTACACCACAGATGGGCCCCCCAGATGACATTCGTTTTGACCTTCCCCCTAAGAACCTGTCTAGGCTAAAAATAGGTTCTTATTACCAGTTTATGTTTGTATTCTTAATACCGCAAAAATCTCAAAACACTAAAACTTACCATTTCATTAACAGGGCGGACACTACCAGGCCACCTTTTCCGACCTTTGGTTGGTAGTGTTGTGCCCAACCCTTGCTGGAGACCCAGAAGTAAGGGCCACTATTGACTTAAGCAATGGTAAGTCTAGTAAATTTAAAAAACATTCTTGAATTCAGAATATCTATTAAACCCTGTCGATTTTCTGAGCTCGATGGATAACGTGGATATCGTGAAAGTAGTGAGGGTTGGCTTAAATATATAACTCATGTACATTTTTAATTATTTTACTTGTTTTTTTGTTTTTGTTTTTTTACAGTTACCCAGGATCGCATACAAGCTGCTGTAGCAGAGGCTGAGGCGAGACTGGCCCTTACAACCGAATCAATGTGAGTTTTGTTGATTGTCTTGAATCATGCATCCATCTTCATAAGCAGTGTCATAGTAAAATCAATCAGACATCTCAGAAACTCCCTTGGACAATTTACTTCTCAGAAGTTCTAGAGCAAAGCCAGTTCCATCCTCCTTAAACTTCCATAAACATATTTTGTAGTCCATCAAAAAGAGCAAAAATAAATCAAATGTCCAGTAGTTGCAAATTTTTTTATTCGACGGCTGTTCAAGTCATTGCTGTTCTCCGACTAATAGCTTGGAACAATTTTTAACAGTTTTACTAAACATTCATATATTTTTTTAAATGTCGTTTTTATGTGTACAAAAAAAACATTGCATTATTGCAGAGACAGACAAAATAGACGTGACCATCAAGACAGAGAGTACGAAGAAGGGTTAAGAAGGGATCAAGAGAGGGTAAGCAGTTCATGGACAAGCATCCTCGGGGACCCTGGACGTCACGGAGATCGACACACAGGGAGCTCTTTTTTCTCGCGCGCTCCTATTTGCAAAGAATGACATCTAAAATTACATGCGAATGTTGTCTTATTCTCTTATCCAAGAAAAATATATTACGAAATTGTGCATCAAGCAAGTCAGTTCGCCGAGCGGTTTTTACAGCATGACGTCATAGGAGAAGCTCCCTGGCAGCATTTGTAGAAGGTCGATGCATTTTAACTCGATTTGTTTTCGGCACCAACATCAGACCAAGAATATGTAAGGATTAAACCTTAAATTTGAAACTATTTATGATTTCTGTCTACATTTTAGGACCTACAACACCTCGTCGGTGCTGAAGGCGAAGGCAACATTAGAGTCCGTCTCCATGGAAGGGACACAACCTTCCAAAGACGTTTCACTGCTTTCGATACAAACGAGGTGATTACAACAATTACACCAAGTCCAATCGCATTCTTAGACTTATTAATTTATATAGATTCCACAGTTAGTTATGGATTCAAAATTTCAATTATGAATTAAATATTTTGGACACGAGTTATCAGAATCAATAAACCAAATCATTGCACATGTATTATTTTTCAAATTGAAAAAAGATGTCTCCACAGCATTCTGTCTCCACTGTACCGATATAGGGAGAGTATTGTTCAACCACAAACTAATTGGAATTGTTTTATCTGCAGCTCTTGTATCAAGTGGCCATTGCCAACCTGCGCGAGAGGAATATCACTATCCGAAATGCCAGTGGAAGAATCATTGAAAGAAATGACGATCCTATTGACGTTGTAGACGCAACGACACTAATGGTCTTTCATGACTTGGGTATACTAGGAGCAAGAATGGATGAGATAAAAGGAATAAATGGAATCATTTTATCAAATATCCAACTTTGTTTACCATGGTCGCGCGAGGTAAAAAAAGTTGCCCTCTGCTGTGGACTAGTTGTACATCCCCTCCTCTCCTGATTTCGAGCACCTGAATTCTTTTGTAGGGGGTTACACCACAGATGGGCCCCCCAGATGACATTCGTTTTGACCTTCCCCCTAAGAACCTGTCTAGGCTAAAAATAGGTTCTTATTACCAGTTTATGTTTGTATTCTTAATACCGCAAAAATCTCAAAACACTAAAATTTACCGATTTCATTAACAGGGCGGACACTACCAGGCCACCTTTTCCGACCTTTGGTTGGTAGTGTTGTGCCCAACCCTTGCTGGAGACCCAGAAGTAAGGGCCACTATTGACTTAAGCAATGGTAAGTCTAGTACATTTAAAAAACATTCTTGAATTCAGAATATCTATTAAACCCTGTCGATTTTCTGAGCTCGATGGATAACGTGGATATCGTAGAACGGTCACGAAGTGAAAGTAGTGAGGGTTGGCTTAAATATATAACTCATGTACATTTTTAATTATTTTACTTGTTTTTTTTTTTACAGTTACCCAGGATCGCATACAAGCTGCTGTAGCAGAGGCTGAGGCGAGACTGGCCCTTACAACCGAATCAATGTGAGTTTTGTTGATTGTCTTGAATCATGCATCCATCTTCATAAGCAGTGTCATAGTAAAATCAATCAGACATCTCAGAAACTCCATTGGACAATTTACTTCTCAGAAGTTCTAGAGCAAAGCCAGTTCCATCCTCCTTAAACTTCCATAAACATATTTTGTAATCTTTATTTGGGAGAAGTCGGAAATGTAATAAGGTGTTCACAAAGTGTAGCAATTAAGAAGTCCATCAAAAAGAGCAAAAATAAATCAAATGTCCAGTAGTTGCAAATTTTTTTATTCGACGGCTGTTCAAGTCATTGCTGTTCTCCGACTAATAGCTTGGAACAATTTTTAACAGTTTTACTAAACATTCATATATATTTTTAAATGTCGATTTTATGTGTACAAAAAAAAACATTGCATTATTGCAGAGACAGACAAAATAGATGTGACCAGCAAGACAGAGAGTACGAAGAAGGGTTAAGAAGGGATCAAGAGAGGGTAAGCAGTTCATGGACAAGCATCCTCGGGGACCCTGGACGTCACGGAGATCGACACACAGGGAGCTCTTTTTTCTCGCGCGCTCCTATTTGCAAAGAATGACATCTAAAATTACATGCGAATGTTGTCTTATTCTCTTATCCAAGAAAAATATATTACGAAATTGTGCATCAAGCAAGTCAGTTCGCCGAGCGGTTTTTACAGCATGACGTCATAGGAGAAGCCCCCTGGCAGCATTTGTAGAAGGTCGATGCATTTTAACTCGATTTGTTTTCGGCACCAACATCAGACCAAGAATATGTAAGGATTAAACCTTAAATTTGAAACTATTTATGATTTCTGTCTACATTTTAGGACCTACAACACCTCGTCGGTGCTGAAGGCGAAGGCAACATTAGAGTCCGTCTCCATGGAAGGGACACAACCTTCCAAAGACGTTTCACTGCTTCCGATACAAACGAGGTGATTACAACAATTACACCAAGTCCAATCGCATTCTTAGACTTATTAATTTATATAGATTCCACAGTTAGTTATGGATTCAAAATTTCAATTATGAATTAAATATTTTGGACACGAGTTATCAGAATCAATAAACCAAATCATTGCACATGTATTATTTTTCAAATTGAAAAAAGATGTCTCCACAGCATTCTGTCTCCACTGTACCGATATAGGGAGAGTATTGTTCAACCACAAACTAATTGGAATTGTTTTATCTGCAGCTCTTGTATCAAGTGGCCATTGCCAACCTGCGCGAGAGGAATATCACCATCCGAAATGCCAGTGGAAGAATCATTGAAAGAAATGACGATCCTATTGACGTTGTAGACGCAACGACACTAATGGTCTTTCATGACTTGGGTATACTAGGAGCAAGAATGGATGAGATAAAAGGAATAAATGGAATCATTTTATCAAATATCCAACTTTGTTTACCATGGTCGCGCGAGGTAAAAAAAAGTTGCCCTCTGCTGTGGACTAGTTGTACATCCCCTCCTCTCCTGATTTCGAGCACCTGAATTCTTTTGTAGGGGGTTACACCACAGATGGGCCCCCCAGATGACATTCGTTTTGACCTTCCCCCTAAGAACCTGTCTAGGCTAAAAATAGGTTCTTATTACCAGTTTATGTTTGTATTCTTAATACCGCAAAAATCTCAAAATACTAAAATTTACCGATTTCATTAACAGGGCGGACACTACCAGGCCACCTTTTCCGACCTTTGTTTGGTAGTGTTGTGCCCAACCCTTGCTGGAGACCCAGAAGTAAGGGCCACTATTGACTTAAGCAATGGTAAGTCTAGTACATTTAAAAAACATTATTGAATTCAGAATATCTATTAAACCCTGTCGATTTTCTGAGCTCGATGGATAACGTGGATATCGTAGAACGGTCACGAAGTGAAAGTAGTGAGGGTTGGCTTAAATATATAACTCATGTACATTTTTAATTATTTTACTTGTTTTTTTTTTACAGTTACCCAGGATCGCATACAAGCTGCTGTAGCAGAGGCTGAGGCGAGACTGGCCCTTACAACCGAATCAATGTGAGTTTTGTTGATTGTCTTGAATCACCATCACCATCCGAAATGCCAGTGGAAGAATCATTGAAAGAAATGACGATCCTATTGACGTTGTAGACGTCCTCACTGTAACTTCAAAACCATCTCGTTTGTGTTGCCTGCCGATCAAATTGTACCTGCGAGTGCGACGCCAAGCAGGAGTCGAAGGAAACTTAAAGAAATGCAAGCCAGTTTCCGGGTCATAAAATGAATTTGAGCAGCCTTTAACTGCACACTGCTTTCCTTTTCTTTTTAAAGTTGGAGAAACTTCGTTTGAATCATCCATATAATTATCTAGAAGGCCCAAAATCGACTTTTGAAGAGTTCTTAGCGAAACGTGCAACACAGCTAGAAATCAAGATGGCGTCTGTGTTTTCGAGACAACTCTCGCCTCGTTTTCGTGTTCGCGTCCAAGATGGCGGCGGGGACTGTAAATAGGACTATTGCATTATGCTTGTAAAACAATAACTTCAATTACAAAATGGGTCAGCTCAGTCTACCACCTGTGGGGAGTTTTGACGTATGGCGAATCCTCGCCGTTATGACGTATCATGCTCACGTGTTACAATCAGATCAGTTTGTTGTCGTTGTCACTCTTGAACTTTCAAGGAAGCGAAACAGACTTACTGTCTCTTTCGACAACGTTTTTTCAAGAAGTTTTCAAGAACTATTCAAGGATTTCTCAAGAATTTGATTCCAAGAATAATCAGGAACAAGATTGGATTGTGGGAAGATTGTGCCGGTTGAAGTTAACTTACAAATCTGAATTTGACGTTGAGTTCATCTTAACGGTAAACAACAAATCTTTACCAGGCTCAACGTACAATCAAGGGACAATCAAAATAATCCTTAGGAAATGCTTCCCAATCATTTATTTAAACATTCTGAACACAATCCAAACGACAAATCACGTTAAAAGATCCTTGACAAAAAATAACCGTTAGAGAAAACCGTTTCACCTTTGCGAAATTTTCCATAGTCGGGTTGTAGGTTTTTCTTTTTTAATTTGTCATAGAAACATACAAAAGAAGCCATTGGCAATGGTTATTGAGAACTCTTGACTATGATCTAGCAGAGGTAACTGTCGTCATGCATGGCATCGGCGGCTTAACAGTGCATAGGTTGAAACGCAAAATCAAAACCAACGGCTTCGAAAAAATGAAAGCCGACATCGTTATTCTAAAAGTAGGAACGAACGACATTGGGACCAAGCGGCCGGAGACAATTGGGTCAGAAATTGAGAATTTGACCCGCGAACTTAGGGAAACGTACAATGTTAAAGTTGTTGGTGTCTGTTTGATAATCCCAAGAGCCGATAACATTCATTTTAGGCGCCAAGCAGACATCGTTAATAAATATTTACAGGTAGTGATCAATGATCTCTCGTTTGCTTTTTGTTTAAATCCCCCTCAAAAGGTTTGCTGAAGGATGGTGTCCACCTAAACACCAGGGGACAATATATGCTGTATCGTAGTTACAGAGGTGCTGTAATCAAAGCAATGCAATTACTATGATACGATCCAAAAGTTGCAAGCAAAAACTGTGCAAATGTCATCAAACAAGTGTATATTATTGCAATTAGAGCTTTATATCAT
Source organism: Nematostella vectensis (assembly GCF_932526225.1). Classification (NCBI taxonomy): domain Eukaryota; kingdom Metazoa; phylum Cnidaria; class Anthozoa; order Actiniaria; family Edwardsiidae; genus Nematostella; species Nematostella vectensis. The sequence goes on from NC_064046.1 coordinate 5,876,055, forward strand.
TAATTTCATTTTTTTTCATACATAATAATGATCAGTTTTTATAAAATTTATCATATGGGTCTCAAACCCATTTCATAAACATGTGAAAAAAAATCCGGCAAGTTTGATAGAGAAGATTATTAACAAAATATTGTGGTTCAACCCATTAAAATTATAATCTTTTTGTATAAAATGTGTATAAATTATTTGTCGGTGTCCTGCATCTGATATGACATAAATAATTATTCTTTAAAGTAGGCACCAGTTGTTATAGTGACAAATGGTTTATTATCTGTCACTGTTTTGTCATTATGTCATTTAATTGTTGAACAAACAAATTTTAGTGACAGCATGACTTGTTACTGTCACAATGTTACAAACAAATGTTTATGGTTTATGTCGTAGGTATATCAAAACCAACACATTTGATTAGGTTAACTCAAGAGACTAGGGACCGATGAAGTGAAGGAAAATTTTAATAGGAAGATGCATGAATGCTTCCCAGGAGTTAGGAAGTTCTCCTTTCAGCAGTTTGTAGAGGGTGCTGAACCAGAAAGTTGAAGTCATGTCTAAAATACAGTCTGTAGCCTGAAACATTACGGGAGAACAAGGTCTGAATATATAAATATTTAATTTCGATATGTAGGGGTGCAATGATACCACGGATTTCAAGTCTATTTTTACAATACTATCCTTGAATTTCATGATTTTTGAAGAAAAAAATCCTGGTGATCCGCAAGTCATCAATAGAGTGGATTTTAATTGTTACAAATACAGTTGTAGATCGTGTTCGTGTTATTATTTTTTTTTTTGCTTGATTGATGTAAAGGAATATACTATAACTATATAGCTATTTAAAAAACAAAATAATATATTTTAACTGGTCTATCACTCTATTTAGAGTAATGTGTTGATTTCAAAACAAAACCTAATTGCAATTGATAGTTTGAAAGTTTCAATGTCACTCTTTTGTTTATGCTCATGGAGGTAACACAGTCTAGTGCTTTTATTGATAGCTGAGTCACATCCTCCTGTTATCTTTTGTTGAACTAGACAATTATCACAGTATTCTCGGCAGTTCTGCACATTGACAGCATTTTCTCCAAAGTATGCCAAAAAATATATGTCTACAGCTTGTTTCCAAGCAGTAGTTGACATTGTCATCAAGTTGCCATCTTTTTAGCTGTTTCTGTTCTTCCCTTTCCAACTAAGCAATCGAGTTCATAATTTTGGTTCTGTCCTCAAAGCGATTTTAAAGGGTGCATACTGCTGGATCACCATCTCTGCCAGCTCGTCCCGCCTCCTCGTAGTAGTGCTCAACACACTCTGGCATAATGTGAGGAACGACAAACCGGACATTTTTTTGGTCAATACCCAGGCCAAATGCCTTTGTTGCACACATAACATGGGCTCCTTCACTCATCCAAGCAGTTGTGTTACTTTTCAATTTCCTCAAGGGCACTCCCTTCTCTTTAAGCAGGAATGCCAAATTGTTACTCCATTTAGAAGTAATGCAGGAATAGCATAACATATTGTCTTTCCAGCTCCTGTGGGCCATTATTTAACACATTGAAAGAAACAGCATTACTATCAATTACCCATGCGTTGTGGGTTGAATTCAGTTAAACGTTAATTGAGTAATTTTGTGAACATAAAATTTAAAGCCTTGGCCATGTTCCTCAATAATCCTCTTGTGTTTTATCAAGTGTGCTCTATGCACTAACAAGTTTTTCAATTGATAGTATGGACCTGGCTTTGATGTTTGCATCTATTCTGTGAGCCGTCTAGCTACACAACAAAGCATACATACTTACCAAAGATACCACAGTTTACGGATGATCGATCCAACGATCCGACGATCGAGTGACACAGGAGTCCCTCCAATAACTCTTAAATGCTTTGCAAGCATTCACGAGTTAAAAATGGCATTTTCTACAAGGTATTTCAATTGACGCCTTCTAGCCACAGAAATTTTCCTTCCAGGTTTTGTTGTTGTTTGTCTGTAAAAAGCATGCATTCTTTTTTATGTTTTAGGTCGAATTAGTCCTATCGTCGAGTTTCAGCAATTTTGGGGAGCTGTAGAGGCATCAACCCTTGTTTGCCAATCTCAGTACTGCCAGTACCCATGGCAGTGTTTTTACTGCAGATTCAATTGCAAACAAGGGTTGGATTCCTGATCGCCCTCAATTGGGCATCAACAGAAAAAAGTTTGCCATGGTAAGGCATAAGATTACCTGAAAAAAAAAAGCTTTCCATCACATCAGTTATTTACAATTACATATCTCCGTCCTTTTCACTGTACTGCTGTCACCTCTCTTGATTACCTTGATTAGAATGCACGTTTTTCATTCGCCTCCTCTAACATCCAAAGAACTTGGGGAAACAAATGTGTATCGCATCATCATATCAAACTTTTATCATCAACGGGAAGATATAAAAATGAATACTGGTTTTGATGATAAATAATGAGTTTGCATTTTAGAAAGAGGACTTGTCTGGGGTGGGTCCACCTCAGATTCTGACAGGACTTCTGGCTTCTGGGGTGGTATGTATGTTTTTTTTTCTCAAGGACTGGGGTTTAAACATGGTTATTCCATTCATTCAATCTACTATGCATCAGAGAAGTAGATCTCCACATCTGGGAGTAAATGGTGATTACTAGTCCATCTTTGGTCAATCAAACTCTGACAAAATCGTTTGGATTTATTCAAGAGGTATTCAGCTACATGTAAATGGTGTCTAGAAGAGGGGTGGTGGCGGTTCCCGTAACACAATGTACAGTATTTGGGTATTATTGTGACGTGTACCGTATATTGGTATTGTTATAAATAAATAAATAATTAGGAGCTCGTCAAAGAAGATTGCAGACTTATCTGTCTCTTTATTACTGGTAATTTGTAATTTGTTTAATTTTTATAGATATATTTTATGTTATATAATATATAGATACACATGCATGTATGTATTTTTATAGGCCCATTTGCACCGTTAATGAGGTTTCATGAGTGTGTTGTAGTGGCTTTACCTGTGGCAGTTGGTGAGCCTTTTACCGATGCACAAGTTCATTGTATCATTGATATGGCTGACGGTAAGTTATTACATTTGTGTGTCCAGGAAAAAAACGGTCCCTTTAACACTCATCATTTACTACTCAGTACAGCACTGAATAGAAGATCATAAAAAAAGTATAACTACCTTCGATGTTTCAGTATAGGCATCCAATCTAGATACCAATACTTAGAGGTTTTAAAAATTGGGTAACATAAGACAAATCTGATCAGGAGCTGCAAAAAATATTTGTTTATTTATTTACTAATATTTTCCCAGGTAAATCCCTTCAGCAAAGCTGATATAAATAGGTGACATGGATAACAAAATTATAAGGGAAAAGAAAAATGTATCCCCTTCCATTGACATTTGGGGCTAAACATGATTTTTTTTTTCAGTGACAGGAAAGGATTATTGCTGCCGGGGAGGAGGCTGAAGCTGCACTTTTACGAAGAAGAGAGAACATGTAAACCAGTTAATTAAACATTCGGCAGATTACTGCGAGTCGATGCTTTTTTAAATAATCTCCCCAAAGGAGCTGTCAGTGACTTTAAACTCTAAATTAAAATAATTGGGCATCCCTTCGAATAGATGCTTCAATTAATGTGTTAGGCTGCCTTTTATGCTGAAGTATCTAAATTTTCTGCGTTGTGAATTGTAGGACCCTTTCGCATTGTCTTTCTTTTATTCTCATAAGTGTGTTTTATAATTTGATAACTCTTTCATTTTAATTACAGAGACCGAAGAAATGTTCGAGAGGAGCAGGGTAAGGAATACCTAGAAAGTCTCAGAATCGACCAATTAAACGTGGGAAATATTTAAAAAGAATATCGAACAATATACAATGTAGAACCGTCCGGTATGTTAACATTGGGATATACACATAGTCATCATTTCTGTTTATTTATTATAAATAATTTTTATTTTGCTTTTTTACAGGATAGGGAAAGACAACGTTTGTTAGAAATTGAAGAGGTACGTGACATTTAATAGCTTGGAACAATTTTTAACAGTTTTACTAAACATTCATATATTTTTTCAAATGTCGTTTTTATGTTTACAAAAAAAAACATTGCATTATTGCAGAGACAGACAAAATAGACGTGACCAGCAAGACAGAGAGTACGAAGAAGGGTTAAGAAGGGATCAAGAGAGGGTAAGCAGTTCATGGACAAGCATCCTCGAGGACCCTGGACGTCACGGAGACCGACACACAGGGAGCTCTTTTTTCTCGCGCGCTCCTATTTGCAAAGAATGACATCTAAAATTACATGCGAATGTTGTCTTATTCTCTTATATCCACATAGATCCACATAGATCGTTATTTATTTAAATACTTTTACTTATAGTTATATTTCTAATTATTATAGATATATATATTTTTTTTTTTCCACACGCCCCTTGTGGAAATCAGCTGTTGTTGACGGGGCAAGCGTGTCTTAAATAAAGTCTATCTATCTATCTATCTATCTATCTTATCCAAGAAAAATATATTACGAAATTGTGCATCAAGCAAGTCAGTTCGCCGAGCGGTTTTTACAGCATGACGTCATAGGAGAAGCTCCCTGGCAGCATTTGTAGAAGGTCGATGCATTTTAACTCGATTTGTTTTCGGCACCAACATCAGACCAAGAATATGTAAGGATTAAACCTTAAATTTGAAACTATTTATGATTTCTGTCTACATTTTAGGACCTACAACACCTCGTCGGTGCTGAAGGCGAAGGCAACATTAGAGTCCGTCTCCATGGAAGGGACACAACCTTCCAAAGACGTTTCACTGCTTCCGATACAAACGAGGTGATTACAACAATTACACCAAGTTCAATCGCATTCTTAGACTTATTAATTTATATAGATTCCACAGTTAGTTATGGATTCAAAATTTCAATTATGAATTAAATATTTTGGACACGAGTTATCAGAATCAATAAACCAAATCATTGCACATGTATTATTTTTCAAATTGAAAAAAGATGTCTCCACAGCATTCTGTCTCCACTGTACCGATATAGGGAGAGTATTGTTCAACCACAAACTAATTGGAATTGTTTTATCTGCAGCTCTTGTATCAAGTGGCCATTGCCAACCTGCGCGAGAGGAATATCACCATCCGAAATGCCAGTGGAAGAATCATTGAAAGAAATGACGATCCTATTGACGTTGTAGACGCAACGACACTAATGGTCTTTCATGACTTGGGTATACTAGGAGCAAGAATGGATGAGATAAAAGGAATAAATGGAATCATTTTATCAAATATCCAACTTTGTTTACCATGGTCGCGCGAGGTAAAAAAAGTTGCCCTCTGCTGTGGACTAGTTGTACATCCCCTCCTCTCCTGATTTCGAGCACCTGAATTCTTTTGTAGGGGTTACAACACAGATGGGCCCCCCAGATGACATTCGTTTTGACCTTCCCCCTAAGAACCTGTCTAGGCTAAAAATAGGTTCTTATTACCAGTTTATGTTTGTATTCTTAATACCGCAAAAATCTCAAAATACTAAAATTTACCGATTTCATTAACAGGGCGGACACTACCAGGCCACCTTTTCCGACCTTTGTTTGGTAGTGTTGTGCCCAACCCTTGCTGGAGACCCAGAAGTAAGGGCCACTATTGACTTAAGCAATGGTAAGTCTAGTACATTTAAAAAACATTCTTGAATTCAGAATATCTATTAAACCCTGTCGATTTTCTGAGCTCGATGGATAACGTGGATATCGTAGAACGGTCACGAAGTGAAAGTAGTGAGGGTTGGCTTAAATATATAACTCATGTACATTTTTAATTATTTTACTTGTTTTTTTGTTTTTGTTTTTTTACAGTTACCCAGGATCGCATACAAGCTGCTGTAGCAGAGGCTGAGGCGAGACTGGCCCTTACAACCGAATCAATGTGAGTTTTGTTGATTGTCTTGAATCACCATCACCATCCGAAATGCCAGTGGAAGAATCATTGAAAGAAATGACGATCCTATTGACGTTGTAGACGTCCTCACTGTAACTTCAAAACCATCTCGTTTGTGTTGCCTGCCGATCAAATTGTACCAGCGAGTGCGACGCCAAGCAGGAGTCGAAGGAAACTTAAAGAAATGCAAGCCAGTTTCCGGGTCATAAAATGAATTTGAGCAGCCTTTAACTGCACACTGCTTTCCTTTTCTTTTTAAAGTTGGAGAAACTTCGTTTGAATCATCCATATAATTATCTAGAAGGCCCAAAATCGACTTTTGAAGAGTTCTTAGCGAAACGTGCAACACAGCTAGAAATCAAGATGGCGTCTGTGTTTTCGAGACAACTCTCGCCTCGTTTTCGTGTTCGCGTACAAGATGGCGGCGGGGACTGTAAATAGGACTATTGCATTATGCTTGTAAAACAATAACTTCAATTACAAAATGGGTCAGCTCAGTCTACCACCTGTGGGGAGTTTTGACGTATGGCGAATCCTCGCCGTTATGACGTATCATGCTCACGTGTTACAATCAGATCAGTTTGTTGTCGTTGTCACTCTTGAACTTTCAAGGAAGCGAAACAGACTTACTGTCTCTTTCGACAACGTTTTTTCAAGAAGTTTTCAAGAACAATTCAAGGATTTCTCAAGAATTTGATTCCAAGAATAATCAGGAACAAGATTGGATTGTGGGAAGATTGTGCCGGTTGAAGTTAACTTACAAATCTGAATTTGACGTTGAGTTCATCTTAACGGTAAACAACAAATCTTTACCAGGCTCAACGTACAATCAAGGGACAATCAAAATAATCCTTAGGAAATGCTTTCCAATCATTTATTTAAACATTCTGAACACAATCCAAACGACAAATCACGTTAAAAGATCCTTGACAAAAAATAACCGTTAGAGAAAACCGTTTCACCTTTGCGAAATTTTCCATAGTCGGGTTGTAGGTTTTTCTTTTTTAATTTGTCATAGAAACATACAAAAGAAGCCATTGGCAATGGTTATTGAGAACTCTTGACTACGATCTAGCAGAGGTAACTGTCGTCATGCATGGCATCGGCGGCTTAACAGTGCAGAGGTTGAAACGCAAAATCAAAACCAACGGCTTCGAAAAAATGAAAGCCGACATCGTTATTCTAAAAGTAGGAACGAACGACATTGGGACCAAGCGGCCGGAGACAATTGGGTCAGAAATTGAGAATTTGACCCGCGAACTTAGGGAAACGTACAATGTTAAAGTTGTTGGTGTCTGTTTGATAATCCCAAGAGCCGATAACATTCATTTTAGGCGCCAAGCAGACATCGTTAATAAATATTTACAGGTAGTGATCAATGATCTCTCGTTTGCTTTTTGTTTAAATCCCCCTCAAAAGGTTTGCTGAAGGATGGTGTCCACCTAAACACCAGGGGACAATATATGCTGTATCGTAGTTACAGAGGTGCTGTAATCAAAGCAATGCAATTACTATGATACGATCCAACAGTTGCAAGCAAAAACTGTGCAAATGTCATCAAACAAGTGTATATTATTGCAATGAGAGCTTTATATCATTAATTTCAATTTTTTTCATACATAATAATGATCAGTTTTTATAAAATTTATCATATGGGTCTCAAACCCATTTCATAAACATGTGAAAAAAAAATCCGGCAAGTTTGATAGAGAAGATTATTAACAAAATATTGTGGTTCAACCCATTAAAATTATAATCTTTTTGTATAAAATGTGTATAAATTATTTGTCGGTGTCCTGCATCTGATATGACATAAATAATTATTCTTTAAAGTAGGCACCAGTTGTTATAGTGACAAATGGTTTATTATCTGTCACTGTTTTGTCATTATGTCATTTAATTGTTGAACAAACAAATTTTAGTGACAGCATGACTTGTTACTGTCACAATGTTACAAACAAATGTTTATGGTTTATGTCGTAGGTATATCAAAACCAACACATTTGATTAGGTTAACTCAAGAGACTAGGGACCGATGAAGTGAAGGAAAATTTTAATAGGAAGATGCATGAATGCTTCCCAGGAGTTAGGAAGTTCTCCTTTCAGCAGTTTGTAGAGGGTGCTGAACCAGAAAGTTGAAGTCATGTCTAAAATACAGTCTATTGATGACTTGCGGATCACCAGGATTTTTTTCTTCAAAAATCATGAAATTCAAGGATAGTATTGTAGAAATAGACTTGAAATCCGTGGTATCATTGCACCCCTACATATCGAAATTAAATATTTATATATTCAGACCTTGTTCTCCCGTAATGTTTCAGGCTACAGAGTGGATTTTAATTGTTACAAATACAGTTGTAGATGGTGTTCGTGTTATTATTTTTTTTGCTTGATTGATGTAAAGGAATATACTATAACTATATAGCTATTTAAAAAACAAAATAATATATTTTAACTGGTCTATCACTCTATTTAGAGTAATGTGTTGATTCCAAAACAAAACCTAATTGCAATTGATAGTTTGGAAGTTTCAATGTCACTCTTTTGTTTATGCTCATGGAGGTAACACAGTCTAGTGCTTTTATTGATAGCTGAGTCACATCCTCCTGTTATCTTTTGTTGAACTAGACAATTATCACAGTATTCTCGGCAGTTCTGCACATTGACAGCATTTTCTCCAAAGTATGCCAAAAAATATATGTCTACAGCTTGTTTCCAAGCAGTATTTGACAGTGTCATCAAGCTGCCATCTTTTTAGCTGTTTCTGTTCTTTCCTTTCCAACTAAGCAATCGAGTTCATAATTTTGGTTCTGTCCTCAAAGCGATTATAAAGGGTGCATACTGCTGGATCACCATCTCTGCCAGCTCGTCCCGCCTCCTCGTAGTAGTGCTCAACACACTCTGGCATAATGTGAGGAACGACAAACCGGACATTTTTTTGGTCAATACCCAGGCCAAATGCCTTTGTTGCACACATAACATGGGCTCCTTCACTCATCCAAGCAGTTGTGTTACTTTTCAATTTCCTCAAGGGCACTCCCTTCTCTTTAAGCAGGAATGCCAAATTGTTACTCCATTTAGAAGTAATGCAGGAATAGCATAACATATTGTCTTTCCAGCTCCTGTGGGCCATTATTTAACACATTGAAAGAAACAGCATTACTACCAATTACCCATGCGTTGTGGGTTGAATTCAGTTAAACGTTAATTGAGTAATTTTGTGAACATAAAATTTAAAGCCTTGGCCATGTTCCTCAATAATCCTCTTGTGTTTTATCAAGTGTGCTCTATGCACTAACAAGTTTTTCAATTGATAGTATGGACCTGGCTTTGATGTTTGCATCTATTCTGTGAGCCGTCTAGCTACACAACAAAGCATACATACTTACCAAAGATACCACAGTTTACGGATGATCGATCCAACGATCCGACGATCGAGTGACACAGGAGTCCCTCCAATAACTCTTAAATGCTTTGCAAGCATTCACGAGTTAAAAATGGCATTTTCTACAAGGTATTTCAATTGACGCCTTCTAGCCACAGAAATTTTCCTTCCAGGTTTTGTTGTTGTTTGTCTGTAAAAAGCATGCATTCTTTTTTATGTTTTAGGTCGAATTAGTCCTATCGTCGAGTTTCAGCAATTTTGGGGAGCTGTAGAGGCATCAACCCTTGTTTGCCAATCTCAGTACTGCCAGTACCCATGGCAGTGTTTTTACTGCAGATTCAATTGCAAACAAGGGTTGGATTCCTGATCGCCCTCAATTGGGCATCAACAGAAAACAGTTTGCCATGGTAAGGCATAAGATTACCTGAAAAAAAAAAAGCTTTCCATCACATCAGTTATTTACAATTGCATATCTCCGTCCTTTTCACTGTACTGCTGTCACCTCTCTTGATTACCTTGATTAGAATGCACGTTTTTCATTCGCCTCCTCTAACATCCAAAGAACTTGGGGAAACAAATGTGTATCGCATCATCATATCAAACTTTTATCATCAACGGGAAGATATAAAAATGAATACTGGTTTTGATGATAAATAATGAGTTTGCATTTTAGAAAGAGGACTTGTCTGGGGTGGGTCCACCTCAGATTCTGACAGGACTTCTGGCTTCTGGGGTGGTATGTATGTTTTTTTCTCAAGGACTGGGGTTTAAACATGGTTATTCCATTCATTCAATCTACTATGCATCAGAGAAGTAGATCTCCACATCTGGGAGTAAATGGTGATTACTAGTCCATCTTTGGTCAATCAAACCCTGACAAAATCGTTTGGATTTATTCAAGAGGTATTCAGCTACATGTAAATGGTGTCTAGAAGAGGGGTGGTGGCGGTTCCCGTAACACAATGTACAGTATTTGGGTATTATTGTGACGTGTACCGTATATTGGTATTGTTATAAATAAATAAATAATTAGGAGCTCGTCAAATAAGATTGCAGACTTATCTGTCTCTTTATTACTGGTAATTTGTAATTTGTTTAATTTTTATAGATATATTTTATGTTATATAATATATAGATACACATGCATGTATGTATTTTTATAGGCCCATTTGCACCGTTAATGAGGTTTCATGAGTGTGTTGTAGTGGCTTTACCTGTGGCAGTTGGTGAGCCTTTTACCGATGCACAAGTTCATTGTATCATTGATATGGCTGACGGTATGTTATTACATTTGTGTGTCCAGGTAAAAAACGGTCCCTTTAACACTCATCATTTACTACTCAGTACAGCACTGAATAGAAGATCATAAAAAAAGTATAACTACCTTCGATGTTTCAGTATAGGCATCCAATCTAGATACCAATACTTAGAGGTTTTATAAATTGGGTAACATAAGACAAATCTGATCAGGAGCTGCAAAAAATATTTGTTTATTTATTTACTAATATTTTCCCAGGTAAATCCCTTCAGCAAAGCTGATATAAATAGGTGACATGGATAACAAAAATATAAGGGAAAAGAAAAATGTATCCCCTTCCATTGACATTTGGGGCTAAACATGATTTTTTTTTTCAGTGACAGGAAAGGATTATTGCTGCCGGGGAGGAGGCTGAAGCTGCACTTTTACGAAGAAGAGAGAACATGTAAACCAGTTAATTAAACATTCGGCAGATTACTGCGAGTCGATGCTTTTTTATATAATCTCCCCAAAGGAGCTGTCAGTGACTTTAAACTCTAAATTAAAATAATTGGGCATCCCTTCGAATAGATGCTTCAATTAATGTGTTAGGCTGCCTTTTATGCTGAAGTATCTACATTTTCTGAGTTGTGAATTGTAGGACCCTTTCGCATTGTCTTTCTTTTATTCTCATAAGTGTGTTTTATAATTTGATAACTCTTTTATTTTAATTACAGAGACCGAAGAAATGTTCGAGAGGAGCAGGGTAGGGAATACCTAGAAAGTCTCAGAATGGACCAATTAAACGTGGGAAATATTTAAAAAGAATATCGAACAATATTCAATGTAGAACCGTCCGGTATGTTAACATTGGGATATACACATAGTCATCATTTCTGTTTATTTATTATAAATAATTTTTATTTTGCTTTTTTACAGGATAGGGAAAGACAGCGTTTGTTAGAAATTGAAGAGGTACGTGACATTTAATAGCTTGGAACAATTTTTAACAGTTTTACTAAACATTCATATATATTTTTAAATGTCGTTTTTATGTGTACAAAAAAAACATTGCATTATTGCAGAGACAGACAAAATAGATGTGACCAGCAAGACAGAGAGTACGAAGAAGGGTTAAGAAGGGATCAAGAGAGGGTAAGCAGTTCATTGACAAGCATCCTCGGGGACCCTGGACGTCACGGAGATCGACACACAGGGAGCTCTTTTTTCTCGCGCGCTCCTATTTGCAAAGAATGACATCTAAAATTACATGCGAATGTTGTCTTATTCTCTTATCCAAGAAAAATATATTACGAAATTGTGCATCAAGCAAGTCAGTTCGCCGAGCGGTTTTTACAGCATGACGTCATAGGAGAAGCCCCCTGGCAGCATTTGTAGAAGGTCGATGCATTTTAACTCGATTTGTTTTCGGCACCAACATCAGACCAAGAATATGTAAGGATTAAACCTTAAATTTGAAACTATTTATGATTTCTGTCTACATTTTAGGACCTACAACACCTCGTCGGTGCTGAAGGCGAAGGCAACATTAGAGTCCGTCTCCATGGAAGGGACACAACCTTCCAAAGACGTTTCACTGCTTCCGATACAAACGAGGTGATTACAACAATTACACCAAGTCCAATCGCATTCTTAGACTTATTAATTTATATAGATTCCACAGTTAGTTATGGATTCAAAATTTCAATTATGAATTAAATATTTTGGACACGAGTTATCAGAATCAATAAACCAAATCATTGCACATGTATTATTTTTCAAATTGAAAAAAGATGTCTCCACAGCATTCTGTCTCCACTGTACCGATATAGGGAGAGTATTGTTCAACCACAAACTAATTGGAATTGTTTTATCTGCAGCTCTTGTATCAAGTGGCCATTGCCAACCTGCGCGAGAGGAATATCACCATCCGAAATGCCAGTGGAAGAATCATTGAAAGAAATGACGATCCTATTGACGTTGTAGACGCAACGACACTAATGGTCTTTCATGACTTGGGTATACTAGGAGCAAGAATGGATGAGATAAAAGGAATAAATGGAATCATTTTATCAAATATCCAACTTTGTTTACCATGGTCGCGCGAGGTAAAAAAAAGTTGCCCTCTGCTGTGGACTAGTTGTACATCCCCTCCTCTCCTGATTTCGAGCACCTGAATTCTTTTGTAGGGGGTTACACCACAGATGGGCCCCCCAGATGACATTCGTTTTGACCTTCCCCCTAAGAACCTGTCTAGGCTAAAAATAGGTTCTTATTACCAGTTTATGTTTGTATTCTTAATACCGCAAAAATCTCAAAATACTAAAATTTACCGATTTCATTAACAGGGCGGACACTACCAGGCCACCTTTTCCGACCTTTGTTTGGTAGTGTTGTGCCCAACCCTTGCTGGAGACCCAGAAGTAAGGGCCACTATTGACTTAAGCAATGGTAAGTCTAGTACATTTAAAAAACATTCTTGAATTCAGAATATCTATTAAACCCTGTCGATTTTCTGAGCTCGATGGATAACGTGGATATCGTAGAACGGTCACGAAGTGAAAGTAGTGAGGGTTGGCTTAAATATATAACTCATGTACATTTTTAATTATTTTACTTGTTTTTTTGTTTTTTTTTTTACAGTTACCCAGGATCGCATACAAGCTGCTGTAGCAGAGGCTGAGGCGAGACTGGCCCTTACAACCGAATCAATGTGAGTTTTGTTGATTGTCTTGAATCACCATCACCATCCGAAATGCCAGTGGAAGAATCATTGAAAGAAATGACGATCCTATTGACGTTGTAGACGTCCTCACTGTAACTTCAAAACCATCTCGTTTGTGTTGCCTGCCGATCAAATTGTACCTGCGAGTGCGACGCCAAGCAGGAGTCGAAGGAAACTTAAAGAAATGCAAGCCAGTTTCCGGGTCATAAAATGAATTTGAGCAGCCTTTAACTGCACACTGCTTTCCTTTTCTTTTTAAAGTTGGAGAAACTTCGTTTGAATCATCCATATAATTATCTAGAAGGCCCAAAATCGACTTTTGAAGAGTTCTTAGCGAAACGTGCAACACAGCTAGAAATCAAGATGGCGTCTGTGTTTTCGAGACAACTCTCGCCTCGTTTTCGTGTTCGAGTCCAAGATGGCGGCGGGGACTGTAAATAGGACTATTGCATTATGCTTGTAAAACAATAACTTCAATTACAAAATGGGTCAGCTCAGTCTACCACCTGTGGGGAGTTTTGACGTATGGCGAATCCTCGCCGTTATGACGTATCATGCTCACGTGTTACAATCAGATCAGTTTGTTGTCGTTGTCACTCTTGTACTTTCAAGGAAGCGAAACAGACTTACTGTCTCTTTCGACAACGTTTTTTCAAGAAGTTTTCAAGAACAATTCAAGGATTTCTCAAGAATTTGATTCCAAGAATAATCAGGAACAAGATTGGATTGTGGGAAGATTGTGCCGGTTGAAGTTAACTTACAAATCTGAATTTGACGTTGAGTTCATCTTAACGGTAAACAACAAATCTTTACCAGGCTCAACGTACAATCAAGGGACAATCAAAATAATCCTTAGGAAATGCTTCCCAATCATTTATTTAAACATTCTGAACACAATCCAAACGACAAATCACGTTAAAAGATCCTTGACAAAAAATAACCGTTAGAGAAAACCGTTGTAGGTTTTTCTTTTTTAATTTGTCATAGAAACATACAAAAGAAGCAATTGGCAATGGTTATTGAGAACTCTTGACTACGATCTAGCAGAGGTAACTGTCGTCATGCATGGCATCGGCGGCTTAACAGTGCATAGGTTGAAACGCAAAATCAAAACCAACGGCTTCGAAAAAATGAAAGCCGACATCGTTATTCTAAAAGTAGGAACGAACGACATTGGGACCAAGCGGCCGGAGACAATTGGGTCAGAAATTGAGAATTTGACCCGCGAACTTAGGGAAACGTACAATGTTAAAGTTGTTGGTGTCTGTTTGATAATCCCAAGAGCCGATAACATTCATTTTAGGCGCCAAGCAGACATCGTTAATAAATATTTACAGGTAGTGATCAATGATCTCTCGTTTGCTTTTTGTTTAAATCCCCCTCAAAAGGTTTGCTGAAGGATGGTGTCCACCTAAACACCAGGGGACAATATATGCTGTATCGTAGTTACAGAGGTGCTGTAATCAAAGCAATGCAATTACTATGATACGATCCAAAAGTTGCAAGCAAAAACTGTGCAAATGTCATCAAACAAGTGTATATTATTGCAATTAGAGCTTTATATCATTAATTTCATTTTTTTTCATACATAATAATGATCAGTTTTTATAAAATTTATCATATGGGTCTCAAACCCATTTCATAAACATGTGAAAAAAAATCCGGCAAGTTTGATAGAGAAGATTATTAACAAAATATTGTGGTTCAACCCATTAAAATTATAATCTTTTTGTATAAAATGTGTATAAATTATTTGTCGGTGTCCTGCATCTGATATGACATAAATAATTATTCTTTAAAGTAGGCACCAGTTGTTATAGTGACAAATGGTTTATTATCTGTCACTGTTTTGTCATTATGTCATTTAATTGTTGAACAAACAAATTTTAGTGACAGCATGACTTGTTACTGTCACAATGTTACAAACAAATGTTTATGGTTTATGTCGTAGGTATATCAAAACCAACACATTTGATTAGGTTAACTCAAGAGACTAGGGACCGATGAAGTGAAGGAAAATTTTAATAGGAAGATGCATGAATGCTTCCCAGGAGTTAGGAAGTTCTCCTTTCAGCAGTTTGTAGAGGGTGCTGAACCAGAAAGTTGAAGTCATGTCTAAAATACAGTCTGTAGCCTGAAACATTACGGGAGAACAAGGTCTGAATATATAAATATTTAATTTCGATATGTAGGGGTGCAATGATACCACGGATTTCAAGTCTATTTTTACAATACTATCCTTGAATTTCATGATTTTTGAAGAAAAAAATCCTGGTGATCCGCAAGTCATCAATAGAGTGGATTTTAATTGTTACAAATACAGTTGTAGATCGTGTTCGTGTTATTATTATTTTTTTTTGCTTGATTGATGTAAAGGAATATACTATAACTATATAGCTATTTAAAAAACAAAATAATATATTTTAACTGGTCTATCACTCTATTTAGAGTAATGTGTTGATTTCAAAACAAAACCTAATTGCAATTGATAGTTTGAAAGTTTCAATGTCACTCTTTTGTTTATGCTCATGGAGGTAACACAGTCTAGTGCTTTTATTGATAGCTGAGTCACATCCTCCTGTTATCTTTTGTTGAACTAGACAATTATCACAGTATTCTCGGCAGTTCTGCACATTGACAGCATTTTCTCCAAAGTATGCCAAAAAATATATGTCTACAGCTTGTTTCCAAGCAGTAGTTGACATTGTCATCAAGTTGCCATCTTTTTAGCTGTTTCTGTTCTTCCCTTTCCAACTAAGCAATCGAGTTCATAATTTTGGTTCTGTCCTCAAAGCGATTTTAAAGGGTGCATACTGCTGGATCACCATCTCTGCCAGCTCGTCCCGCCTCCTCGTAGTAGTGCTCGACACACTCTGGCATAATGTGAGGAACGACAAACCGGACATTTTTTTGGTCAATACCCAGGCCAAATGCCTTTGTTGCACACATAACATGGGCTCCTTCACTCATCCAAGCAGTTGTGTTACTTTTCAATTTCCTCAAGGGCACTCCCTTCTCTTTAAGCAGGAATGCCAAATTGTTACTCCATTTAGAAGTAATGCAGGAATAGCATAACATATTGTCTTTCCAGCTCCTGTGGGCCATTATTTAACACATTGAAAGAAACAGCATTACTATCAATTACCCATGCGTTGTGGGTTGAATTCAGTTAAACGTTAATTGAGTAATTTTGTGAACATAAAATTTAAAGCCTTGGCCATGTTCCTCAATAATCCTCTTGTGTTTTATCAAGTGTGCTCTATGCACTAACAAGTTTTTCAATTGATAGTATGGACCTGGCTTTGATGTTTGCATCTATTCTGTGAGCCGTCTAGCTACACAACAAAGCATACATACTTACCAAAGATACCACAGTTTACGGATGATCGATCCAACGATCCGACGATCGAGTGACACAGGAGTCCCTCCAATAACTCTTAAATGCTTTGCAAGCATTCACGAGTTAAAAATGGCATTTTCTACAAGGTATTTCAATTGACGCCTTCTAGCCACAGAAATTTTCCTTCCAGGTTTTGTTGTTGTTTGTCTGTAAAAAGCATGCATTCTTTTTTATGTTTTAGGTCGAATTAGTCCTATCGTCGAGTTTCAGCAATTTTGGGGAGCTGTAGAGGCATCAACCCTTGTTTGCCAATCTCAGTACTGCCAGTACCCATGGCAGTGTTTTTACTGCAGATTCAATTGCAAACAAGGGTTGGATTCCTGATCGCCCTCAATTGGGCATCAACAGAAAAAAGTTTGCCATGGTAAGGCATAAGATTACCTGAAAAAAAAAAAAGCTTTCCATCACATCAGTTATTTACAATTACATATCTCCGTCCTTTTCACTGTACTGCTGTCACCTCTCTTGATTACCTTGATTAGAATGCACGTTTTTCATTCGCCTCCTCTAACATCCAAAGAACTTGGGGAAACAAATGTGTATCGCATCATCATATCAAACTTTTATCATCAACGGGAAGATATAAAAATGAATACTGGTTTTGATGATAAATAATGAGTTTGCATTTTAGAAAGAGGACTTGTCTGGGGTGGGTCCACCTCAGATTCTGACAGGACTTCTGGCTTCTGGGGTGGTATGTATGTTTTTTTTCTCAAGGACTGGGGTTTAAACATGGTTATTCCATTCATTCAATCTACTATGCATCAGAGAAGTAGATCTCCACATCTGGGAGTAAATGGTGATTACTAGTCCATCTTTGGTCAATCAAACTCTGACAAAATCGTTTGGATTTATTCAAGAGGTATTCAGCTACATGTAAATGGTGTCTAGAAGAGGGGTGGTGGCGGTTCCCGTAACACAATGTACAGTATTTGGGTATTATTGTGACGTGTACCGTATATTGGTATTGTTATAAATAAATAAATAATTAGGAGCTCGTCAAAGAAGATTGCAGACTTATCTGTCTCTTTATTACTGGTAATTTGTAATTTGTTTAATTTTTATAGATATATTTTATGTTATATAATATATAGATACACATGCATGTATGTATTTTTATAGGCCCATTTGCACCGTTAATGAGGTTTCATGAGTGTGTTGTAGTGGCTTTACCTGTGGCAGTTGGTGAGCCTTTTACCGATGCACAAGTTCATTGTATCATTGATATGGCTGACGGTAAGTTATTACATTTGTGTGTCCAGGAAAAAAACGGTCCCTTTAACACTCATCATTTACTACTCAGTACAGCACTGAATAGAAGATCATAAAAAAAGTATAACTACCTTCGATGTTTCAGTATAGGCATCCAATCTAGATACCAATACTTAGAGGTTTTAAAAATTGGGTAACATAAGACAAATCTGATCAGGAGCTGCAAAAAATATTTGTTTATTTATTTACTAATATTTTCCCAGGTAAATCCCTTCAGCAAAGCTGATATAAATAGGTGACATGGATAACAAAATTATAAGGGAAAAGAAAAATGTATCCCCTTCCATTGACATTTGGGGCTAAACATGATTTTTTTTTTCAGTGACAGGAAAGGATTATTGCTGCCGGGGAGGAGGCTGAAGCTGCACTTTTACGAAGAAGAGAGAACATGTAAACCAGTTAATTAAACATTCGGCAGATTACTGCGAGTCGATGCTTTTTTAAATAATCTCCCCAAAGGAGCTGTCAGTGACTTTAAACTCTAAATTAAAATAATTGGGCATCCCTTCGAATAGATGCTTCAATTAATGTGTTAGGCTGCCTTTTATGCTGAAGTATCTAAATTTTCTGCGTTGTGAATTGTAGGACCCTTTCGCATTGTCTTTCTTTTATTCTCATAAGTGTGTTTTATAATTTGATAACTCTTTCATTTTAATTACAGAGACCGAAGAAATGTTCGAGAGGAGCAGGGTAAGGAATACCTAGAAAGTCTCAGAATCGACCAATTAAACGTGGGAAATATTTAAAAAGAATATCGAACAATATACAATGTAGAACCGTCCGGTATGTTAACATTGGGATATACACATAGTCATCATTTCTGTTTATTTATTATAAATAATTTTTATTTTGCTTTTTTACAGGATAGGGAAAGACAACGTTTGTTAGAAATTGAAGAGGTACGTGACATTTAATAGCTTGGAACAATTTTTAACAGTTTTACTAAACATTCATATATTTTTTCAAATGTCGTTTTTATGTTTACAAAAAAAAACATTGCATTATTGCAGAGACAGACAAAATAGACGTGACCAGCAAGACAGAGAGTACGAAGAAGGGTTAAGAAGGGATCAAGAGAGGGTAAGCAGTTCATGGACAAGCATCCTCGAGGACCCTGGACGTCACGGAGACCGACACACAGGGAGCTCTTTTTTCTCGCGCGCTCCTATTTGCAAAGAATGACATCTAAAATTACATGCGAATGTTGTCTTATTCTCTTATATCCACATAGATCCACATAGATCGTTATTTATTTAAATACTTTTACTTATAGTTATATTTCTAATTATTATAGATATATATATTTTTTTTTTCCACACGCCCCTTGTGGAAATCAGCTGTTGTTGACGGGGCAAGCGTGTCTTAAATAAAGTCTATCTATCTATCTATCTATCTATCTTATCCAAGAAAAATATATTACGAAATTGTGCATCAAGCAAGTCAGTTCGCCGAGCGGTTTTTACAGCATGACGTCATAGGAGAAGCTCCCTGGCAGCATTTGTAGAAGGTCGATGCATTTTAACTCGATTTGTTTTCGGCACCAACATCAGACCAAGAATATGTAAGGATTAAACCTTAAATTTGAAACTATTTATGATTTCTGTCTACATTTTAGGACCTACAACACCTCGTCGGTGCTGAAGGCGAAGGCAACATTAGAGTCCGTCTCCATGGAAGGGACACAACCTTCCAAAGACGTTTCACTGCTTCCGATACAAACGAGGTGATTACAACAATTACACCAAGTTCAATCGCATTCTTAGACTTATTAATTTATATAGATTCCACAGTTAGTTATGGATTCAAAATTTCAATTATGAATTAAATATTTTGGACACGAGTTATCAGAATCAATAAACCAAATCATTGCACATGTATTATTTTTCAAATTGAAAAAAGATGTCTCCACAGCATTCTGTCTCCACTGTACCGATATAGGGAGAGTATTGTTCAACCACAAACTAATTGGAATTGTTTTATCTGCAGCTCTTGTATCAAGTGGCCATTGCCAACCTGCGCGAGAGGAATATCACCATCCGAAATGCCAGTGGAAGAATCATTGAAAGAAATGACGATCCTATTGACGTTGTAGACGCAACGACACTAATGGTCTTTCATGACTTGGGTATACTAGGAGCAAGAATGGATGAGATAAAAGGAATAAATGGAATCATTTTATCAAATATCCAACTTTGTTTACCATGGTCGCGCGAGGTAAAAAAAGTTGCCCTCTGCTGTGGACTAGTTGTACATCCCCTCCTCTCCTGATTTCGAGCACCTGAATTCTTTTGTAGGGGTTACAACACAGATGGGCCCCCCAGATGACATTCGTTTTGACCTTCCCCCTAAGAACCTGTCTAGGCTAAAAATAGGTTCTTATTACCAGTTTATGTTTGTATTCTTAATACCGCAAAAATCTCAAAATACTAAAATTTACCGATTTCATTAACAGGGCGGACACTACCAGGCCACCTTTTCCGACCTTTGTTTGGTAGTGTTGTGCCCAACCCTTGCTGGAGACCCAGAAGTAAGGGCCACTATTGACTTAAGCAATGGTAAGTCTAGTACATTTAAAAAACATTCTTGAATTCAGAATATCTATTAAACCCTGTCGATTTTCTGAGCTCGATGGATAACGTGGATATCGTAGAACGGTCACGAAGTGAAAGTAGTGAGGGTTGGCTTAAATATATAACTCATGTACATTTTTAATTATTTTACTTGTTTTTTTGTTTTTGTTTTTTTACAGTTACCCAGGATCGCATACAAGCTGCTGTAGCAGAGGCTGAGGCGAGACTGGCCCTTACAACCGAATCAATGTGAGTTTTGTTGATTGTCTTGAATCACCATCACCATCCGAAATGCCAGTGGAAGAATCATTGAAAGAAATGACGATCCTATTGACGTTGTAGACGTCCTCACTGTAACTTCAAAACCATCTCGTTTGTGTTGCCTGCCGATCAAATTGTACCAGCGAGTGCGACGCCAAGCAGGAGTCGAAGGAAACTTAAAGAAATGCAAGCCAGTTTCCGGGTCATAAAATGAATTTGAGCAGCCTTTAACTGCACACTGCTTTCCTTTTCTTTTTAAAGTTGGAGAAACTTCGTTTGAATCATCCATATAATTATCTAGAAGGCCCAAAATCGACTTTTGAAGAGTTCTTAGCGAAACGTGCAACACAGCTAGAAATCAAGATGGCGTCTGTGTTTTCGAGACAACTCTCGCCTCGTTTTCGTGTTCGCGTACAAGATGGCGGCGGGGACTGTAAATAGGACTATTGCATTATGCTTGTAAAACAATAACTTCAATTACAAAATGGGTCAGCTCAGTCTACCACCTGTGGGGAGTTTTGACGTATGGCGAATCCTCGCCGTTATGACGTATCATGCTCACGTGTTACAATCAGATCAGTTTGTTGTCGTTGTCACTCTTGAACTTTCAAGGAAGCGAAACAGACTTACTGTCTCTTTCGACAACGTTTTTTCAAGAAGTTTTCAAGAACAATTCAAGGATTTCTCAAGAATTTGATTCCAAGAATAATCAGGAACAAGATTGGATTGTGGGAAGATTGTGCCGGTTGAAGTTAACTTACAAATCTGAATTTGACGTTGAGTTCATCTTAACGGTAAACAACAAATCTTTACCAGGCTCAACGTACAATCAAGGGACAATCAAAATAATCCTTAGGAAATGCTTTCCAATCATTTATTTAAACATTCTGAACACAATCCAAACGACAAATCACGTTAAAAGATCCTTGACAAAAAATAACCGTTAGAGAAAACCGTTTCACCTTTGCGAAATTTTCCATAGTCGGGTTGTAGGTTTTTCTTTTTTAATTTGTCATAGAAACATACAAAAGAAGCCATTGGCAATGGTTATTGAGAACTCTTGACTACGATCTAGCAGAGGTAACTGTCGTCACGCATGGCATCGGCGGCTTAACAGTGCAGAGGTTGAAACGCAAAATCAAAACCAACGGCTTCGAAAAAATGAAAGCCGACATCGTTATTCTAAAAGTAGGAACGAACGACATTGGGACCAAGCGGCCGGAGACAATTGGGTCAGAAATTGAGAATTTGACCCGCGAACTTAGGGAAACGTACAATGTTAAAGTTGTTGGTGTCTGTTTGATAATCCCAAGAGCCGATAACATTCATTTTAGGCGCCAAGCAGACATCGTTAATAAATATTTACAGGTAGTGATCAATGATCTCTCGTTTGCTTTTTGTTTAAATCCCCCTCAAAAGGTTTGCTGAAGGATGGTGTCCACCTAAACACCAGGGGACAATATATGCTGTATCGTAGTTACAGAGGTGCTGTAATCAAAGCAATGCAATTACTATGATACGATCCAACAGTTGCAAGCAAAAACTGTGCAAATGTCATCAAACAAGTGTATATTATTGCAATGAGAGCTTTATATCATTAATTTCAATTTTTTTCATACATAATAATGATCAGTTTTTATAAAATTTATCATATGGGTCTCAAACCCATTTCATAAACATGTGAAAAAAAAATCCGGCAAGTTTGATAGAGAAGATTATTAACAAAATATTGTGGTTCAACCCATTAAAATTATAATCTTTTTGTATAAAATGTGTATAAATTATTTGTCGGTGTCCTGCATCTGATATGACATAAATAATTATTCTTTAAAGTAGGCACCAGTTGTTATAGTGACAAATGGTTTATTATCTGTCACTGTTTTGTCATTATGTCATTTAATTGTTGAACAAACAAATTTTAGTGACAGCATGACTTGTTACTGTCACAATGTTACAAACAAATGTTTATGGTTTATGTCGTAGGTATATCAAAACCAACACATTTGATTAGGTTAACTCAAGAGACTAGGGACCGATGAAGTGAAGGAAAATTTTAATAGGAAGATGCATGAATGCTTCCCAGGAGTTAGGAAGTTCTCCTTTCAGCAGTTTGTAGAGGGTGCTGAACCAGAAAGTTGAAGTCATGTCTAAAATACAGTCTATTGATGACTTGCGGATCACCAGGATTTTTTTCTTCAAAAATCATGAAATTCAAGGATAGTATTGTAGAAATAGACTTGAAATCCGTGGTATCATTGCACCCCTACATATCGAAATTAAATATTTATATATTCAGACCTTGTTCTCCCGTAATGTTTCAGGCTACAGAGTGGATTTTAATTGTTACAAATACAGTTGTAGATGGTGTTCGTGTTATTATTTTTTTTGCTTGATTGATGTAAAGGAATATACTATAACTATATAGCTATTTAAAAAACAAAATAATATATTTTAACTGGTCTATCACTCTATTTAGAGTAATGTGTTGATTTCAAAACAAAACCTAATTGCAATTGATAGTTTGGAAGTTTCAATGTCACTCTTTTGTTTATGCTCATGGAGGTAACACAGTCTAGTGCTTTTATTGATAGCTGAGTCACATCCTCCTGTTATCTTTTGTTGAACTAGACAATTATCACAGTATTCTCGGCAGTTCTGCACATTGACAGCATTTTCTCCAAAGTATGCCAAAAAATATATGTCTACAGCTTGTTTCCAAGCAGTATTTGACAGTGTCATCAAGCTGCCATCTTTTTAGCTGTTTCTGTTCTTTCCTTTCCAACTAAGCAATCGAGTTCATAATTTTGGTTCTGTCCTCAAAGCGATTATAAAGGGTGCATACTGCTGGATCACCATCTCTGCCAGCTCGTCCCGCCTCCTCGTAGTAGTGCTCAACACACTCTGGCATAATGTGAGGAACGACAAACCGGACATTTTTTTGGTCAATACCCAGGCCAAATGCCTTTGTTGCACACATAACATGGGCTCCTTCACTCATCCAAGCAGTTGTGTTACTTTTCAATTTCCTCAAGGGCACTCCCTTCTCTTTAAGCAGGAATGCCAAATTGTTACTCCATTTAGAAGTAATGCAGGAATAGCATAACATATTGTCTTTCCAGCTCCTGTGGGCCATTATTTAACACATTGAAAGAAACAGCATTACTACCAATTACCCATGCGTTGTGGGTTGAATTCAGTTAAACGTTAATTGAGTAATTTTGTGAACATAAAATTTAAAGCCTTGGCCATGTTCCTCAATAATCCTCTTGTGTTTTATCAAGTGTGCTCTATGCACTAACAAGTTTTTCAATTGATAGTATGGACCTGGCTTTGATGTTTGCATCTATTCTGTGAGCCGTCTAGCTACACAACAAAGCATACATACTTACCAAAGATACCACAGTTTACGGATGATCGATCCAACGATCCGACGATCGAGTGACACAGGAGTCCCTCCAATAACTCTTAAATGCTTTGCAAGCATTCACGAGTTAAAAATGGCATTTTCTACAAGGTATTTCAATTGACGCCTTCTAGCCACAGAAATTTTCCTTCCAGGTTTTGTTGTTGTTTGTCTGTAAAAAGCATGCATTCTTTTTTATGTTTTAGGTCGAATTAGTCCTATCGTCGAGTTTCAGCAATTTTGGGGAGCTGTAGAGGCATCAACCCTTGTTTGCCAATCTCAGTACTGCCAGTACCCATGGCAGTGTTTTTACTGCAGATTCAATTGCAAACAAGGGTTGGATTCCTGATCGCCCTCAATTGGGCATCAACAGAAAACAGTTTGCCATGGTAAGGCATAAGATTACCTGAAAAAAAAAAAGCTTTCCATCACATCAGTTATTTACAATTGCATATCTCCGTCCTTTTCACTGTACTGCTGTCACCTCTCTTGATTACCTTGATTAGAATGCACGTTTTTCATTCGCCTCCTCTAACATCCAAAGAACTTGGGGAAACAAATGTGTATCGCATCATCATATCAAACTTTTATCATCAACGGGAAGATATAAAAATGAATACTGGTTTTGATGATAAATAATGAGTTTGCATTTTAGAAAGAGGACTTGTCTGGGGTGGGTCCACCTCAGATTCTGACAGGACTTCTGGCTTCTGGGGTGGTATGTATGTTTTTTTCTCAAGGACTGGGGTTTAAACATGGTTATTCCATTCATTCAATCTACTATGCATCAGAGAAGTAGATCTCCACATCTGGGAGTAAATGGTGATTACTAGTCCATCTTTGGTCAATCAAACTCTGACAAAATCGTTTGGATTTATTCAAGAGGTATTCAGCTACATGTAAATGGTGTCTAGAAGAGGGGTGGTGGCGGTTCCGTAACACAATGTACAGTATTTGGGTATTATTGTGACGTGTACCGTATATTGGTATTGTTATAAATAAATAAATAATTAGGAGCTCGTCAAATAAGATTGCAGACTTATCTGTCTCTTTATTACTGGTAATTTGTAATTTGTTTAATTTTTATAGATATATTTTATGTTATATAATATATAGATACACATGCATGTATGTATTTTTATAGGCCCATTTGCACCGTTAATGAGGTTTCATGAGTGTGTTGTAGTGGCTTTACCTGTGGCAGTTGGTGAGCCTTTTACCGATGCACAAGTTCATTGTATCATTGATATGGCTGACGGTATGTTATTACATTTGTGTGTCCAGGTAAAAAACGGTCCCTTTAACACTCATCATTTACTACTCAGTACAGCACTGAATAGAAGATCATAAAAAAAGTATAACTACCTTCGATGTTTCAGTATAGGCATCCAATCTAGATACCAATACTTAGAGGTTTTATAAATTGGGTAACATAAGACAAATCTGATCAGGAGCTGCAAAAAATATTTGTTTATTTATTTACTAATATTTTCCCAGGTAAATCCCTTCAGCAAAGCTGATATAAATAGGTGACATGGATAACAAAAATATAAGGGAAAAGAAAAATGTATCCCCTTCCATTGACATTTGGGGCTAAACATGATTTTTTTTTTCAGTGACAGGAAAGGATTATTGCTGCCGGGGAGGAGGCTGAAGCTGCACTTTTACGAAGAAGAGAGAACATGTAAACCAGTTAATTAAACATTCGGCAGATTACTGCGAGTCGATGCTTTTTTATATAATCTCCCCAAAGGAGCTGTCAGTGACTTTAAACTCTAAATTAAAATAATTGGGCATCCCTTCGAATAGATGCTTCAATTAATGTGTTAGGCTGCCTTTTATGCTGAAGTATCTACATTTTCTGAGTTGTGAATTGTAGGACCCTTTCGCATTGTCTTTCTTTTATTCTCATAAGTGTGTTTTATAATTTGATAACTCTTTTATTTTAATTACAGAGACCGAAGAAATGTTCGAGAGGAGCAGGGTAGGGAATACCTAGAAAGTCTCAGAATGGACCAATTAAACGTGGGAAATATTTAAAAAGAATATCGAACAATATTCAATGTAGAACCGTCCGGTATGTTAACATTGGGATATACACATAGTCATCATTTCTGTTTATTTATTATAAATAATTTTTATTTTGCTTTTTTACAGGATAGGGAAAGACAGCGTTTGTTAGAAATTGAAGAGGTACGTGACATTTAATAGCTTGGAACAATTTTTAACAGTTTTACTAAACATTCATATATTTTTTCAAATGTCGTTTTTATGTTTACAAAAAAAAACATTGCATTATTGCAGAGACAGACAAAAGAGACGTGACCAGCAAGACAGAGAGTACGAAGAAGGGTTAAGAAGGGATCAAGAGAGGGTAAGCAGTTCATGGACAAGCATCCTCGGGGACCCTGGACGTCACGGAGATCGACACACAGGGAGCTCTTTTTTCTCGCGCGCTCCTATTTGCAAAGAATGACATCTAAAATTACATGCGAATGTTGTCTTATTCTCTTATCCAAGAAAAATATATTACGAAATTGTGCATCAAGCAAGTCAGTTCGCCGAGCGGTTTTTACAGCATGACGTCATAGGAGAAGCTCCCTGGCAGCATTTGTAGAAGGTCGATGCATTTTAACTCGATTTGTTTTCGGCACCAACATCAGACCAAGAATATGTAAGGATTAAACCTTAAATTTGAAACTATTTATGATTTCTGTCTACATTTTAGGACCTACAACACCTCGTCGGTGCTGAAGGCGAAGGCAACATTAGAGTCCGTCTCCATGGAAGGGACACAACCTTCCAAAGACGTTTCACTGCTTCCGATACAAACGAGGTGATTACAACAATTACACCAAGTCCAATCGCATTCTTAGACTTATTAATTTATATAGATTCCACAGTTAGTTATGGATTCAAAATTTCAATTATGAATTAAATATTTTGGACACGAGTTATCAGAATCAATAAACCAAATCATTGCACATGTATTATTTTTCAAATTGAAAAAAGATGTCTCCACAGCATTCTGTCTCCACTGTACCGATATAGGGAGAGTATTGTTCAACCACAAACTAATTGGAATTGTTTTATCTGCAGCTCTTGTATCAAGTGGCCATTGCCAACCTGCGCGAGAGGAATATCACCATCCGAAATGCCAGTGGAAGAATCATTGAAAGAAATGACGATCCTATTGACGTTGTAGACGCAACGACACTAATGGTCTTTCATGACTTGGGTATACTAGGAGCAAGAATGGATGAGATAAAAGGAATAAATGGAATCATTTTATCAAATATCCAACTTTGTTTACCATGGTCGCGCGAGGTAAAAAAAAGTTGCCCTCTGCTGTGGACTAGTTGTACATCCCCTCCTCTCCTGATTTCGAGCACCTGAATTCTTTTGTAGGGGGTTACACCACAGATGGGCCCCCCAGATGACATTCGTTTTGACCTTCCCCCTAAGAACCTGTCTAGGCTAAAAATAGGTTCTTATTACCAGTTTATGTTTGTATTCTTAATACCGCAAAAATCTCAAAATACTAAAATTTACCGATTTCATTAACAGGGCGGACACTACCAGGCCACCTTTTCCGACCTTTGTTTGGTAGTGTTGTGCCCAACCCTTGCTGGAGACCCAGAAGTAAGGGCCACTATTGACTTAAGCAATGGTAAGTCTAGTACATTTAAAAAACTTTCTTGAATTCAGAATATCTATTAAACCCTGTCGATTTTCTGAGCTCGATGGATAACGTGGATATCGTAGAACGGTCACGAAGTGAAAGTAGTGAGGGTTGGCTTAAATATATAACTCATGTACATTTTTAATTATTTTACTTGTTTTTTTGTTTTTGTTTTTTTACAGTTACCCAGGATCGCATACAAGCTGCTGTAGCAGAGGCTGAGGCGAGACTGGCCCTTACAACCGAATCAATGTGAGTTTTGTTGATTGTCTTGAATCACCATCACCATCCGAAATGCCAGTGGAAGAATCATTGAAAGAAATGACGATCCTATTGACGTTGTAGACGTCCTCACTGTAACTTCAAAACCATCTCGTTTGTGTTGCCTGCCGATCAAATTGTACCTGCGAGTGCGACGCCAAGCAGGAGTCGAAGGAAACTTAAAGAAATGCAAGCCAGTTTCCGGGTCATAAAATGAATTTGAGCAGCCTTTAACTGCACACTGCTTTCCTTTTCTTTTTAAAGTTGGAGAAACTTCGTTTGAATCATCCATATAATTATCTAGAAGGCCCAAAATCGACTTTTGAAGAGTTCTTAGCGAAACGTGCAACACAGCTAGAAATCAAGATGGCGTCTGTGTTTTCGAGACAACTCTCGCCTCGTTTTCGTGTTCGAGTCCAAGATGGCGGCGGGGACTGTAAATAGGACTATTGCATTATGCTTGTAAAACAATAACTTCAATTACAAAATGGGTCAGCTCAGTCTACCACCTGTGGGGAGTTTTGACGTATGGCGAATCCTCGGCGTTATGACGTATCATGCTCACGTGTTACAATCAGATCAGTTTGTTGTCGTTGTCACTCTTGAACTTTCAAGGAAGCGAAACAGACTTACTGTCTCTTTCGACAACGTTTTTTCAAGAAGTTTTCAAGAACTATTCAAGGATTTCTCAAGAATTTGATTCCAAGAATAATCAGGAACAAGATTGGATTGTGGGAAGATTGTGCCGGTTGAAGTTAACTTACAAATCTGAATTTGACGTTGAGTTCATCTTAACGGTAAACAACAAATCTTTACCAGGCTCAACGTACAATCAAGGGACAATCAAAATAATCCTTAGGAAATGCTTCCCAATCATTTATTTAAACATTCTGAACACAATCCAAACGACAAATCACGTTAAAAGATCCTTGACAAAAAATAACCGTTAGAGAAAACCGTTGTAGGTTTTTCTTTTTTAATTTGTCATAGAAACATACAAAAGAAGCCATTGGCAATGGTTATTGAGAACTCTTGACTACGATCTAGCAGAGGTAACTGTCGTCATGCATGGCATCGGCGGCTTAACAGTGCAGAGGTTGAAACGCAAAATCAAAACCAACGGCTTCGAAAAAATGAAAGCCGACATCGTTATTCTAAAAGTAGGAACGAACGACATTGGGACCAAGCGGCCGGAGACAATTGGGTCAGAAATTGAGAATTTGACCCGCGAACTTAGGGAAACGTACAATGTTAAAGTTGTTGGTGTCTGTTTGATAATCCCAAGAGCCGATAACATTCATTTTAGGCGCCAAGCAGACATCGTTAATAAATATTTACAGGTAGTGATCAATGATCTCTCGTTTGATTTTTGTTTAAATCCCCCTCAAAAGGTTTGCTGAAGGATGGTGTCCACCTAAACACCAGGGGACAATATATGCTGTATCGTAGTTACAGAGGTGCTGTAATCAAAGCAATGCAATTACTATGATACGATCCAAAAGTTGCAAGCAAAAACTGTGCAAATGTCATCAAACAAGTGTATATTATTGCAATGAGAGCTTTATATCATTGTAATGGGTCTCAAACCCATTTCATAAACATGTGAAAAAAAAAATCCGGCAAGTTTGATAGAGAAGATTATTAACAAAATATTGTGGTTTAACCCATTAAAATTATAATCTTTTTGTATAAAATGTGTATAAATTATTTGTCGGTGTCCTGCATCTGATATGACATAAATAATTATTCTTTAAAGTAGGCACCAGTTGTTATAGTGACAAATGGTTTATTATCTGTCACTGTTTTGTCATTATGTCATTTAATTGTTGAACAAACAAATTTTAGTGACAGCATGACTTGTTACTGTCACAATGTTACAAACAAATGTTTATGGTTTATGTCGTAGGTATATCAAAACCAACACATTTGATTAGGTTAACTCAAGAGACTAGGGACCGATGAAGTGAAGGAAAACTTTAATAGGAAGATGCATGAATGCTTCCCAGGAGTTAGGAAGTTCTCCTTTCAGCAGTTTGTAGAGGGTGCTGAACCAGAAAGTTGAAGTCATGTCTAAAATACAGTCTATTGATGACTTGCGGATCACCAGGATTTTTTTCTTCAAAAATCATGAAATTCAAGGATAGTATTGTAGAAATAGACTTGAAATCCGTGGTATCATTGCACCCCTACATATCGAAATTAAATATTTATATATTCAGACCTTGTTCTCCCGTAATGTTTCAGGCTACAGAGTGGATTTTAATTGTTACAAATACAGTTGTAGATGGTGTTCGTGTTATTATTTTTTTTGCTTGATTGATGTAAAGGAATATACTATAACTATATAGCTATTTAAAAAACAAAATAATATATTTTAACTGGTCTATCACTCTATTTAGAGTAATGTGTTGATTTCAAAACAAAACCTAATTGCAATTGATAGTTTGGAAGTTTCAATGTCACTCTTCTGTTTATGCTCATGGAGGTAACACAGTCTAGTGCTTTTATTGATAGCTGAGTCACATCCTCCTGTTATCTTTTGTTGAACTAGACAATTATCACAGTATTCTCGGCAGTTCTGCACATTGACAGCATTTTCTCCAAAGTATGCCAAAAAATATATGTCTACAGCTTGTTTCCAAGCAGTATTTGACAGTGTCATCAAGCTGCCATCTTTTTAGCTGTTTCTGTTCTTCCCTTTCCAACTAAGCAATCGAGTTCATAATTTTGGTTCTGTCCTCAAAGCGATTATAAAGGGTGCATACTGCTGGATCACCATCTCTGCCAGCTCGTCCCGCCTCCTCGTAGTAGTGCTCAACACACTCTGGCATAATGTGAGGAACGACAAACCGGACATTTTTTTGGTCAATACCCAGGCCAAATGCCTTTGTTGCACACATAACATGGGCTCCTTCACTCATCCAAGCAGTTGTGTTACTTTTCAATTTCCTCAAGGGCACTCCCTTCTCTTTAAGCAGGAATGCCAAATTGTTACTCCATTTAGAAGTAATGCAGGAATAGCATAACATATTGTCTTTCCAGCTCCTGTGGGCCATTATTTAACACATTGAAAGAAACAGCATTACTACCAATTACCCATGCGTTGTGGGTTGAATTCAGTTAAACGTTAATTGAGTAATTTTGTGAACATAAAATTTAAAGCCTTGGCCATGTTCCTCAATAATCCTCTTGTGTTTTATCAAGTGTGCTCTATGCACTAACAAGTTTTTCAATTGATAGTATGGACCTGGCTTTGATGTTTGCATCTATTCTGTGAGCCGTCTAGCTACACAACAAAGCATACATACTTACCAAAGATACCACAGTTTACGGATGATCGATCCAACGATCCGACGATCGAGTGACACAGGAGTCCCTCCAATAACTCTTAAATGCTTTGCAAGCATTCACGAGTTAAAAATGGCATTTTCTACAAGGTATTTCAATTGACGACATCTAGCCACAGAAATTTTCCTTCCAGGTTTTGTTGTTGTTTGTCTGTAAAAAGCATGCATTCTTTTTTATGTTTTAGGTCGAATTAGTCCTATCGTCGAGTTTCAGCAATTTTGGGGAGCTGTAGAGGCATCAACCCTTGTTTGCCAATCTCAGTACTGCCAGTACCCATGGCAGTGTTTTTACTGCAGATTCAATTGCAAACAAGGGTTGGATTCCTGATCGCCCTCAATTGGGCATCAACAGAAAACAGTTTGCCATGGTAAGGCATAAGATTACCTGAAAAAAAAAAGCTTTCCATCACATCAGTTATTTACAATTGCATATCTCCGTCCTTTTCACTGTACTGCTGTCACCTCTCTTGATTACCTTGATTAGAATGCACGTTTTTCATTCGCCTCCTCTAACATCCAAAGAACTTGGGGAAACAAATGTGTATCGCATCATCATATCAAACTTTTATCATCAACGGGAAGATATAAAAATGAATACTGGTTTTGATGATAAATAATGAGTTTGCATTTTAGAAAGAGGACTTGTCTGGGGTGGGTCCACCTCAGATTCTGACAGGACTTCTGGCTTCTGGGGTGGTATGTATGTTTTTTTCTCAAGGACTGGGGTTTAAACATGGTTATTCCATTCATTCAATCTACTATGCATCAGAGAAGTAGATCTCCACATCTGGGAGTAAATGGTGATTACTAGTCCATCTTTGGTCAATCAAACCCTGACAAAATCGTTTGGATTTATTCAAGAGGTATTCAGCTACATGTAAATGGTGTCTAGAAGAGGGGTGGTGGCGGTTCCCGTAACACAATGTACAGTATTTGGGTATTATTGTGACGTGTACCGTATATTGGTATTGTTATAAATAAATAAATAATTAGGAGCTCGTCAAATAAGATTGCAGACTTATCTGTCTCTTTATTACTGGTAATTTGTAATTTGTTTAATTTTTATAGATATATTTTATGTTATATAATATATAGATACACATGCATGTATGTATTTTTATAGGCCCATTTGCACCGTTAATGAGGTTTCATGAGTGTGTTGTAGTGGCTTTACCTGTGGCAGTTGGTGAGCCTTTTACCGATGCACAAGTTCATTGTATCATTGATATGGCTGACGGTATGTTATTACATTTGTGTGTCCAGGTAAAAAACGGTCCCTTTAACACTCATCATTTACTACTCAGTACAGCACTGAATAGAAGATCATAAAAAAAGTATAACTACCTTCGATGTTTCAGTATAGGCATCCAATCTAGATACCAATACTTAGAGGTTTTATAAATTGGGTAACATAAGACAAATCTGATCAGGAGCTGCAAAAAATATTTGTTTATTTATTTACTAATATTTTCCCAGGTAAATCCCTTCAGCAAAGCTGATATAAATAGGTGACATGGATAACAAAAATATAAGGGAAAAGAAAAATGTATCCCCTTCCATTGACATTTGGGGCTAAACATGATTTTTTTTTTCAGTGACAGGAAAGGATTATTGCTGCCGGGGAGGAGGCTGAAGCTGCACTTTTACGAAGAAGAGAGAACATGTAAACCAGTTAATTAAACATTCGGCAGATTACTGCGAGTCGATGCTTTTTTATATAATCTCCCCAAAGGAGCTGTCAGTGACTTTAAACTCTAAATTAAAATAATTGGGCATCCCTTCGAATAGATGCTTCAATTAATGTGTTAGGCTGCCTTTTATGCTGAAGTATCTACATTTTCTGAGTTGTGAATTGTAGGACCCTTTCGCATTGTCTTTCTTTTATTCTCATAAGTGTGTTTTATAATTTGATAACTCTTTTATTTTAATTACAGAGACCGAAGAAATGTTCGAGAGGAGCAGGGTAGGGAATACCTAGAAAGTCTCAGAATGGACCAATTAAACGTGGGAAATATTTAAAAAGAATATCGAACAATATTCAATGTAGAACCGTCCGGTATGTTAACATTGGGATATACACATAGTCATCATTTCTGTTTATTTATTATAAATAATTTTTATTTTGCTTTTTTACAGGATAGGGAAAGACAGCGTTTGTTAGAAATTGAAGAGGTACGTGACATTTAATAGCTTGGAACAATTTTTAACAGTTTTACTAAACATTCATATATATTTTTAAATGTCGTTTTTATGTGTACAAAAAAAACATTGCATTATTGCAGAGACAGACAAAATAGATGTGACCAGCAAGACAGAGAGTACGAAGAAGGGTTAAGAAGGGATCAAGAGAGGGTAAGCAGTTCATGGACAAGCATCCTCGGGGACCCTGGACGTCACGGAGATCGACACACAGGGAGCTCTTTTTTCTCGCGCGCTCCTATTTGCAAAGAATGACATCTAAAATTACATGCGAATGTTGTCTTATTCTCTTATCCAAGAAAAATATATTACGAAATTGTGCATCAAGCAAGTCAGTTCGCCGAGCGGTTTTTACAGCATGACGTCATAGGAGAAGCCCCCTGGCAGCATTTGTAGAAGGTCGATGCATTTTAACTCGATTTGTTTTCGGCACCAACATCAGACCAAGAATATGTAAGGATTAAACCTTAAATTTGAAACTATTTATGATTTCTGTCTACATTTTAGGACCTACAACACCTCGTCGGTGCTGAAGGCGAAGGCAACATTAGAGTCCGTCTCCATGGAAGGGACACAACCTTCCAAAGACGTTTCACTGCTTCCGATACAAACGAGGTGATTACAACAATTACACCAAGTCCAATCGCATTCTTAGACTTATTAATTTATATAGATTCCACAGTTAGTTATGGATTCAAAATTTCAATTATGAATTAAATATTTTGGACACGAGTTATCAGAATCAATAAACCAAATCATTGCACATGTATTATTTTTCAAATTGAAAAAAGATGTCTCCACAGCATTCTGTCTCCACTGTACCGATATAGGGAGAGTATTGTTCAACCACAAACTAATTGGAATTGTTTTATCTGCAGCTCTTGTATCAAGTGGCCATTGCCAACCTGCGCGAGAGGAATATCACCATCCGAAATGCCAGTGGAAGAATCATTGAAAGAAATGACGATCCTATTGACGTTTTAGACGCAACGACACTAATGGTCTTTCATGACTTGGGTATACTAGGAGCAAGAATGGATGAGATAAAAGGAATAAATGGAATCATTTTATCAAATATCCAACTTTGTTTACCATGGTCGCGCGAGGTAAAAAAAGTTGCCCTCTGCTGTGGACTAGTTGTACATCCCCTCCTCTCCTGATTTCGAGCACCTGAATTCTTTTGTAGGGGGTTACACCACAGATGGGCCCCCCAGATGACATTCGTTTTGACCTTCCCCCTAAGAACCTGTCTAGGCTAAAAATAGGTTCTTATTACCAGTTTATGTTTGTATTCTTAATACCGCAAAAATCTCAAAATACTAAAATTTACCGATTTCATTAACAGGGCGGACACTACCAGGCCACCTTTTCCGACCTTTGTTTGGTAGTGTTGTGCCCAACCCTTGCTGGAGACCCAGAAGTAAGGGCCACTATTGACTTAAGCAATGGTAAGTCTAGTACATTTAAAAAACATTCTTGAATTCAGAATATCTATTAAACCCTGTCGATTTTCTGAGCTCGATGGATAACGTGGATATCGTAGAACGGTCACGAAGTGAAAGTAGTGAGGGTTGGCTTAAATATATAACTCATGTACATTTTTAATTATTTTACTTGTTTTTTTGTTTTTGTTTTTTTACAGTTACCCAGGATCGCATACAAGCTGCTGTAGCAGAGGCTGAGGCGAGACTGGCCCTTACAACCGAATCAATGTGAGTTTTGTTGATTGTCTTGAATCACCATCACCATCCGAAATGCCAGTGGAAGAATCATTGAAAGAAATGACGATCCTATTGACGTTGTAGACGTCCTCACTGTAACTTCAAAACCATCTCGTTTGTGTTGCCTGCCGATCAAATTGTACCAGCGAGTGCGACGCCAAGCAGGAGTCGAAGGAAACTTAAAGAAATGCAAGCCAGTTTCCGGGTCATAAAATGAATTTGAGCAGCCTTTAACTGCACACTGCTTTCCTTTTCTTTTTAAAGTTGGAGAAACTTCGTTTGAATCATCCATATAATTATCTAGAAGGCCCAAAATCGACTTTTGAAGAGTTCTTAGCGAAACGTGCAACACAGCTAGAAATCAAGATGGCGTCTGTGTTTTCGAGACAACTCTCGCCTCGTTTTCGTGTTCGCGTACAAGATGGCGGCGGGGACTGTAAATAGGACTATTGCATTATGCTTGTAAAACAATAACTTCAATTACAAAATGGGTCAGCTCAGTCTACCACCTGTGGGGAGTTTTGACGTATGGCGAATCCTCGCCGTTATGACGTATCATGCTCACGTGTTACAATCAGATCAGTTTGTTGTCGTTGTCACTCTTGAACTTTCAAGGAAGCGAAACAGACTTACTGTCTCTTTCGACAACGTTTTTTCAAGAAGTTTTCAAGAACAATTCAAGGATTTCTCAAGAATTTGATTCCAAGAATAATCAGGAACAAGATTGGATTGTGGGAAGATTGTGCCGGTTGAAGTTAACTTACAAATCTGAATTTGACGTTGAGTTCATCTTAACGGTAAACAACAAATCTTTACCAGGCTCAACGTACAATCAAGGGACAATCAAAATAATCCTTAGGAAATGCTTTCCAATCATTTATTTAAACATTCTGAACACAATCCAAACGACAAATCACGTTAAAAGATCCTTGACAAAAAATAACCGTTAGAGAAAACCGTTTCACCTTTGCGAAATTTTCCATAGTCGGGTTGTAGGTTTTTCTTTTTTAATTTGTCATAGAAACATACAAAAGAAGCCATTGGCAATGGTTATTGAGAACTCTTGACTACGATCTAGCAGAGGTAACTGTCGTCACGCATGGCATCGGCGGCTTAACAGTGCAGAGGTTGAAACGCAAAATCAAAACCAACGGCTTCGAAAAAATGAAAGCCGACATCGTTATTCTAAAAGTAGGAACGAACGACATTGGGACCAAGCGGCCGGAGACAATTGGGTCAGAAATTGAGAATTTGACCCGCGAACTTAAGGAAACGTACAATGTTAAAGTTGTTGGTGTCTGTTTGATAATCCCAAGAGCCGATAACATTCATTTTAGGCGCCAAGCAGACATCGTTAATAAATATTTACAGGTAGTGATCAATGATCTCTCGTTTGATTTTTGTTTAAATCCCCCTCAAAAGGTTTGCTGAAGGATGGTGTCCACCTAAACACCAGGGGACAATATATGCTGTATCGTAGTTACAGAGGTGCTGTAATCAAAGCAATGCAATTACTATGATACGATCCAAAAGTTGCAAGCAAAAACTGTGCAAATGTCATCAAACAAGTGTATATTATTGCAATGAGAGCTTTATATCATTAATTTCAATTTTTTTCATACATAATAATGATCAGTTTTTATAAAATTTATCATATGGGTCTCAAACCCATTTCATAAACATGTGAAAAAAAAATCCGGCAAGTTTGATAGAGAAGATTATTAACAAAATATTGTGGTTCAACCCATTAAAATTATAATCTTTTTGTATAAAATGTGTATAAATTATTTGTCGGTGTCCTGCATCTGATATGACATAAATAATTATTCTTTAAAGTAGGCACCAGTTGTTATAGTGACAAATGGTTTATTATCTGTCACTGTTTTGTCATTATGTCATTTAATTGTTGAACAAACAAATTTTAGTGACAGCATGACTTGTTACTGTCACAATGTTACAAACAAATGTTTATGGTTTATGTCGTAGGTATATCAAAACCAACACATTTGATTAGGTTAACTCAAGAGACTAGGGACCGATGAAGTGAAGGAAAATTTTAATAGGAAGATGCATGAATGCTTCCCAGGAGTTAGGAAGTTCTCCTTTCAGCAGTTTGTAGAGGGTGCTGAACCAGAAAGTTGAAGTCATGTCTAAAATACAGTCTGTAGCCTGAAACATTACGGGAGAACAAGGTCTGAATATATAAATATTTAATTTCGATATGTAGGGGTGCAATGATACCACGGATTTCAAGTCTATTTTTACAATACTATCCTTGAATTTCATGATTTTTGAAGAAAAAAATCCTGGTGATCCGCAAGTCATCAATAGAGTGGATTTTAATTGTTACAAATACAGTTGTAGATCGTGTTCGTGTTATTATTTTTTTTTTGCTTGATTGATGTAAAGGAATATACTATAACTATATAGCTATTTAAAAAACAAAATAATATATTTTAACTGGTCTATCACTCTATTTAGAGTAATGTGTTGATTTCAAAACAAAACCTAATTGCAATTGATAGTTTGGAAGTTTCAATGTCACTCTTTTGTTTATGCTCATGGAGGTAACACAGTCTAGTGCTTTTATTGATAGCTGAGTCACATCCTCCTGTTATCTTTTGTTGAACTAGACAATTATCACAGTATTCTCGGCAGTTCTGCACATTGACAGCATTTTCTCCAAAGTATGCCAAAAAATATATGTCTACAGCTTGTTTCCAAGCAGTATTTGACAGTGTCATCAAGCTGCCATCTTTTTAGCTGTTTCTGTTCTTCCCTTTCCAACTAAGCAATCGAGTTCATAATTTTGGTTCTGTCCTCAAAGCGATTATAAAGGGTGCATA
The DNA here is from genome assembly GCF_932526225.1 of Nematostella vectensis. Lineage (NCBI taxonomy): Eukaryota > Metazoa > Cnidaria > Anthozoa > Actiniaria > Edwardsiidae > Nematostella > Nematostella vectensis. The sequence goes on from NC_064046.1 coordinate 5,914,299, forward strand.
CTGCTGGATCACCATCTCTGCCAGCTCGTCCCGCCTCCTCGTAGTAGTGCTCAACACACTCTGGCATAATGTGAGGAACGACAAACCGGACATTTTTTTGGTCAATACCCAGGCCAAATGCCTTTGTTGCACACATAACATGGGCTCCTTCACTCATCCAAGCAGTTGTGTTACTTTTCAATTTCCTCAAGGGCACTCCCTTCTCTTTAAGCAGGAATGCCAAATTGTTACTCCATTTAGAAGTAATGCAGGAATAGCATAACATATTGTCTTTCCAGCTCCTGTGGGCCATTATTTAACACATTGAAAGAAACAGCATTACTATCAATTACCCATGCGTTGTGGGTTGAATTCAGTTAAACGTTAATTGAGTAATTTTGTGAACATAAAATTTAAAGCCTTGGCCATGTTCCTCAATAATCCTCTTGTGTTTTATCAAGTGTGCTCTATGCACTAACAAGTTTTTCAATTGATAGTATGGACCTGGCTTTGATGTTTTCATCTATTCTGTGAGCCGTCTAGCTACACAACAAAGCATACATACTTACCAAAGATACCACAGTTTACGGATGATCGATCCAACGATCCGACGATCGAGTGACACAGGAGTCCCTCCAATAACTCTTAAATGCTTTGCAAGCATTCACGAGTTAAAAATGGCATTTTCTACAAGGTATTTCAATTGACGCCTTCTAGCCACAGAAATTTTCCTTCCAGGTTTTGTTGTTGTTGTTTGTCTGTAAAAAGCATGCATTCTTTTTTATGTTTTAGGTCGAATTAGTCCTATCGTCGAGTTTCAGCAATTTTGGGGAGCTGTAGAGGCATCAACCCTTGTTTGCCAATCTCAGTGTGTTATATAATATATAGATACACATGCATGTATGTATTTTTATAGGCCCATTTGCACCGTTAATGAGGTTTCATGAGTGTGTTGTAGTGGCTTTACCTGTGGAAGTTGGTGAGCCTTTTACCGATGCACAAGTTCATTGTATCATTGATATGGCTGACGGTAAGTTATTACATTTGTGTGTCCAGGAAAAAAAACGGTCCCTTTAACACTCATCATTTACTACTCAGTACAGCACTGAATAGAAGATCATAAAAAAAAGTATAACTACCTTCGATGTTTCAGTATAGGCATCCAATCTAGATACCAATACTTAGAGGTTTTAAAAATTGGGTAACATAAGACAAATCTGATCAGGAGCTGCAAAAAATATTTGTTTATTTATTTACTAATATTTTCCCAGGTAAATCCCTTCAGCAAAGCTGATATAAATAGGTGACATGGATAACAAAATTATAAGGGAAAAGAAAAATGTATCCCCTTCCATTGACATTTGGGGCTAAACATGATTTTTTTTTCAGTGACAGGAAAGGATTATTGCTGCCGGGGAGGAGGCTGAAGCTGCACTTTTACGAAGAAGAGAGAACATGTAAACCAGTTAATTAAACATTCGGCAGATTACTGCGAGTCGATGCTTTTTTATATAATCTCCCCAAAGGAGCTGTCAGTGACTTTAAACTCTAAATTAAAATAATTGGGCATCCCTTCGAATAGATGCTTCAATTAATGTGTTAGGCTGCCTTTTATGCTGAAGTATCTAAATTTTCTGCGTTGTGAATTGTAGGACCCTTTCGCATTGTCTTTCTTTTATTCTCATAAGTGTGTTTTATAATTTGATAACTCTTTCATTTTAATTACAGAGACCGAAGAAATGTTCGAGAGGAGCAGGGTAGGGAATACCTAGAAAGTCTCAGAATCGACCAATTAAACGTGGGAAATATTTAAAAAGAATATCGAACAATATTCAATGTAGAACCGTCCGGTATGTTAACATTGGGATATACACATAGTCATCATTTCTGTTTATTTATTATAAATAATTTTTATTTTGCTTTTTTACAGGATAGGGAAAGACAACGTTTGTTAGAAATTGAAGAGGTACGTGACATTTAATAGCTTGGAACAATTTTTAACAGTTTTACTAAACATTCATATATTTTTTTAAATGTCGTTTTTATGTGTACAAAAAAAACATTGCATTATTGCAGAGACAGAAAAAATAGACGTGACCAGCAAGACAGAGAGTACGAAGAAGGGTTAAGAAGAGATCAAGAGAGGGTAAGCAGTTCATGGACAAGCATCCTCGGGGACCCTGGACGTCACGGAGATCGACACACAGGGAGCTCTTTTTTCTCGCGCGCTCCTATTTGAAAAGAATGACATCTAAAATTATATGCGAATGTTGTCTTATTCTCTTATCCAAGAAAAATATATTACGAAATTGTGCATCAAGCAAGTCAGTTCGCCGAGCGGTTTTTACGGCATGACGTCATAGGAGAAGCTCCCTGGCAGCATTTGTAGAAGGTCGATGCAGTTTAACTCGATTTGTTTCGGCACCAACATTAGACCAAGAATATGTCAGGATTAAACGTTAAAAGTGAAACTATTTATGATTTTTGTCTACATTTTAGGACCTACAACACCTCGTCGGTGCTGAAGGCGAAGGCAACATTAGAGTCCGTCTCCGTGGAAGGGACACAACCTTCCAAAGACGTTTCACTGCTTCCGATACAAACGAGGTGATTACAACAATTACACCAAGTTCAATCGCATTCTTAGACTTATTAATTTATATAGATTCCACAGTTAGTTATGGATTCAAAATTTCAATTATGAATTAAATATTTTGGACACGAGTTATCAGAATCAATAAACCAAATCATTGCACATGTATTATTTTTCAAATTGAAAAAAGATGTCTCCACAGCATTCTGTCTCCACTGTACCGATATAGGGAGAGTATTGTTCAACCACAAACTAATTGGAATTGTTTTATCTGTAGCTCTTGTATCAAGTGGCCATTGCCAACCTGCGCGAGAGGAATATCACTATCCGAAATGCCAGTGGAAGAATCATTGAAAGAAATGACGATCCTATTGACGTTGTAGACGCAACGACACTAATGGTCTTTCATGACTTGGGTATACTAGGAGCAAGAATGGATGAGAAAAAAGGAATAAATGGAATCATTTTATCAATTTCCAACTTTGTTTACCATGGTGGCGCGAGGTAAAAAAAAGTTGCCCTCTGCTGTGGACTAGTTGTACATCCCCTCCTCTCCTGATTTCGAGCACCTGAATTCTTTTGTAGGGGGTTACACCACAGATGGGCCCCCCAGATGACATTCGTTTTGACCTTCCCCCTAAGAACCTGTCTAGGCTAAAAATAGGTTCTTATTACCAGTTTATGTTTGTATTCTTAATACCGCAAAAATCTCAAAACACTAAAACTTACCATTTCATTAACAGGGCGGACATTACCAGGCCACCTTTTCCGACCTTTGGTTGGTAGTGTTGTGCCCAACCCTTGCTGGAGACCCAGAAGTAAGGGCCACTATTGACTTAAGCAATGGTAAGTCTAGTAAATTTAAAAAACATTCTTGAATTCAGAATATCTATTAAACCCTGTCGATTTTCTGAGCTCGATGGATAACGTGGATATCGTAGAACGGTCACGAAGTGAAAGTAGTGAGGGTTGGCTTAAATATATAACTCATGTACATTTTTAATTATTTTACTTGTTTTTTTTTTTTTTACAGTTACCCAGGATCGCATACAAGCTGCTGTAGCAGAGGCTGAGGCGAGACTGGCCCTTACAACCGAATCAATGTGAGTTTTGTTGATTGTCTTGAATCATGCATCCATCTTCATAAGCAGTGTCATAGTAAAATCAATCAGACATCTCAGAAACTCCCTTGGACAATTTACTTCTCAGAAGTTCTAGAGCAAAGCCAGTTCCATCCTCCTTAAACTTCCATAAACATATTTTGTAGTCCATCAAAAAGAGCAAAAATAAATCAAATGTCCAGTAGTTGCAAATTTTTTTATTCGACGGCTGTTCAAGTCATTGCTGTTCTCCGACTAATAGCTTGGAACAATTTTTAACAGTTTTACTAAACATTCATATATTTTTTCAAATGTCGTTTTTATGTTTACAAAAAAAAAAACATTGCATTATTGCAGAGACAGACAAAATAGACGTGACCAGCAAGACAGAGAGTACGAAGAAGGGTTAAGAAGGGATCAAGAGAGGGTAAGCAGTTCATGGACAAGCATCCTCGGGGACCCTGGACGTCACGGAGATCGACACACAGGGAGCTCTTTTTTCTCGCGCGCTCCTATTTGCAAAGAATGACATCTAAAATTACATGCGAATGTTGTCTTATTCTCTTATCCAAGAAAAATATATTACGAAATTGTGCATCAAGCAAGTCAGTTCGCCGAGCGGTTTTTACAGCATGACGTCATAGGAGAAGCTCCCTGGCAGCATTTGTAGAAGGTCGATGCATTTTAACTCGATTTGTTTTCGGCACCAACATCAGACCAAGAATATGTAAGGATTAAACCTTAAATTTGAAACTATTTATGATTTCTGTCTACATTTTAGGACCTACAACACCTCGTCGGTGCTGAAGGCGAAGGCAACATTAGAGTCCGTCTCCATGGAAGGGACACAACCTTCCAAAGACGTTTCACTGCTTCCGATACAAACGAGGTGATTACAACAATTACACCAAGTCCAATCGCATTCTTAGACTTATTAATTTATATAGATTCCACAGTTAGTTATGGATTCAAAATTTCAATTATGAATTAAATATTTTGGACACGAGTTATCAGAATCAATAAACCAAATCATTGCACATGTATTATTTTTCAAATTGAAAAAAGATGTCTCCACAGCATTCTGTCTCCACTGTACCGATATAGGGAGAGTATTGTTCAACCACAAACTAATTGGAATTTTTTTATCTGCAGCTCTTGTATCAAGTGGCCATTGCCAACCTGCGCGAGAGGAATATCACTATCCGAAATGCCAGTGGAAGAATCATTGAAAGAAATGACGATCCTATTGACGTTGTAGACGCAACGACACTAATGGTCTTTCATGACTTGGGTATACTAGGAGCAAGAATGGATGAGATAAAAGGAATAAATGGAATCATTTTATCAAATATCCAACTTTGTTTACCATGGTCGCGCGAGGTAAAAAAAGTTGCCCTCTGCTGTGGACTAGTTGTACATCCCCTCCTCTCCTGATTTCGAGCACCTGAATTCTTTTGTAGGGGGTTACACCACAGATGGGCCCCCCAGATGACATTCGTTTTGACCTTCCCCCTAAGAACCTGTCTAGGCTAAAAATAGGTTCTTATTACCAGTTTATGTTTGTATTCTTAATACCGCAAAAATCTCAAAATACTAAAATTTACCGATTTCATTAACAGGGCGGACACTACCAGGCCACCTTTTCCGACCTTTGGTTGGTAGTGTTGTGCCCAACCCTTGCTGGAGACCCAGAAGTAAGGGCCACTATTGACTTAAGCAATGGTAAGTCTAGTAAATTTAAAAAACATTCTTGAATTCAGAATATCTATTAAACCCTGTCGATTTTCTGAGCTCGATGGATAACGTGGATATCGTAGAACGGTCACGAAGTGAAAGTAGTGAGGGTTGGCTTAAATATATAACTCATGTACATTTTTAATTATTTTACTTGTTTTTTTTTTTTTACAGTTACCCAGGATCGCATACAAGCTGCTGTAGCAGAGGCTGAGGCGAGACTGGCCCTTACAACCGAATCAATGTGAGTTTTGTTGATTGTCTTGAATCACCATCACCATCCGAAATGCCAGTGGAAGAATCATTGAAAGAAATGACGATCCTATTGACGTTGTAGACGCAACGACACTAATGGTCTTTCATGACTTGGGTATACTAGGAGCAAGAATGGATGAGATAAAAGGAATAAATGGAATCATTTTATCAAATATCCAACTTTGTTTACCATGGTCGCGCGAGGTAAAAAAAGTTGCCCTCTGCTGTGGACTAGTTGTACATCCCCTCCTCTCCTGATTTCGAGCACCTGAATTCTTTTGTAGGGGGTTACACCACAGATGGGCCCCCCAGATGACATTCGTTTTGACCTTCCCCCTAAGAACCTGTCTAGGCTAAAAATAGGTTCTTATTACCAGTTTATGTTAGTATTCTTAATACCGCAAAAATCTCAAAACACTAAAATTTACCGATTTCATTAACAGGGCGGACACTACCAGGCCACCTTTTCCGACCTTTGGTTGGTAGTGTTGTGCCCAACCCTTGCTGGAGACCCAGAACTATTGACTTAAGCAATGGTAAGTCTAGTAAATTTAAAAAACATTCTTGAATTCAGAATATCTATTAAACCCTGTCGATTTTCTGAGCTCGATGGATAACGTGGATATCGTAGAACGGTCACGAAGTGAAAGTAGTGAGGGTTGGCTTAAAAATATAACTCATGTACATTTTTAATTATTTTACTTGTTTTTTTGTTTTTGTTTTTTTACAGTTACCCAGGATCGCATACAAGCTGCTGTAGCAGAGGCTGAGGCGAGACTGGCCCTTACAACCGAATCAATGTGAGTTTTGTTGATTGTCTTGAATCACCATCACCATCCGAAATGCCAGTGGAAGAATCATTGAAAGAAATGACGATCCTATTGACGTTGTAGACGTCCTCACTGTAACTTCAAAACCATCTCGTTTGTGTTGCCTGCCGATCAAATTGTACCTGCGAGTGCGACGCCAAGCAGGAGTCGAAGGAAACTTAAAGAAATGCAAGCCAGTTTCCGGGTCATAAAATGAATTTGAGCAGCCTTTAACTGCACACTGCTTTCCTTTTCTTTTTAAAGTTGGAGAAACTTCGTTTGAATCATCCATATAATTATCTAGAAGGCCCAAAATCGACTTTTGAAGAGTTCTTAGCGAAACGTGCAACACAGCTAGAAATCAAGATGGCGTCTGTGTTTTCGAGACAACTCTCGCCTCGTTTTCGTGTTCGAGTCCAAGATGGCGGCGGGGACTGTAAATAGGACTATTGCATTATGCTTGTAAAACAATAACTTCAATTACAAAATGGGTCAGCTCAGTCTACCACCTGTGGGGAGTTTTGACGTATGGCGAATCCTCGGCGTTATGACGTATCATGCTCACGTGTTACAATCAGATCAGTTTGTTGTCGTTGTCACTCTTGAACTTTCAAGGAAGCGAAACAGACTTACTGTCTCTTTCGACAACGTTTTTTCAAGAAGTTTTCAAGAACTATTCAAGGATTTCTCAAGAATTTGATTCCAAGAATAATCAGGAACAAGATTGGATTGTGGGAAGATTGTGCCGGTTGAAGTTAACTTACAAATCTGAATTTGACGTTGAGTTCATCTTAACGGTAAACAACAAATCTTTACCAGGCTCAACGTACAATCAAGGGACAATCAAAATAATCCTTAGGAAATGCTTCCCAATCATTTATTTAAACATTCTGAACACAATCCAAACGACAAATCACGTTAAAAGATCCTTGACAAAAAATAACCGTTAGAGAAAACCGTTGTAGGTTTTTCTTTTTTAATTTGTCATAGAAACATACAAAAGAAGCCATTGGCAATGGTTATTGAGAACTCTTGACTACGATCTAGCAGAGGTAACTGTCGTCATGCATGGCATCGGCGGCTTAACAGTGCAGAGGTTGAAACGCAAAATCAAAACCAACGGCTTCGAAAAAATGAAAGCCGACATCGTTATTCTAAAAGTAGGAACGAACGACATTGGGACCAAGCGGCCGGAGACAATTGGGTCAGAAATTGAGAATTTGACCCGCGAACTTAGGGAAACGTACAATGTTAAAGTTGTTGGTGTCTGTTTGATAATCCCAAGAGCCGATAACATTCATTTTAGGCGCCAAGCAGACATCGTTAATAAATATTTACAGGTAGTGATCAATGATCTCTCGTTTGATTTTTGTTTAAATCCCCCTCAAAAGGTTTGCTGAAGGATGGTGTCCACCTAAACACCAGGGGACAATATATGCTGTATCGTAGTTACAGAGGTGCTGTAATCAAAGCAATGCAATTACTATGATACGATCCAAAAGTTGCAAGCAAAAACTGTGCAAATGTCATCAAACAAGTGTATATTATTGCAATGAGAGCTTTATATCATTAATTTCAATTTTTTTCATACATAATAATGATCAGTTTTTATAAAATTTATCATATGGGTCTCAAACCCATTTCATAAACATGTGAAAAAAAAATCCGGCAAGTTTGATAGAGAAGATTATTAACAAAATATTGTGGTTCAACCCATTAAAATTATAATCTTTTTGTATAAAATGTGTATAAATTATTTGTCGGTGTCCTGCATCTGATATGACATAAATAATTATTCTTTAAAGTAGGCACCAGTTGTTATAGTGACAAATGGTTTATTATCTGTCACTGTTTTGTCATTATGTCATTTAATTGTTGAACAAACAAATTTTAGTGACAGCATGACTTGTTACTGTCACAATGTTACAAACAAATGTTTATGGTTTATGTCGTAGGTATATCAAAACCAACACATTTGATTAGGTTAACTCAAGAGACTAGGGACCGATGAAGTGAAGGAAAATTTTAATAGGAAGATGCATGAATGCTTCCCAGGAGTTAGGAAGTTCTCCTTTCAGCAGTTTGTAGAGGGTGCTGAACCAGAAAGTTGAAGTCATGTCTAAAATACAGTCTATTGATGACTTGCGGATCACCAGGATTTTTTTCTTCAAAAATCATGAAATTCAAGGATAGTATTGTAGAAATAGACTTGAAATCCGTGGTATCATTGCACCCCTACATATCGAAATTAAATATTTATATATTCAGACCTTGTTCTCCCGTAATGTTTCAGGCTACAGAGTGGATTTTAATTGTTACAAATACAGTTGTAGATGGTGTTCGTGTTATTATTTTTTTTGCTTGATTGATGTAAAGGAATATACTATAACTATATAGCTATTTAAAAAACAAAATAATATATTTTAACTGGTCTATCACTCTATTTAGAGTAATGTGTTGATTTCAAAACAAAACCTAATTGCAATTGATAGTTTGGAAGTTTCAATGTCACTCTTCTGTTTATGCTCATGGAGGTAACACAGTCTAGTGCTTTTATTGATAGCTGAGTCACATCCTCCTGTTATCTTTTGTTGAACTAGACAATTATCACAGTATTCTCGGCAGTTCTGCACATTGACAGCATTTTCTCCAAAGTATGCCAAAAAATATATGTCTACAGCTTGTTTCCAAGCAGTATTTGACAGTGTCATCAAGCTGCCATCTTTTTAGCTGTTTCTGTTCTTTCCTTTCCAACTAAGCAATCGAGTTCATAATTTTGGTTCTGTCCTCAAAGCGATTATAAAGGGTGCATACTGCTGGATCACCATCTCTGCCAGCTCGTCCCGCCTCCTCGTAGTAGTGCTCAACACACTCTGGCATAATGTGAGGAACGACAAACCGGACATTTTTTTGGTCAATACCCAGGCCAAATGCCTTTGTTGCACACATAACATGGGCTCCTTCACTCATCCAAGCAGTTGTGTTACTTTTCAATTTCCTCAAGGGCACTCCCTTCTCTTTAAGCAGGAATGCCAAATTGTTACTCCATTTAGAAGTAATGCAGGAATAGGATAACATATTGTCTTTCCAGCTCCTGTGGGCAATTATTTAACACATTGAAAGAAACAGCATTACTACCAATTACCCATGCGTTGTGGGTTGAATTCAGTTAAACGTTAATTGAGTAATTTTGTGAACATAAAATTTAAAGCCTTGGCCATGTTCCTCAATAATCCTCTTGTGTTTTATCAAGTGTGCTCTATGCACTAACAAGTTTTTCAATTGATAGTATGGACCTGGCTTTGATGTTTGCATCTATTCTGTGAGCCGTCTAGCTACACAACAAAGCATACATACTTACCAAAGATACCACAGTTTACGGATGATCGATCCAACGATCCGACGATCGAGTGACACAGGAGTCCCTCCAATAACTCTTAAATGCTTTGCAAGCATTCACGAGTTAAAAATGGCATTTTCTACAAGGTATTTCAATTGACGCCTTCTAGCCACAGAAATTTTCCTTCCAGGTTTTGTTGTTGTTTGTCTGTAAAAAGCATGCATTCTTTTTTATGTTTTAGGTCGAATTAGTCCTATCGTCGAGTTTCAGCAATTTTGGGGAGCTGTAGAGGCATCAACCCTTGTTTGCCAATCTCAGTACTGCCAGTACCCATGGCAGTGTTTTTACTGCAGATTCAATTGCAAACAAGGGTTGGATTCCTGATCACCCTCAATTGGGCATCAACAGAAAACAGTTTGCCATGGTAAGGCATAAGATTACCTGAAAAAAAAAAAGCTTTCCATCACATCAGTTATTTACAATTGCATATCTCCGTCCTTTTCACTGTACTGCTGTCACCTCTCTTGATTACCTTGATTAGAATGCACGTTTTTCATTCGCCTCCTCTAACATCCAAAGAACTTGGGGAAACAAATGTGTATCGCATCATCATATCAAACTTTTATCATCAACGGGAAGATATAAAAATGAATACTGGTTTTGATGATAAATAATGAGTTTGCATTTTAGAAAGAGGACTTGTCTGGGGTGGGTCCACCTCAGATTCTGACAGGACTTCTGGCTTCTGGGGTGGTATGTATGTTTTTTTCTCAAGGACTGGGGTTTAAACATGGTTATTCCATTCATTCAATCTACTATGCATCAGAGAAGTAGATCTCCACATCTGGGAGTAAATGGTGATTACTAGTCCATCTTTGGTCAATCAAACCCTGACAAAATCGTTTGGATTTATTCAAGAGGTATTCAGCTACATGTAAATGGTGTCTAGAAGAGGGGTGGTGGCGGTTCCCGTAACACAATGTACAGTATTTGGGTATTATTGTGACGTGTACCGTATATTGGTATTGTTATAAATAAATAAATAATTAGGAGCTCGTCAAATAAGATTGCAGACTTATCTGTCTCTTTATTACTGGTAATTTGTAATTTGTTTAATTTTTATAGATATATTTTATGTTATATAATATATAGATACACATGCATGTATGTATTTTTATAGGCCCATTTGCACCGTTAATGAGGTTTCATGAGTGTGTTGTAGTGGCTTTACCTGTGGCAGTTGGTGAGCCTTTTACCGATGCACAAGTTCATTGTATCATTGATATGGCTGACGGTATGTTATTACATTTGTGTGTCCAGGTAAAAAACGGTCCCTTTAACACTCATCATTTACTACTCAGTACAGCACTGAATAGAAGATCATAAAAAAAGTATAACTACCTTCGATGTTTCAGTATAGGCATCCAATCTAGATACCAATACTTAGAGGTTTTATAAATTGGGTAACATAAGACAAATCTGATCAGGAGCTGCAAAAAATATTTGTTTATTTATTTACTAATATTTTCCCAGGTAAATCCCTTCAGCAAAGCTGATATAAATAGGTGACATGGATAACAAAAATATAAGGGAAAAGAAAAATGTATCCCCTTCCATTGACATTTGGGGCTAAACATGATTTTTTTTTTCAGTGACAGGAAAGGATTATTGCTGCCGGGGAGGAGGCTGAAGCTGCACTTTTACGAAGAAGAGAGAACATGTAAACCAGTTAATTAAACATTCGGCAGATTACTGCGAGTCGATGCTTTTTTATATAATCTCCCCAAAGGAGCTGTCAGTGACTTTAAACTCTAAATTAAAATAATTGGGCATCCCTTCGAATAGATGCTTCAATTAATGTGTTAGGCTGCCTTTTATGCTGAAGTATCTACATTTTCTGAGTTGTGAATTGTAGGACCCTTTCGCATTGTCTTTCTTTTATTCTCATAAGTGTGTTTTATAATTTGATAACTCTTTTATTTTAATTACAGAGACCGAAGAAATGTTCGAGAGGAGCAGGGTAGGGAATACCTAGAAAGTCTCAGAATGGACCAATTAAACGTGGGAAATATTTAAAAAGAATATCGAACAATATTCAATGTAGAACCGTCCGGTATGTTAACATTGGGATATACACATAGTCATCATTTCTGTTTATTTATTATAAATAATTTTTATTTTGCTTTTTTACAGGATAGGGAAAGACAGCGTTTGTTAGAAATTGAAGAGGTACGTGACATTTAATAGCTTGGAACAATTTTTAACAGTTTTACTAAACATTCATATATTTTTTCAAATGTCGTTTTTATGTTTACAAAAAAAAACATTGCATTATTGCAGAGACAGACAAAAGAGACGTGACCAGCAAGACAGAGAGTACGAAGAAGGGTTAAGAAGGGATCAAGAGAGGGTAAGCAGTTCATGGACAAGCATCCTCGGGGACCCTGGACGTCACGGAGATCGACACACAGGGAGCTCTTTTTTCTCGCGCGCTCCTATTTGCAAAGAATGACATCTAAAATTACATGCGAATGTTGTCTTATTCTCTTATCCAAGAAAAATATATTACGAAATTGTGCATCAAGCAAGTCAGTTCGCCGAGCGGTTTTTACAGCATGACGTCATAGGAGAAGCTCCCTGGCAGCATTTGTAGAAGGTCGATGCATTTTAACTCGATTTGTTTTCGGCACCAACATCAGACCAAGAATATGTAAGGATTAAACCTTAAATTTGAAACTATTTATGATTTCTGTCTACATTTTAGGACCTACAACACCTCGTCGGTGCTGAAGGCGAAGGCAACATTAGAGTCCGTCTCCATGGAAGGGACACAACCTTCCAAAGACGTTTCACTGCTTCCGATACAAACGAGGTGATTACAACAATTACACCAAGTCCAATCGCATTCTTAGACTTATTAATTTATATAGATTCCACAGTTAGTTATGGATTCAAAATTTCAATTATGAATTAAATATTTTGGACACGAGTTATCAGAATCAATAAACCAAATCATTGCACATGTATTATTTTTCAAATTGAAAAAAGATGTCTCCACAGCATTCTGTCTCCACTGTACCGATATAGGGAGAGTATTGTTCAACCACAAACTAATTGGAATTGTTTTATCTGCAGCTCTTGTATCAAGTGGCCATTGCCAACCTGCGCGAGAGGAATATCACCATCCGAAATGCCAGTGGAAGAATCATTGAAAGAAATGACGATCCTATTGACGTTGTAGACGCAACGACACTAATGGTCTTTCATGACTTGGGTATACTAGGAGCAAGAATGGATGAGATAAAAGGAATAAATGGAATCATTTTATCAAATATCCAACTTTGTTTACCATGGTCGCGCGAGGTAAAAAAAAGTTGCCCTCTGCTGTGGACTAGTTGTACATCCCCTCCTCTCCTGATTTCGAGCAACTGAATTCTTTTGTAGGGGGTTACACCACAGATGGGCCCCCCAGATGACATTCGTTTTGACCTTCCCCCTAAGAACCTGTCTAGGCTAAAAATAGGTTCTTATTACCAGTTTATGTTTGTATTCTTAATACCGCAAAAATCTCAAAATACTAAAATTTACCGATTTCATTAACAGGGCGGACACTACCAGGCCACCTTTTCCGACCTTTGTTTGGTAGTGTTGTGCCCAACCCTTGCTGGAGACCCAGAAGTAAGGGCCACTATTGACTTAAGCAATGGTAAGTCTAGTAAATTTAAAAAACATTCTTGAATTCAGAATATCTATTAAACCCTGTCGATTTTCTGAGCTCGATGGATAACGTGGATATCGTAGAACGGTCACGAAGTGAAAGTAGTGAGGGTTGGCTTAAATATATAACTCATGTACATTTTTAATTATTTTACTTGTTTTTTTTTTTTTTTTTTTTTTACAGTTACCCAGGATCGCATACAAGCTGCTGTAGCAGAGGCTGAGGCGAGACTGGCCCTTACAACCGAATCAATGTGAGTTTTGTTGATTGTCTTGAATCACCATCACCATCCGAAATGCCAGTGGAAGAATCATTGAAAGAAATGACGATCCTATTGACGTTGCAGACGTCCTCACTGTAACTTCAAAACCATCTCGTTTGTGTTGCCTGCCGATCAAATTGTACCTGCGAGTGCGACGCCAAGCAGGAGTCGAAGGAAACTTAAAGAAATGCAAGCCAGTTTCCGGGTCATAAAATGAATTTGAGCAGCCTTTAACTGCACACTGCTTTCCTTTTCTTTTTAAAGTTGGAGAAACTTCGTTTGAATCATCCATATAATTATCTAGAAGGCCCAAAATCGACTTTTGAAGAGTTCTTAGCGAAACGTGCAACACAGCTAGAAATCAAGATGGCGTCTGTGTTTTCGAGACAACTCTCGCCTCGTTTTCGTGTTCGAGTCCAAGATGGCGGCGGGGACTGTAAATAGGACTATTGCATTATGCTTGTAAAACAATAACTTCAATTACAAAATGGGTCAGCTCAGTCTACCACCTGTGGGGAGTTTTGACGTATGGCGAATCCTCGCCGTTATGACGTATCATGCTCACGTGTTACAATCAGATCAGTTTGTTGTCGTTGTCACTCTTGTACTTTCAAGGAAGCGAAACAGACTTACTGTCTCTTTCGACAACGTTTTTTCAAGAAGTTTTCAAGAACAATTCAAGGATTTCTCAAGAATTTGATTCCAAGAATAATCAGGAACAAGATTGGATTGTGGGAAGATTGTGCCGGTTGAAGTTAACTTACAAATCTGAATTTGACGTTGAGTTCATCTTAACGGTAAACAACAAATCTTTACCAGGCTCAACGTACAATCAAGGGACAATCAAAATAATCCTTAGGAAATGCTTTCCAATCATTTATTTAAACATTCTGAACACAATCCAAACGACAAATCACGTTAAAAGATCCTTGACAAAAAATAACCGTTAGAGAAAACCGTTTCACCTTTGCGAAATTTTCCATAGTCGGGTTGTAGGTTTTTCTTTTTTAATTTGTCATAGAAACATACAAAAGAAGCCATTGGCAATGGTTATTGAGAACTCTTGACTACGATCTAGCAGAGGTAACTGTCGTCATGCATGGCATCGGCGGCTTAACAGTGCAGAGGTTGAAACGCAAAATCAAAACCAACGGCTTCGAAAAAATGAAAGCCGACATCGTTATTCTAAAAGTAGGAACGAACGACATTGGGACCAAGCGGCCGGAGACAATTGGGTCAGAAATTGAGAATTTGACCCGCGAACTTAGGGAAACGTACAATGTTAAAGTTGTTGGTGTCTGTTTGATAATCCCAAGAGCCGATAACATTCATTTTAGGCGCCAAGCAGACATCGTTAATAAATATTTACAGGTAGTGATCAATGATCTCTCGTTTGCTTTTTGTTTAAATCCCCCTCAAAAGGTTTGCTGAAGGATGGTGTCCACCTAAACACCAGGGGACAATATATGCTGTATCGTAGTTACAGAGGTGCTGTAATCAAAGCAATGCAATTACTATGATACGATCCAAAAGTTGCAAGCAAAAACTGTGCAAATGTCATCAAACAAGTGAATATTATTGCAATGAGAGCTTTATATCATTAATTTCAATTTTTTTCATACATAATAATGATCAGTTTTTATAAAATTTATCATATGGGTCTCAAACCCATTTCATAAACATGTGAAAAAAAAAATCCGGCAAGTTTGATAGAGAAGATTATTAACAAAATATTGTGGTTTAACCCATTAAAATTATAATCTTTTTGTATAAAATGTGTATAAATTATTTGTCGGTGTCCTGCATCTGATATGACATAAATAATTATTCTTTAAAGTAGGCACCAGTTGTTATAGTGACAAATGGTTTATTATCTGTCACTGTTTTGTCATTATGTCATTTAATTGTTGAACAAACAAATTTTAGTGACAGCATGACTTGTTACTGTCACAATGTTACAAACAAATGTTTATGGTTTATGTCGTAGGTATATCAAAACCAACACATTTGATTAGGTTAACTCAAGAGACTAGGGACCGATGAAGTGAAGGAAAATTTTAATAGGAAGATGCATGAATGCTTCCCAGGAGTTAGGAAGTTCTCCTTTCAGCAGTTTGTAGAGGGTGCTGAACCAGAAAGTTGAAGTCATGTCTAAAATACAGTCTGTAGCCTGAAACATTACGGGAGAACAAGGTCTGAATATATAAATATTTAATTTCGATATGTAGGGGTGCAATGATACCACGGATTTCAAGTCTATTTTTACAATACTATCCTTGAATTTCATGATTTTTGAAGAAAAAAATCCTGGTGATCCGCAAGTCATCAATAGAGTGGATTTTAATTGTTACAAATACAGTTGTAGATCGTGTTCGTGTTATTATTTTTTTTTTGCTTGATTGATGTAAAGGAATATACTATAACTATATAGCTATTTAAAAAACAAAATAATATATTTTAACTGGTCTATCACTCTATTTAGAGTAATGTGTTGATTTCAAAACAAAACCTAATTGCAATTGATAGTTTGGAAGTTTCAATGTCACTCTTCTGTTTATGCTCATGGAGGTAACACAGTCTAGTGCTTTTATTGATAGCTGAGTCACATCCTCCTGTTATCTTTTGTTGAACTAGACAATTATCACAGTATTCTCGGCAGTTCTGCACATTGACAGCATTTTCTCCAAAGTATGCCAAAAAATATATGTCTACAGCTTGTTTCCAAGCAGTATTTGACAGTGTCATCAAGCTGCCATCTTTTTAGCTGTTTCTGTTCTTCCCTTTCCAACTAAGCAATCGAGTTCATAATTTTGGTTCTGTCCTCAAAGCGATTATAAAGGGTGCATACTGCTGGATCACCATCTCTGCCAGCTCGTCCCGCCTCCTCGTAGTAGTGCTCAACACACTCTGGCATAATGTGAGGAACGACAAACCGGACATTTTTTTGGTCAATACCCAGGCCAAATGCCTTTGTTGCACACATAACATGGGCTCCTTCACTCATCCAAGCAGTTGTGTTACTTTTCAATTTCCTCAAGGGCACTCCCTTCTCTTTAAGCAGGAATGCCAAATTGTTACTCCATTTAGAAGTAATGCAGGAATAGCATAACATATTGTCTTTCCAGCTCCTGTGGGCAATTATTTAACACATTGAAAGAAACAGCATTACTACCAATTACCCATGCGTTGTGGGTTGAATTCAGTTAAACGTTAATTGAGTAATTTTGTGAACATAAAATTTAAAGCCTTGGCCATGTTCCTCAATAATCCTCTTGTGTTTTATCAAGTGTGCTCTATGCACTAACAAGTTTTTCAATTGATAGTATGGACCTGGCTTTGATGTTTGCATCTATTCTGTGAGCCGTCTAGCTACACAACAAAGCATACATACTTACCAAAGATACCACAGTTTACGGATGATCGATCCAACGATCCGACGATCGAGTGACACAGGAGTCCCTCCAATAACTCTTAAATGCTTTGCAAGCATTCACGAGTTAAAAATGGCATTTTCTACAAGGTATTTCAATTGACGCCTTCTAGCCACAGAAATTTTCCTTCCAGGTTTTGTTGTTGTTTGTCTGTAAAAAGCATGCATTCTTTTTTATGTTTTAGGTCGAATTAGTCCTATCGTCGAGTTTCAGCAATTTTGGGGAGCTGTAGAGGCATCAACCCTTGTTTGCCAATCTCAGTACTGCCAGTACCCATGGCAGTGTTTTTACTGCAGATTCAATTGCAAACAAGGGTTGGATTCCTGATCACCCTCAATTGGGCATCAACAGAAAACAGTTTGCCATGGTAAGGCATAAGATTACCTGAAAAAAAAAAAGCTTTCCATCACATCAGTTATTTACAATTGCATATCTCCGTCCTTTTCACTGTACTGCTGTCACCTCTCTTGATTACCTTGATTAGAATGCACGTTTTTCATTCGCCTCCTCTAACATCCAAAGAACTTGGGGAAACAAATGTGTATCGCATCATCATATCAAACTTTTATCATCAACGGGAAGATATAAAAATGAATACTGGTTTTGATGATAAATAATGAGTTTGCATTTTAGAAAGAGGACTTGTCTGGGGTGGGTCCACCTCAGATTCTGACAGGACTTCTGGCTTCTGGGGTGGTATGTATGTTTTTTTCTCAAGGACTGGGGTTTAAACATGGTTATTCCATTCATTCAATCTACTATGCATCAGAGAAGTAGATCTCCACATCTGGGAGTAAATGGTGATTACTAGTCCATCTTTGGTCAATCAAACCCTGACAAAATCGTTTGGATTTATTCAAGAGGTATTCAGCTACATGTAAATGGTGTCTAGAAGAGGGGTGGTGGCGGTTCCCGTAACACAATGTACAGTATTTGGGTATTATTGTGACGTGTACCGTATATTGGTATTGTTATAAATAAATAAATAATTAGGAGCTCGTCAAATAAGATTGCAGACTTATCTGTCTCTTTATTACTGGTAATTTGTAATTTGTTTAATTTTTATAGATATATTTTATGTTATATAATATATAGATACACATGCATGTATGTATTTTTATAGGCCCATTTGCACCGTTAATGAGGTTTCATGAGTGTGTTGTAGTGGCTTTACCTGTGGCAGTTGGTGAGCCTTTTACCGATGCACAAGTTCATTGTATCATTGATATGGCTGACGGTATGTTATTACATTTGTGTGTCCAGGTAAAAAACGGTCCCTTTAACACTCATCATTTACTACTCAGTACAGCACTGAATAGAAGATCATAAAAAAAGTATAACTACCTTCGATGTTTCAGTATAGGCATCCAATCTAGATACCAATACTTAGAGGTTTTATAAATTGGGTAACATAAGACAAATCTGATCAGGAGCTGCAAAAAATATTTGTTTATTTATTTACTAATATTTTCCCAGGTAAATCCCTTCAGCAAAGCTGATATAAATAGGTGACATGGATAACAAAAATATAAGGGAAAAGAAAAATGTATCCCCTTCCATTGACATTTGGGGCTAAACATGATTTTTTTTTTCAGTGACAGGAAAGGATTATTGCTGCCGGGGAGGAGGCTGAAGCTGCACTTTTACGAAGAAGAGAGAACATGTAAACCAGTTAATTAAACATTCGGCAGATTACTGCGAGTCGATGCTTTTTTATATAATCTCCCCAAAGGAGCTGTCAGTGACTTTAAACTCTAAATTAAAATAATTGGGCATCCCTTCGAATAGATGCTTCAATTAATGTGTTAGGCTGCCTTTTATGCTGAAGTATCTACATTTTCTGAGTTGTGAATTGTAGGACCCTTTCGCATTGTCTTTCTTTTATTCTCATAAGTGTGTTTTATAATTTGATAACTCTTTTATTTTAATTACAGAGACCGAAGAAATGTTCGAGAGGAGCAGGGTAGGGAATACCTAGAAAGTCTCAGAATGGACCAATTAAACGTGGGAAATATTTAAAAAGAATATCGAACAATATTCAATGTAGAACCGTCCGGTATGTTAACATTGGGATATACACATAGTCATCATTTCTGTTTATTTATTATAAATAATTTTTATTTTGCTTTTTTACAGGATAGGGAAAGACAGCGTTTGTTAGAAATTGAAGAGGTACGTGACATTTAATAGCTTGGAACAATTTTTAACAGTTTTACTAAACATTCATATATTTTTTCAAATGTCGTTTTTATGTTTACAAAAAAAAACATTGCATTATTGCAGAGACAGACAAAAGAGACGTGACCAGCAAGACAGAGAGTACGAAGAAGGGTTAAGAAGGGATCAAGAGAGGGTAAGCAGTTCATGGACAAGCATCCTCGGGGACCCTGGACGTCACGGAGATCGACACACAGGGAGCTCTTTTTTCTCGCGCGCTCCTATTTGCAAAGAATGACATCTAAAATTACATGCGAATGTTGTCTTATTCTCTTATCCAAGAAAAATATATTACGAAATTGTGCATCAAGCAAGTCAGTTCGCCAAGCGGTTTTTACAGCATGACGTCATAGGAGAAGCTCCCTGGCAGCATTTGTAGAAGGTCGATGCATTTTAACTCGATTTGTTTTCGGCACCAACATCAGACCAAGAATATGTAAGGATTAAACCTTAAATTTGAAACTATTTATGATTTCTGTCTACATTTTAGGACCTACAACACCTCGTCGGTGCTGAAGGCGAAGGCAACATTAGAGTCCGTCTCCATGGAAGGGACACAACCTTCCAAAGACGTTTCACTGCTTCCGATACAAACGAGGTGATTACAACAATTACACCAAGTCCAATCGCATTCTTAGACTTATTAATTTATATAGATTCCACAGTTAGTTATGGATTCAAAATTTCAATTATGAATTAAATATTTTGGACACGAGTTATCAGAATCAATAAACCAAATCATTGCACATGTATTATTTTTCAAATTGAAAAAAGATGTCTCCACAGCATTCTGTCTCCACTGTACCGATATAGGGAGAGTATTGTTCAACCACAAACTAATTGGAATTGTTTTATCTGCAGCTCTTGTATCAAGTGGCCATTGCCAACCTGCGCGAGAGGAATATCACCATCCGAAATGCCAGTGGAAGAATCATTGAAAGAAATGACGATCCTATTGACGTTGTAGACGCAACGACACTAATGGTCTTTCATGACTTGGGTATACTAGGAGCAAGAATGGATGAGATAAAAGGAATAAATGGAATCATTTTATCAAATATCCAACTTTGTTTACCATGGTCGCGCGAGGTAAAAAAAAGTTGCCCTCTGCTGTGGACTAGTTGTACATCCCCTCCTCTCCTGATTTCGAGCACCTGAATTCTTTTGTAGGGGGTTACACCACAGATGGGCCCCCCAGATGACATTCGTTTTGACCTTCCCCCTAAGAACCTGTCTAGGCTAAAAATAGGTTCTTATTACCAGTTTATGTTTGTATTCTTAATACCGCAAAAATCTCAAAATACTAAAATTTACCGATTTCATTAACAGGGCGGACACTACCAGGCCACCTTTTCCGACCTTTGTTTGGTAGTGTTGTGCCCAACCCTTGCTGGAGACCCAGAAGTAAGGGCCACTATTGACTTAAGCAATGGTAAGTCTAGTACATTTAAAAAACATTCTTGAATTCAGAATATCTATTAAACCCTGTCGATTTTCTGAGCTCGATGGATAACGTGGATATCGTAGAACGGTCACGAAGTGAAAGTAGTGAGGGTTGGCTTAAATATATAACTCATGTACATTTTTAATTATTTTACTTGTTTTTTTGTTTTTTTTTTTACAGTTACCCAGGATCGCATACAAGCTGCTGTAGCAGAGGCTGAGGCGAGACTGGCCCTTACAACCGAATCAATGTGAGTTTTGTTGATTGTCTTGAATCACCATCACCATCCGAAATGCCAGTGGAAGAATCATTGAAAGAAATGACGATCCTATTGACGTTGTAGACGTCCTCACTGTAACTTCAAAACCATCTCGTTTGTGTTGCCTGCCGATCAAATTGTACCTGCGAGTGCGACGCCAAGCAGGAGTCGAAGGAAACTTAAAGAAATGCAAGCCAGTTTCCGGGTCATAAAATGAATTTGAGCAGCCTTTAACTGCACACTGCTTTCCTTTTCTTTTTAAAGTTGGAGAAACTTCGTTTGAATCATCCATATAATTATCTAGAAGGCCCAAAATCGACTTTTGAAGAGTTCTTAGCGAAACGTGCAACACAGCTAGAAATCAAGATGGCGTCTGTGTTTTCGAGACAACTCTCGCCTCGTTTTCGTGTTCGAGTCCAAGATGGCGGCGGGGACTGTAAATAGGACTATTGCATTATGCTTGTAAAACAATAACTTCAATTACAAAATGGGTCAGCTCAGTCTACCACCTGTGGGGAGTTTTGACGTATGGCGAATCCTCGCCGTTATGACGTATCATGCTCACGTGTTACAATCAGATCAGTTTGTTGTCGTTGTCACTCTTGTACTTTCAAGGAAGCGAAACAGACTTACTGTCTCTTTCGACAACGTTTTTTCAAGAAGTTTTCAAGAACAATTCAAGGATTTCTCAAGAATTTGATTCCAAGAATAATCAGGAACAAGATTGGATTGTGGGAAGATTGTGCCGGTTGAAGTTAACTTACAAATCTGAATTTGACGTTGAGTTCATCTTAACGGTAAACAACAAATCTTTACCAGGCTCAACGTACAATCAAGGGACAATCAAAATAATCCTTAGGAAATGCTTTCCAATCATTTATTTAAACATTCTGAACACAATCCAAACGACAAATCACGTTAAAAGATCCTTGACAAAAAATAACCGTTAGAGAAAACCGTTTCACCTTTGCGAAATTTTCCATAGTCGGGTTGTAGGTTTTTCTTTTTTAATTTGTCATAGAAACATACAAAAGAAGCCATTGGCAATGGTTATTGAGAACTCTTGACTACGATCTAGCAGAGGTAACTGTCGTCATGCATGGCATCGGCGGCTTAACAGTGCAGAGGTTGAAACGCAAAATCAAAACCAACGGCTTCGAAAAAATGAAAGCCGACATCGTTATTCTAAAAGTAGGAACGAACGACATTGGGACCAAGCGGCCGGAGACAATTGGGTCAGAAATTGAGAATTTGACCCGCGAACTTAGGGAAACGTACAATGTTAAAGTTGTTGGTGTCTGTTTGATAATCCCAAGAGCCGATAACATTCATTTTAGGCGCCAAGCAGACATCGTTAATAAATATTTACAGGTAGTGATCAATGATCTCTCGTTTGATTTTTGTTTAAATCCCCCTCAAAAGGTTTGCTGAAGGATGGTGTCCACCTAAACACCAGGGGACAATATATGCTGTATCGTAGTTACAGAGGTGCTGTAATCAAAGCAATGCAATTACTATGATACGATCCAAAAGTTGCAAGCAAAAACTGTGCAAATGTCATCAAACAAGTGTATATTATTGCAATGAGAGCTTTATATCATTAATTTCAATTTTTTTCATACATAATAATGATCAGTTTTTATAAAATTTATCATATGGGTCTCAAACCCATTTCATAAACATGTGAAAAAAAAAATCCGGCAAGTTTGATAGAGAAGATTATTAACAAAATATTGTGGTTTAACCCATTAAAATTATAATCTTTTTGTATAAAATGTGTATAAATTATTTGTCGGTGTCCTGCATCTGATATGACATAAATAATTATTCTTTAAAGTAGGCACCAGTTGTTATAGTGACAAATGGTTTATTATCTGTCACTGTTTTGTCATTATGTCATTTAATTGTTGAACAAACAAATTTTAGTGACAGCATGACTTGTTACTGTCACAATGTTACAAACAAATGTTTATGGTTTATGTCGTAGGTATATCAAAACCAACACATTTGATTAGGTTAACTCAAGAGACTAGGGACCGATGAAGTGAAGGAAAATTTTAATAGGAAGATGCATGAATGCTTCCCAGGAGTTAGGAAGTTCTCCTTTCAGCAGTTTGTAGAGGGTGCTGAACCAGAAAGTTGAAGTCATGTCTAAAATACAGTCTATTGATGACTTGCGGATCACCAGGATTTTTTTTCTTCAAAAATCATGAAATTCAAGGATAGTATTGTAGAAATAGACTTGAAATCCGTGGTATCATTGCACCCCTACATATCGAAATTAAATATTTATATATTCAGACCTTGTTCTCCCGTAATGTTTCAGGCTACAGAGTGGATTTTAATTGTTACAAATACAGTTGTAGATCGTGTTCGTGTTATTATTTTTTTTTTGCTTGATTGATGTAAAGGAATATACTATAACTATATAGCTATTTAAAAAACAAAATAATATATTTTAACTGGTCTATCACTCTATTTAGAGTAATGTGTTGATTTCAAAACAAAACCTAATTGCAATTGATAGTTTGGAAGTTTCAATGTCACTCTTTTGTTTATGCTCATGGAGGT
The DNA here is from genome assembly GCF_932526225.1 of Nematostella vectensis. Taxonomy (NCBI): domain Eukaryota; kingdom Metazoa; phylum Cnidaria; class Anthozoa; order Actiniaria; family Edwardsiidae; genus Nematostella; species Nematostella vectensis. The sequence goes on from NC_064046.1 coordinate 5,938,011, forward strand.
AACACAGTCTAGTGCTTTTATTGATAGCTGAGTCACATCCTCCTGTTATCTTTTGTTGAACTAGACAATTATCACAGTATTCTCGGCAGTTCTGCACATTGACAGCATTTTCTCCAAAGTATGCCAAAAAATATATGTCTACAGCTTGTTTCCAAGCAGTATTTGACATTGTCATCAAGCTGCCATCTTTTTAGCTGTTTCTGTTCTTCCCTTTCCAACTAAGCAATCGAGTTCATAATTTTGGTTCTGTCCTCAAAGCGATTTTAAAGGGTGCATACTGCTGGATCACCATCTCTGCCAGCTCGTCCCGCCTCCTCGTAGTAGTGCTCAACACACTCTGGCATAATGTGAGGAACGACAAACCGGACATTTTTTTGGTCAATACCCAGGCCAAATGCCTTTGTTGCACACATAACATGGGCTCCTTCACTCATCCAAGCAGTTGTGTTACTTTTCAATTTCCTCAAGGGCACTCCCTTCTCTTTAAGCAGGAATGCCAAATTGTTACTCCATTTAGAAGTAATGCAGGAATAGCATAACATATTGTCTTTCCAGCTCCTGTGGGCCATTATTTAACACATTGAAAGAAACAGCATTACTATCAATTACCCATGCGTTGTGGGTTGAATTCAGTTAAACGTTAATCGAGTAATTTTGTGAACATAAAATTTAAAGCCTTGGCCATGTTCCTCAATAATCCTCTTGTGTTTTATCAAGTGTGCTCTATGCACTAACAAGTTTTTCAATTGATAGTATGGACCTGGCTTTGATGTTTGCATCTATTCTGTGAGCCGTCTAGCTACACAACAAAGCATACATACTTACCAAAGATACCACAGTTTACGGATGATCGATCCAACGATCCGACGATCGAGTGACACAGGAGTCCCTCCAATAACTCTTAAATGCTTTGCAAGCATTCACGAGTTAAAAATGGCATTTTCTACAAGGTATTTCAATTGACGCCTTCTAGCCACAGAAATTTTCCTTCCAGGTTTTGTTGTTGTTTGTCTGTAAAAAGCATGCATTCTTTTTTATGTTTTAGGTCGAATTAGTCCTATCGTCGTGTGGCTACCGACGCGCGGTATACCTGTGGTAATTATATCGGTGTCACATGACTAAACAAGTTTGTACAAGTCAGAAAGTCAGAGTTTGTAATGGCCGACAGCTTGGTGAGTTTTTCATTTTCTCGATTCTTATGTCGTTTGTTATTCGCACTTATAGCTGTAATTTTATTGTAGAAAACCGCTAGAAAGCTACATTGTAGAAGGAGCTGCCAGGTTCCGGAAGTTAATAAGTGTGTTATTCAAGCATCGGAATAAATCGTTGTGTTTATAATCGGTTGTCGTCGTGGTTTATGAGCCCCATCGCCTCGCGGGCCTGCGCGAGGAGGTGACAGTTTTCAAGCTATAGAGTCAAGTTGTCAAGCTAGTCTGAGGATTTGGAGCTAGTTCGACGAGAAGGAAGTATTTACGGTGATACAGAAGGATTTGTGGCGTGATTTGTGGCCATAACAAGAGTGAATATTGGATTTTATTGTGTGAACGTTTCGGTTACGAGTGGAGCGAATACGGATTTCGCAATGTCAGCTCGGTCTTGTCCTGCAGGTTTAGGAGCTCGATCGAGGAGGTATAATACTCGAAGAAATCGAGGAGAAGACATGGAAGAGAGGATTGTCAGTTTAAAGCGTTCGAGGTCGGGTTGCCTCGGCAGTTTGAGAAGGTTTCGAAAGGAAATCGAAGAATTGATGTACAAGGGAAACAAGAATGAAGTTAGCCGCAAACTTCAGTCTTACCACAACACGTGGGTGAAATTCGTGCGTGTTCACTCCGATCTTATGGACTTAATGGATGAAGGGGAAGAGAAAATGGAGGCCCAAAGAGTTTATGACATGGAACTCACGCTGAAACTCGAACTTTACTCTGCTGTTGACGAACAGGATATGCAGGATATTGAAAGTGGATCTCAGGTTTCTGAGAGACACACGAAGTCAAGGGTGAGTGATAGAGAAAGCAGATCACATGTTTCTAGTAGACATAGTTCAAGATATTCAAGATCAAGTGTTAAGAGTGTTGCTGCCTTAGAGGAGAGAGCAGCATTGAGTAAATTAGATCTGGGACATTTACGGAAAAAACAGCAGCTCAATAGAAAATTTGATGAGTTAAAATATGCTCATGAACTTTTGGAAGCTGAAGTAAAATGTGAAAAGGCTCAAACAAGCTACATGATTTATAAGAAGGAAAGGGAAGACTTGAATGTGGATCAGAGTAATAAGTCTGCTGTGTCAGAGGATGTATGTGATGTTTTCAAGGCTCAATCTGAAAACAAAATTGAGCAGCATGCACCTATTGGAAATGTGAGTACAAACCCTACTGTGAAATTAACAGAGGAAATTGTTGTTAATAAGGAGCTAATGGTGGAGCCTTGTATTGGAAATAATAACAATGTATCGTCTAGTGCTGGATTAAAGGAATCCTGTGTGTCTGTTTGTTTATCATCGGAGTTAAGTGTTGACAAGAGTCATGAGAGTGAAAGGGTGAATCGGGAGATTAGTAGCCATGTGCGGGGTGGTGAAGAAACTATGCTGAACAATGGAACAAAGGAAGCCCAAGCTGGGTTGAATTTACCTGGCTCACAACCATCAACTAACAGCAACAATGGATTATTTGATAGTGGAGAACATGTGGCTAGAGTACTGTCTCAGGCAATGAGTACCCCAAGGATTGAATACATGCACTTTGACGGTAATCCCATAAACTATGTTTCATTTATGCATAACTTTGAGACATGCCTCGAGAGCCTAACTAGTGATAATTCTAGGAAATTACAGTACTTAATACAACATTGCACAGGCAAGGCAAGGGATGCAATTGAAAGTTGTGTGAACTTGCCTACTTCGGAGGGCTATAATACAGCAAAGAACACCTTGAAGGAGAATTTTGGACTTCCGCACATTATTGCTAAGGCACACCTGAAAAGGTTACAAGACCTCCCGCCATTGCGGAACGGTGGAGGGCCAGCTTTACTGGAATTTTCTAGACACCTTGAAGTAGCTCACCGCACATTGTCAGGCATGGGAAGCGATTATGTTAGTGAATTAAATTACACAAGTACTCTTAGAGAACTAAACAACAAGCTACCATATTTCATGAAGGGAAAATGGACCGAACGTGCGGGCAGGATTATTGAATCAGGGTCAAGGCCTAATTTTTCGGATTTCTTGAAGTTTATCAAGGAAAGAGCCAAACTTGTGAACAATGAGTTTGGGGAAGATCTTGTGTCTGCCAGCTCTCAGAGGGGTAAGAAAAGGAATGACAGTGATAAGAAACAAACCCCTAGGTCAAGCATGGCAACTGGAGTGACCCCACCCCAGAATAGTGAACAGAGACAACAGAGGGGACAGGGGAATGCAAGCTGGAAGTGTGTGATTTGTTCTGGACCTCGTGGATTATGGAAGTGTGCACAGTTTAAGGAACTGAACAGTGAAGAGAGAAACAAATTAGTCTTGTCTAATAGATTATGTTTTAAGTGTTTAAGTGGAGGGCATTTTAGGGACACATGTCCTAAGACAACCTTTAAGTGCCAAGTGAAAGGTTGTGGTAAAGAACACCATACTTTACTACATTTTTCGGTACAAGAAAGAAAGGATAATACGGTTGACAACAAGATTGACAAATCACCCGGACAAGCTAGACCTAACGCATCGGCACCAGAAACAACAGGTGTTAATGCGGGTAGTACAAGTGTAGCCTCAGTTTCTGTCGCAACTGGGGCCGGTGAGCGCAGAGTGTGCCTGGGTGTCATTCCGGTCAAGGTCAAGGTGAAAGGAGATGACAGGGTATTGGAGACTTATGCATTGCTAGATAGTGGCAGTGAAGTGTCATTGTGTAAGGAACAATTGTTTACTGACCTTGGATGTGATGGCATTGCCATGAACTTTGAACTAGCTGGTGTAACGGGAACGAGGAAACTCAAACTCAAAGGTCACATGGTTGATCTCGTAGTAATGTCACAAGATGGAATGGTAGAAAGTGAGTTGTTAAATGTCAGGACAGTGAAGGAAATTCCTGTATCTTCTAGTTGTATACCAAGGAGGGAAGATGTTGAACAATTTACTCATTTGAGGAGCATTAACTTGCAAGAATGCGGTGCGTCAGAAGTTGGACTCATTATTGGACTTAAGGAAAATCCATTGCTGTTTGTACCACTAGAATACAAGGCTGGTAACGATGGAGAACCGGTCGGTGTGAGATATTCTCTTGGATGGACGGTGATGGGTCCCATGTGCGGAAAAAGGGACAGTGACCAGTGCTCGGTTAACCTTATTAATGTAGCGAATAAGCAATTTCCTGAAGAACTTTATAATGAGGAATCATGTCTTGTAGCACATACCCACCCGGAAGATACCAAGCTTGCTGAGCATGATGGTACAGGTGCACCACAGCATTGTTCGTTTAAGGACAACGTCTCTAGAACTGCTAAGCTCAAGACTGCGGATTTAGAAATAGAGAAGGAGATTGATAAAGAGGTATTGCAGTAACAATTAGAAAGACTCTGGCAAACTGACTTTGCGGATTCAGTTGTCAGTTCAAACGTCTGTCCTTCTATTGAAAATAAGCGTGCACTAGAGATAATGGAAGATACACTAGAGATAGTCGACGGGCACTATCAGGTAGCACTTCCTTGGAGGAGAGACCCGCCCTATTTACCATATAACAAGATTATGGCGGAAAGAAGGTGCGGTCTTCTGAAGAAGAGATTTCTTAGAGACGGTGTTCTGTTTGATAAGTATAAGGAGACAATGAATGATTACATCGAGCGAGGTCATGCAGAGAAGGTACCGGCTGAAGAGTTGGCGCGAAGTGATGGGCGGTTGTGGTACTTAAGCCACCACCCAGTGACACACCCATTGAAGAAGGATAAAGTGCGAGTTGTTTTTGACTGTGCAGCAAAGTATGGAGGAACTTCGTTAAATGAACAATTGTTACAAGGACCGGACTTGACAAACAATCTTGTTGCAGTATTAAGTCGTTTTCGGGAGGAGAAGATCGGATTAGTCGCGGATGTGGAGTCAATGTTTCATCAGGTACGGGTGAATCCAAAGGACTGTGATGCATTAAGGTTTTTATGGTGGCCCAACTCTGATTTATCTGGAGAGTTGGAGGAGTACAGGATGGTGAAACACTTGTTCGGTGCGACATCGTCACCAAGTGTAGTGAACTATTGTTTGAAGAAGACAATAGAACTTAAGGATAACACCAACCCGGAAGTGTCTGACGCAATAGTTAGAAATATGTATGTGGATGATCTTATGAAGTCTACGGATACGACTGAGAATGCAGTTAAACTTGTAAGTGATATCAGAGAAGTGTTGGACAAGGGAGGGTTCAACTTGACCAAGTGGTGCAGTAACGACAAGGATGTGATTGCATCGGTACCAGAGAAGCATCGAGCCAAGTCAATGTTGAACGAGCTAGAGCGGCCGACGACTTCGACACTCGGTTTGAAGTGGAATGTGGAAGATGATCAATTTGTATGGGATGTTGCGGACAGCAACAGACGTGCAAAGGAGAAACCTGCAACCAAGCGGAGTGTATTATCAATTGTCTACTCTCTGTTTGATCCTCTTGGATTTATTGCACCCTATACCATGAAAGGAAAGCTGCTTCTACAAGTGTTGACCAGAAAGCAAGTTGGATGGGATGATCCCATGAACCCAGATGATTCTGCCCAGTGGATGCGGTGGGTGGAAGATCTTCCCAAGCTAGAAGAGGTGAAGGTTGATCGATGTTTTAAGCCGAAAGATTTCAAGGAACTCAAAGACGCTCAACTACATGTGTTCTCGGATGCATCAAGGCAAGGTTATTCAGCGGTGGCTTACTTACGACTAGAAGATGTAGAGGGTCGTAAACATTGCTCATTTGTCATGGGGAAGGCACGACTAGCTCCCCTGCGAGAGATCTCTATTCCAAGACTAGAACTAACCGCTGCTGTTATTTCGGTAAAGTTGAGTAAGATTATCCGGGAAGAGCTGGATCTTAAGGTAAACAAAGTGAACTACTGGACTGATTCAATGTCGGTGCTTAAGTGCATTAACAATGAAACGAAGAGGTTTCACACCTTTGAGTCCAATCGTTTGACAATTATACATGATGGTTCCAATGCTGGAGAATGGCGGTATGTGAATAGGGATGACAACCCAGCTGATGATGGCTCAAAGGGACTCAAGATGGACACTCTAATCAGGAACGATCGGTGGCTGAAGGGACCGAGCTTCCTATTGGAGGACGATGCAGACTGGCCTAAGGTGATCACAATCCCTGAGATTACGGACGATGACCCAGAAGTCAGAAAGGAAGCGCAAGTGTATGTGACATGTGAGGAGAAACGGAGAAATGTTATTAATGACATCATCATGTACCACTCTTCGTGGCAGAAGTTGAAGTTATCGATCGCCTGGTTATTGCGATACAAGCAATTCTTAAGGAGTAAGGTGTTGCAACGCAAGGAAGCCCAAGGTGAGCATGAGAAGAGGGACGTCGGAGGATTAATGACGGTTGAGGAGTTGCAAGAGGCAGAGTGCATAATTCTGCGGCATGTTCAACGAGAAGAATTCCCTGACGAGAGATTGCATGAGAAATCTGACAAGTCAATCAGTAAGTTATGTCCGCAGAAAGAAAACGGACTGATACGTGTCGGAGGACGGATCGGGAAGGCACAGGTTGACTACGAGTTGCGACATCCTATAATACTACCCTACAAGAATCATGTTACAGACCTGATTATTATGGATCATCATCAGAGTGTTGGACATATGGGTCAAGAGTCAGTTTTGTCGTCTCTGAGAAACGAGTATTGGGTAATAAAGGGACGATCTGCAGTTCGTCGAGTGATTGGCAAGTGTCTTAAGTGTCAGAGAAGAAGAGCAAAGCCAATGGAGCAATTCATGGCAGACCTTCCGGCTATGCGAGTTGCAGCTGAGGAGCCACCCTTCACTTACGTAGGGGTCGATTACTTTGGCCCAATGGAGGTCAAGGTCGGAAGGTCAAAGGTTAAGAGGTATGGATGTTTGTTTTCGTGCCTCAGCATGAGAGCTGTGCATGTTGAGATAACGCATTCAATGGACACGGACTCCATGATTAACGCCCTGCGACGGTTTATCAGTCTTAGAGGATATCCTAAAGAGATCCATAGTGATAATGGTACAAATTTTACGAAGGCAGATAAGGAGCTAAAGCAAGCCCTCGAAGAATGGGATCTCGAGAGGATCAACAGGTTTTGTATCCAAAGGCGGATTAAGTGGAGCTTTATCCCACCTGCGGCAAGCCACATGGGTGGTGCATGGGAAAGGATGGTACAGACTACCAAGCGTGTGTTGAAGTCGCTGTTGAATGAACAAATAGTTTCCGATGAGGTGCTTCTCACGGTAATGGCGGAGACCGTGAACATCATCAATAGCAGACCACTGACACGTAACACAGGGACCGCGGAACCGGTATTGCCGGTATTGCCCGAGCAATACCAGAAATCGGCGAGAGGAAAGACATACATGAATGAGAAATCACTCCGCCGTAAATAAGCATCGCAATACTAGTTCAATGAAAAATGCCCATGAATGCTCTTCCCAAAGCCAGATGTCCAACACCATCTCTCTAATCACCCGGAAAACGGTGTAGCTCAGCCCGGACGCAGTATCGGGGCTGGATACTAGTTCAAAACGAAAGCGAAAGGGGGTGGATATTTGTCTGTTTATACGAAGATTCATTGATAAATTCTGCGTGCAAAAGTTTTCAAAGAAGAAAAAGACTAGTGAAAGTGGACAAAATGAGTACTGGTGAGTTGAGTTTCACTGTAGTGTACCCGTTCAGTAATGACATCGTATTTTTCTATAAAATTCTATCAAATTTCGGTGCAATTTGGACTTGACAGTGGAAATAAATTGTAATGGATTTGATCGGAAAAATCCATTCCGGAATTCGACCCATTCGAGGTTTGATTGGAGATGCAGGGGGCCTGACCGAATGTTTTATTTCAGCGGATCAGCCGCGGAGGTCCATTGAAGATGACCAGGAGCCAGGCAATGTTGCTGATGATGATACAGGTATGTACATATGACATAGTTACGTAGATACATAGTTGACATGATATTCTTTAGTGAGAAAACTATAAAATTATTTAATAATAATTCACCGATGAAGATGATGAAATTCAAGATATGCGCTGCCGCGGCGAAATTACCGAAATCAATTCTACAGCAGAAACTCCGTCAGCCTATCAAAAGTTCAATGGATTTTTGCGTTTTATAATAGGCATCTGTTGCATATATTGTCTGAGTTCCGATAAATCGATTACGAACAAAACGGGATCCGAACGAGTCCCGTTCTATGCGATTCATATGAGATTGATCAAACGATGCTGAATGATTTGCTCATGCTGACTACCATTTCACAGGTGACAAAATTGACCTAGCGGGTCCGTCTTCATCCGCCTCAAGCGCTAGCAGTTCTGGACGACAAGGGATGAAACGTATGCGTCCTAAGGTCACACTTCACGATTTTTTCAAAAGATCTAAGACTGAGAATATCGAAAAGGTAAAAAAATGGAAATTTCGGATTCAATTCAGTTTGATCAGTCCAAAAGTATAGAAAATCTTCACACCACGTAACCATTTCATCAGTATACCTATGTCTCGAATTTTAGCGGGTGTCTCGTCGATTGGCCAAACTAGTTAAATCTTACTGATTGCCGTATGGTGTACTATTCATTATCAAAACACTGTTTTTCAGGACACTGATGATGTCGAAGATGCATCGGCGGTCGACACAAGCGTCCCGCCTACTGATGTCACAGAAGCCGTTGACGAGAGACCGCCACGTGAAATCATTCTGTCCGTCGAGCCATTCCACCCGAAACAAATAAAACGTTCAGAAACGGACAAGGAAGGAAAAGCGAAAAAGAGAAATTGTCAACTCCAGTATTTTCACGACTTTCCGTGGCTACATTACATACCAGACAAGGACGTCGTCGTATGCCATGTGTGCACTAAAGCAGTAAAACTGAACTTATTGGACGGTGTGAGACAGGAACCTGCCTTCACGACGAAAGGTTTCAATACATGGCGGAACGCCACCAAAATGTTTCGCCTTCATCAGAACTCGAAATGCCACAAACAAGCCGTCGAGTGTGTGCGAGAGATCCCGGCAAAGTGTCGCGATGTAAGCGAGCTGTTAGTTGAACAGACTGTGAAAGAGCGGGAAAACAACCGGCGATATCTGAGCAAGATTATCCAGAATCTGCAGTTTTTAGCTCGTCAGGGGATCGCAATCCAAGGAGCGAAAGAGACGGATTCGAATTTCCATCAATGTTTGTTGCTCAGAGCGAAGGATGATCCTTCAATCCTACAATGGATGAGTAAGAAAACCGACAAGTACACGTCACATGACGTGCAAAATGAATTGCTGGATATCATGTCACAACAAGTAATAAGGGATGTCGCTAATCGCATCAAAACGGAATGCTATTCTTTACTAGCCGACGAATGCACGGACGTAGCGAATAAGGAACAGCTGACGGTGTTCCTGCGTTGGATCGACGAGAATTTGAATCCGAATGAGGATTTTATCGGCTTCTATCATATCCCAGACATTTCGTCGGATACGATCGTTTCGGCTCTCAAAGACGCCCTCACCCGATCGGATATACCATTGAAATCATGTCGCGGGCAATGTTACGACGGAGCGGGTAATATGTCCGGTGTGAAGAACGGCGCGGCGACGAAAATCCAAGCTGAGGTCCCGCAGGCGCATCTAACGCACTGCCACGGACACGCCCTCTCTCTCGCTGTACATGACATGTGTAAGCGGTCAGCTTCGAAATTGCTGAGCGAGACGTTGGACCCGACACGTGAGATATGCAAGCTGATAAAATTCTCATCGAAGCGACAAAGAGCACTTGAAAAGATCAAGGGAGAATTGGACTTGGATGCCCCGGGAATCAAGGTCTTATGCCCGACCAGATGGACGGTCCGCGGGGACAGTTTTCTGCGAATCATACAAAACAATGTTGCGCTCGCAAACCTTTGGACTGATTGCCTTTCTGCGAGGCTTGACAGCGAAACGAGGGCGAGAATCATAGGTGTCCAATGTCAGATGAAGGAGTTCGATTATTTTTTCGGACTCAATTTGGGGAATATGCTCTTTTCCATTACCGACAACCTGTCAAAAACGCTCCAGAAGACGAAGATGTCCGCCGTTCAAGGCCAGCGGTTGGCAGAATTGACCATCACTACGCTGTCAAACATGCGATCCGAGCAAAACTTCAGTGACTTCTACGCTCTGGTGCTACAACGACGAAATTCACTGGAATGCGAAATCTCCGAACCGAAATTGCCTCGTAAAAGAGCGCCACCGAAGAAATTAGATGACGGAAGTGAGTCGTACCATCCACCCGCCGCTGAGGACCGATATCGTACCATGTACTTCAGCGCTTTGGACGACATCGTGATGGCCATAACCGAACGATTCGACCAAAAAGGATTCAAGGTTTACCGGATCGTGGAGGAATTTCTTCTGAAAGCTGTTCGCGGAGTTGACTTCACATCCGAAATGGCCACCATAGAAAGCGAGTACGGTACCACAGACGTAAATGTTCGAAACCTCACTTCCCAAATACCGATCTTCCTACAACTTATGGAGCATAAGGATGTCACGCATTTCGACGACATCTACAAGGAGGTACAGTCTCTCGATAAACCCACTCGTTCGCTCATCGGCGAGATCGTGAAATTGTGTGTGCTGCTGCTGGTGAATCCGGCGACCGACGCTATAGGCGAGCGGTCTTTTTCGACGATGCGGCGACTGAAGACATGGCTCCGGTCCACGATGGGCCAGAAACGGTTCAACAGCCTCGCCGTACTCAGCGTTCATCGAGAACGCACTGACAAAATAAATCTGGCAGCCGTGGCGAATGAGTTCGTACGCCTCAATGATAATAGGAGAAGGCTTTTCGGCGAATTCAGCGTTGCCGACTTCTGCTAATAGCAAGAATGCAGACGGAATGCAGACGGAAAGACGTCGATGGAATAATGATTGAACACGACCGTTATAGACAGTCTCAATTATATCATTATATCACTCATTACATTACTCATTATTCTTATGTTTGCATTATATCACTGATTAAATTTCATTGTATATGTTCTTGCAGGTATTCGTTGCGGAGAAGAAAATATCAGAAATTCGCTCGAAATCTTTGATTTTTTTAGTCAAATAAGCATCATTTCAGATGTCGCTAGAACCCTCAGAAAGTGCTCGAGTTAAGCGGAAATCAGTGCCATTTTTCGAAATTTTCTCGGGGGGAGAACACCCCCGAACCCCCCTACTGGGGCTCGGGCCGTAGGCCCTTCGCGGCGACGGCCTCCGGCCGCCGCGGCTCCGCGGTCAGTTATGGCCAAAGAGTTGGCAATACCAAGATCACGCCCGCTCCGCGGGCCCTGTAACAGTGATGATATCGAGGATGAGATGCCCCTAACTCCCAACCATTTGCTTCACTTGAGACCAACGCCTAGTGTGCCACCAGGCGTATTTGGAAAGGAAGATATGTATTGTAGGCGAGCCTGGAGACAAGCCCAATATCTGAGCAACAGATTTTGGCGTCGGTGGACAAGTGAATATCTCCCAACGCTGATGGAGAGAACGAAGTGGACTACTGTCAGAGAAAACCTCAAGGAAGGTGATGTAGTTCTTTTGGCTGATGAGAACTTTCGGAGAGGCGAATGGCCACTTGCACGTGTGATGGAAGTCCTACCAAGTAGTGATGGCCGTGTGCGCAGCGCCATGGTGAAGACGGTATCTACTGTCGCGACGCGAGCGAAGAGACGGAGGCGAGGAGATGTTCAAGTGAGCAGCACTATACTTACGCGACCGGTGACGCGTCTCTGTAAATTGGAGATGGATAACTAGAGAGTGAACTGCGTAATGTAAAGTAACGGAGATATCGTCGGTTGCCGCTTGATTAAGTGTAAATAAAAACTTTCAGGTAGTTTATATTTAGGGGCCGGTGTGGCTACCGACGCGCGGTATACCTGTGGTAATTATATCGGTGTCACATGACTAAACAAGTTTGTACAAGTCAGAAAGTCAGAGTTTGTAATGGCCGACAGCTTGGTGAGTTTTTCATTTTCTCGATTCTTATGTCGTTTGTTATTCGCACTTATAGCTGTAATTTTATTGTAGAAAACCGCTAGAAAGCTACATTGTAGAAGGAGCTGCCAGGTTCCGGAAGTTAATAAGTGTGTTATTCAAGCATCGGAATAAATCGTTGTGTTTATAATCGGTTGTCGTCGTGGTTTATGAGCCCCATCGCCTCGCGGGCCTGCGCGAGGAGGTGACACGTCGAGTTTCAGCAATTTTGGGGAGCTGTAGAGGCATCAACCCTTGTTTGCCAATCTCAGTACTGCCAGTACCCATGGCAGTGTTTTTACTGCAGATTCAATTGCAAACAAGGATTGGATTCCTGATCGCCCTCAATTGGGCATCAACAGAAAACAGTTTGCCATGGTAAGGCATAAGATTACCTGAAAAAAAAAGCTTTCCATCACATCAGTTATTTACAATTGCATATCTCCGTCCTTTTCACTGTACTGCTGTCACCTCTCTTGATTACCTTGATTAGAATGCACGTTTTTCATTCGCCTCCTCTAACATCCAAAGAACTTGGGGAAACAAATGTGTATCGCATCATCATATCAAACTTTTATCATCAACGGGAAGATATAAAAATGAATACTGGTTTTGATGATAAATAATGAGTTTGCATTTTAGAAAGAGGACTTGTCTGGGGTGGGTCCACCTCAGATTCTGACAGGACTTCTGGCTTCTGGGGTGGTATGTATGTTTTTTTTCTCAAGGACTGGGGTTTAAACATGGTTATTCCATTCATTCAATCTACTATGCATCAGAGAAGTAGATCTCCACATCTGGGAGTAAATGGTGATTACTAGTCCATCTTTGGTCAATCAAACTCTGACAAAATCGTTTGGATTTATTCAAGAGGTATTCAGCTACATGTAAATGGTGTCTAGAAGAGGGGTGGTGGCGGTTCCCGTAACACAATGTACAGTATTTGGGTATTATTGTGACGTGTACCGTATATTGGTATTGTTATAAATAAATAAATAATTAGGAGCTCGTCAAAGAAGATTGCAGACTTATCTGTCTCTTTATTACTGGTAATTTGTAATTTGTTTAATTTTTATAGATATATTTTATGTTATATAATATATAGATACACATGCATGTATGTATTTTTATAGGCCCATTTGCACCGTTAATGAGGTTTCATGAGTGTGTTGTAGTGGCTTTACCTGTGGCAGTTGGTGAGCCTTTTACCGATGCACAAGTTCATTGTATCATTGATATGGCTGACGGTAAGTTATTACATTTGTGTGTCCAGGTAAAAAACGGTCCCTTTAACACTCATCATTTACTACTCAGTACAGCACTGAATAGAAGATCATAAAAAAAGTATAACTACCTTCGATGTTTCAGTATAGGCATCCAATCTAGATACCAATACTTAGAGGTTTTAAAAATTGGGTAACATAAGACAAATCTGATCAGGAGCTGCAAAAAATATTTGTTTATTTATTTACTAATATTTTCCCAGGTAAATCCCTTCAGCAAAGCTGATATAAATAGGTGACATGGATAACAAAATTATAAGGGAAAAGAAAAATGTATCCCCTTCCATTGACATTTGGGGCTAAACATGATTTTTTTTTCAGTGACAGGAAAGGATTATTGCTGCCGGGGAGGAGGCTGAAGCTGCACTTTTACGAAGAAGAGAGAACATGTAAACCAGTTAATTAAACATTCGGCAGATTACTGCGAGTCGATGATTTTTTTATATAATCTCCCCAAAGGAGCTGTCAGTGACTTTAAACTCTAAATTAAAATAATTGGGCATCCCTTCGAATAGATGCTTCAATTAATGTGTTAGGCTGCCTTTTATGCTGAAGTATCTAAATTTTCTGCGTTGTGAATTGTAGGACCCTTTCGCATTGTCTTTCTTTTATTCTCATAAGTGTGTTTTATAATTTGATAACTCTTTCATTTTAATTACAGAGACCGAAGAAATGTTCGAGAGGAGCAGGGTAGGGAATACCTAGAAAGTCTCAGAATCGACCAATTAAACGTGGGAAATATTTAAAAAGAATATCGAACAATATTCAATGTAGAACCGTCCGGTATGTTAACATTGGGATATACACATAGTCATCATTTCTGTTTATTTATTATAAATAATTTTTATTTTGCTTTTTTACAGGATAGGGAAAGACAACGTTTGTTAGAAATTGAAGAGGTACGTGACATTTAATAGCTTGGAACAATTTTTAACAGTTTTACTAAACATTCATATATATTTTTAAATGTCGTTTTTATGTGTACAAAAAAAACATTGCATTATTGCAGAGACAGAAAAAATAGACGTGACCAGCAAGACAGAGAGTACGAAGAAGGGTTAAGAAGAGATCAAGAGAGGCTAAGCAGTTCATGGACAAGCATCCTCGGGGACCCTGGACGTCACGGAGATCGACACACAGGGAGCTCTTTTTTCTCGTGCGCTCCTATTTGAAAAGAATGACATCTAAAATTATATGCGAATGTTGTCTTATTCTCTTATCCAAGAAAAATATATTACGAAATTGTGCATCAAGCAAGTCAGTTCGCCGAGCGGTTTTTACGGCATGACGTCATAGGAGAAGCTCCCTGGCAGCGTTTGTAGAAGGTCGATGCATTTTAACTCGATTTGTTTTCGGCACCAACATTAGACCAAGAATATGTCAGGATTAAACGTTAAAAGTGAAACTATTTATGATTTTTGTCTACATTTTAGGACCTACAACACCTCGTCGGTGCTGAAGGCGAAGGCAACATTAGAGTCCGTCTCCGTGGAAGGGACACAACCTTCCAAAGACGTTTCACTGCTTCCGATACAAACGAGGTGATTACAACAATTACACCAAGTTCAATCGCATTCTTAGACTTATTAATTTATATAGATTCCACAGTTAGTTATGGATTCAAAATTTCAATTATGAATTAAATATTTTGGACACGAGTTATCAGAATCAATAAACCAAATCATTGCACATGTATTATTTTTCAAATTGAAAAAAGATGTCTCCACAGCATTCTGTCTCCACTGTACCGATATAGGGAGAGTATTGTTCAACCACAAACTAATTGGAATTGTTTTATCTGTAGCTCTTGTATCAAGTGGCCATTGCCAACCTGCGCGAGAGGAATATCACCATCCGAAATGCCAGTGGAAGAATCATTAAAAGAAATGACGATCCTATTGACGTTGTAGACGCAACGACACTAATGGTCTTTCATGACTTGGGTATACTAGGAGCAAGAATGGATGAGATAAAAGGAATAAATGGAATCATTTTATCAAATATTCAACTTTGTTTACCATGGTCGCGCGAGGTAAAAAAAGTTGCCCTCTGCTGTGGACTAGTTGTACATCCCCTCCTCTCCTGATTTCGAGCACCTGAATTCTTTTGTAGGGGGTTACACCACAGATGGGCCCCCCAGATGACATTCGTTTTGACCTTCCCCCTAAGAACCTGTCTAGGCTAAAAATAGGTTCTTATTACCAGTTTATGTTTGTATTCTTAATACCGCAAAAATCTCAAAACACTAAAATTTACCGATTTCATTAACAGGGCGGACACTACCAGGCCACCTTTTCCGACCTTTGGTTGGTAGTGTTGTGCCCAACCCTTGCTGGAGACCCAGAAGTAAGGGCCACTATTGACTTAAGCAATGGTAAGTCTAGTAAATTTAAAAAACATTCTTGAATTCAGAATATCTATTAAACCCTGTCGATTTTCTGAGCTCGATGGATAACGTGGATATCGTAGAACGGTCACGAAGTGAAAGTAGTGAGGGTTGGCTTAAATATATAACTCATGTACATTTTTAATTATTTTACTTGTTTTTTTTTTTTACAGTTACCCAGGATCGCATACAAGCTGCTGTAGCAGAGGCTGAGGCGAGACTGGCCCTTACAACCGAAT
Organism: Nematostella vectensis; assembly: GCF_932526225.1. NCBI lineage: Eukaryota > Metazoa > Cnidaria > Anthozoa > Actiniaria > Edwardsiidae > Nematostella > Nematostella vectensis. Next base: position 5,954,098 of record NC_064046.1, read on the forward strand.
CAATGTGAGTTTTGTTGATTGTCTTGAATCATGCATCCATCTTCATAAGCAGTGTCATAGTAAAATCAATCAGACATCTCAGAAACTCCATTGGACAATTTACTTCTCAGAAGTTCTAGAGCAAAGCCAGTTCCATCCTCCTTAAACTTCCATAAACATATTTTGTAATCTTTATTTGGGAGAAGTCGGAAATGTAATAAGGTGTTCATAAAAGTGTAGCAATTAAGAAGTCCATCAAAAAGAGCAAAAATAAATCAAATGTCCAGTAGTTGCAAATTTTTTTATTCGACGGCTGTTCAAGTCATTGCTGTTCTCCGACTAATAGCTTGGAACAATTTTTAACAGTTTTACTAAACATTCATATATTTTTTCAAATGTCGTTTTTATGTTTACAAAAAAAAAACATTGCATTATTGCAGAGACAGACAAAATAGACGTGACCAGCAAGACAGAGAGTACGAAGAAGGGTTAAGAAGGGATCAAGAGAGGGTAAGCAGTTCATGGACAAGCATCCTCGAGGACCCTGGACGTCACGGAGATCGACACACAGGGAGCTCTTTTTTCTCGCGCGCTCCTATTTGCAAAGAATGACATCTAAAATTACATGCGAATGTTGTCTTATTCTCTTATCCAAGAAAAATATATTACGAAATTGTGCATCAAGCAAGTCAGTTCGCCGAGCGGTTTTTACAGCATGACGTCATAGGAGAAGCTCCCTGGCAGCATTTGTAGAAGGTCGATGCATTTTAACTCGATTTGTTTTCGGCACCAACATCAGACCAAGAATATGTAAGGATTAAACCTTAAATTTGAAACTATTTATGATTTCTGTCTACATTTTAGGACCTACAACACCTCGTCGGTGCTGAAGGCGAAGGCAACATTAGAGTCCGTCTCCATGGAAGGGACACAACCTTCCAAAGACGTTTCACTGCTTCTGATACAAACGAGGTGATTACAACAATTACACCAAGTTCAATCGCATTCTTAGACTTATTAATTTATATAGATTCCACAGTTAGTTATGGATTCAAAATTTCAATTATGAATTAAATATTTTGGACACGAGTTATCAGAATCAATAAACCAAATCATTGCACATGTATTATTTTTCAAATTGAAAAAAGATGTCTCCACAGCATTCTGTCTCCACTGTACCGATATAGGGAGAGTATTGTTCAACCACAAACTAATTGGAATTGTTTTATCTGCAGCTCTTGTATCAAGTGGCCATTGCCAACCTGCGCGAGAGGAATATCACCATCCGAAATGCCAGTGGAAGAATCATTGAAAGAAATGACGATCCTATTGACGTTGTAGACGCAACGACACTAATGGTCTTTCATGACTTGGGTATACTAGGAGCAAGAATGGATGAGATAAAAGGAATAAATGGAATCATTTTATCAAATATCCAACTTTGTTTACCATGGTCGCGCGAGGTAAAAAAAGTTGCCCTCTGCTGTGGACTAGTTGTACATCCCCTCCTCTCCTGATTTCGAGCACCTGAATTCTTTTGTAGGGGTTACACCACAGATGGGCCCCCCAGATGACATTCGTTTTGACCTTCCCCCTAAGAACCTGTCTAGGCTAAAAATAGGTTCTTATTACCAGTTTATGTTTGTATTCTTAATACCGCAAAAATCTCAAAATACTAAAATTTACCGATTTCATTAACAGGGCGGACACTACCAGGCCACCTTTTCCGACCTTTGTTTGGTAGTGTTGTGCCCAACCCTTGCTGGAGACCCAGAAGTAAGGGCCACTATTGACTTAAGCAATGGTAAGTCTAGTACATTTAAAAAACATTCTTGAATTCAGAATATCTATTAAACCCTGTCGATTTTCTGAGCTCGATGGATAACGTGGATATCGTAGAACGGTCACGAAGTGAAAGTAGTGAGGGTTGGCTTAAATATATAACTCATGTACATTTTTAATTATTTTACTTGTTTTTTTTTTTTTTTTTTTTTTTTTACAGTTACCCAGGATCGCATACAAGCTGCTGTAGCAGAGGCTGAGGCGAGACTGGCCCTTACAACCGAATCAATGTGAGTTTTGTTGATTGTCTTGAATCACCATCACCATCCGAAATGCCAGTGGAAGAATCATTGAAAGAAATGACGATCCTATTGACGTTGTAGACGTCCTCACTAACTTCAAAACCATCTCGTTTGTGTTGCCTGCCGATCAAATTGTACCAGCGAGTGCGACGCCAAGCAGGAGTCGAAGGAAACTTAAAGAAATGCAAGCCAGTTTCCGGGTCATAAAATGAATTTGAGCAGCCTTTAACTGCACACTGCTTTCCTTTTCTTTTTAAAGTTGGAGAAACTTCGTTTGAATCATCCATATAATTATCTAGAAGGCCCAAAATCGACTTTTGAAGAGTTCTTAGCGAAACGTGCAACACAGCTAGAAATCAAGATGGCGTCTGTGTTTTCGAGACAACTCTCCCCTCGTTTTCGTGTTCGCGTACAAGATGGCGGCGGGGACTGTAAATAGGACTATTGCATTATGCTTGTAAAACAATAACTTCAATTACAAAATGGGTCAGCTCAGTCTACCACCTGTGGGGAGTTTTGACGTATGGCGAATCCTCGCCGTTATGACGTATCATGCTCACGTGTTACAATCAGATCAGTTTGTTGTCGTTGTCACTCTTGAACTTTCAAGGAAGCGAAACAGACTTACTGTCTCTTTCGACAACGTTTAGAGTTGCAGAGTTTGTTTACGTTTGATCACAATGCTTCCCTGGAATATTCAATCGAAAAGTAATTGAAAAGTTTCAAGTACTCAAAGAGCTTATTATTTCTAACCCAAGTGATTTATTAGTTTTGGAAAAAGCAATAAACCTGCTAAAGGAAAGATACAGAAAAATACTTTTAGTCGATTCTTCCGAAGGAGGCTGGTTAACTGTAAAGCACTACGAGTCAAACGCGATTTCTTTGGGAGAAGAGACGATAAAAAGATCAAGTCCGCAGAAAAACTGGCTTTGAAGGATCAAGAGAAAATTCGACGTAGGAGAGATGTGGAAAAGCTTCAAGGCAGAAATTTCCGAGGTTCTCAATATATACTACAACCATCGCGAGTTCGGCGGCCAATATTCCAGCTCCCGATCCGCTCTATGCAGATACTGTGGCTCGCCCTCACACTGGTGGCGTGATTGCCCAGTACGACTTGGCAAACAACATTTCCCCTCAACCAGCACAACAACATTCCCTCCCCAGCCAAGTCGCCAATAAGCCTTCGTCTCTGAGGGATTTAAAGTATAGTGTCAGTGGTATCCTGAATGCGGATTCCCATGTGGGGCATGCACAGTCTCCAGTTTCTCGTGAAGGTGCTCGGCTTCTCGCTACTTGGCGCGAAATATTAATTTATGCGCATTTTTACTCACCTTTCGCTACTCACCAAGCTCAAACGGCTTTTTGCCCCAACCAAATGATTATTTTATTTTCATTAACATGGTAGTGATCTACCAAAAAACACTAGATAGAAATTAAACTTTCACACTTAAGAAATTCATCTCTGAAAATGATCCAAATTTGATTTCCTGAGCCTTCTCGATCCGATGTATTTAAAAAACTTTATGTCAAATACAAAACTCGAATTAAAACGAGTTTTAATGGAATATTCTATTCATAACATATTTGATGTACAACATGTAAACATGTATGATGTAAACATAATTCCAGGCCCGTAAAATGGGCTTGAGTTACTCAACATTTTTGCAGAGGCCATACAGCAAGTTGATATATTGGGGAACACGTTGGTCAAACCAGGCGACTTGGTGATTTTGGACAACTGTGGTTTTCACCATGCGCGCCATGTTGAACTTTCGTTTTCGCTCTCGAATTTATATTTTTCTAACTCAACAAATATCGGAGTAAATGAGATTTTGCATTACAAGTCAAACGTTCACTTTTGACTACCAATCACTCAAGTCAACATCAGGCTTGTAGACTGAGGTACTTGTGGAGGTGTAGGAGGGTAGATTATCCTCCGAACTAGAGCTATATCTACGCCGTCGCTTGGCCTTTGCTTATGCTTATGATCTGTGTTGGGGCATTTCCTCATGAAAAGGCTCGTACTCACGATTTTTCACATGAGATCCCGCGCTTACTGGGGGAGAATTGTCACGTTACATATCCAGATTATATTGAAGAGGACTTTTAGCTCCGAGGTCCATAAACATCAAGCTTATTTCATTCCCCGTTATCAACTTTAACTGCAACCTTGTACAAAATCCTTTCATTTTTAGAGTATCCGCGATGAGGGATATCTTTTCTTCCCCCACTTGATCTCGGAAATTCGCAAGAAATACTTCAATATCTGCTTTCTGGGTTGCCAAGTTGGCAACACTAGTTCCCAACTTCCCAACGAAGTTCCCAACCCCCCATGGAAAAGTATTGTGAAATTTACTGTAAAGAAGGTGATGTTGTAGTTGTAAGAGACGATAACACTGTAAGGAACAGGTGGCCTCGAGCAAGGGTTATGGCTACCAGCAAGGATGATCAAGGTTTCGTGAGATCAGGTAAGTCAAGACATCTACGGGATGCACTCTGGATCACCAAACAAAAAAAACTCATCACCAAACTTGTTCTACTTGTTGAGGATGAGCAGCAGCGATCGGGATAAAGTGCGCATTAGATGAGCAGTAGAGACCGGGATAGAACCCCCATGAGGGGCCTAGATGGTGACCACTAAGGGATGAAGACTGTTAAAAACAAGAACAGTAAAAATATGTTATCTTTTAGGGAATACATGTAAACGCATTTGATGTGAACGGGCTGCTTGTGGGCCCATAAGGCCACGCAATGCATGGGTTAGACAGGCAGAAAGGTCAGCACGAGGAACTGTTTTTGTCACGGTTTGTGGTTACACAGAGCTGTTGTGTTATTGTTAGTGAATACAACTGTCGAGTAAACAAGTTGGAGGTTTAATTTCGTGTTCGAGTGAATTCTGCCTCACGGTTTGTGGTTACACAGAGCTGTTGTGTTATTGTAAGTGAATACAATTGTCGAGTAAACAAGTTGGAGGTTTAATTTCGTGTTCGAGTGAATTCTGCCTCAAGACGAAATGGATTTACAAGGCGTCACAACTTGAATTAGTGATGAAAATACGGCTTGATTTCTGTTGAGGTTTTATCTATTGTCTGTGCTACGAGGTTCAAAGTGGTCCATTTCAACACAAATGGGAACTACCGTGATTTATTAACTTTTTACAATGTGACCGAGTTAGCCTTGTGATGTTGTCTGTTTGGCTGATGGTGACGCGCTTAATAGAATATTTTAAAAGTTTTTCCACTGTTTTCGATACAGCAGGCTCAGGTTCAGGTTCAAAAAATTACTATGTGTAAATCATATGAAAAACGTTAATATAATGAATGTTAAGATAAAAGGGAAACGAGAGTTGAAAAAATTAAAACTCGATGAATTCATGATTTGAAAATCAATGAGTTCCAAAAAGAAACAGAAAGTGGACTTCTCTTTTGAAACTCTAGAACTTCGATCTTCGATATAATAGGCGTGTTTTAGATGAAGTAATCAGAGCTTTGTTTTCGTCACTGAAAAGTTTTGAAATTGCTACAATCCTGTCCGAGCACATCAAATCAAGTGAGCTGTCAACTGCAAAACTTGAAAAACATACTGGGACACGTACCGGCATGTTACAGCCAGATACTGCATGGAACTGAAACGCCAATCCGCTATGTTATCGTCATGGGATTCTCACCACCCTTTCTCCAATCTGGAATACTGTCTCTTCAAACCAGTAGTTACAAGTGATGAACGAATTTATATGAGGTCATTGCCCATACCCAAAATGAAAAGAAAAGAGGAGAGCTCCGATACATCCGGTTTCTTTCACCTCCGTTGGAGTATTGTCTGAACTGTAAAAGATCACTCACTAGGCACCGAGCACCCACAAAGGCGAAGCTTTCTAGTGAAAGCGCTACCTTGCCAGTCACCAAAGTGGTTATTGCAAGATTCAGCATGGTTTGTCAAAGTTTTTAACAGTGAAGGCAGTTACTATCAACCAGCCTACTTAGAAAAAGCCATCAAATTTGTCGAGGTCTGCATGTGACGCTTGTTGAGAAGAAGCTTTACCGCTGGATTAAGAATTTGATGATGAAGGTTATAAGAGAGTTCACTTCTTGGGTATCTGGGGTATTACATGGTCATAAAATTTTAAAAATCTCTACCTTAAAAAATACCCCAGAAGCAGGAATTACCCAGTAAAATAAAAACAAAAAGGTTAGACCTTGTCTAATGGCAAATTGTGAATGTGTTTTGTTTTCAAGTCTCAATTATTAAATAATCTAGAAAACATTGGCTGGAAGAGCCTCTTTTTGCGAACCCCTTTAGATACCTTTTTTTTTATAAAAAAAAGCCTATTTTCTCTGCCCTTAAATACCTGAGAGCCAATTTTTACCCTAAAAGATATTACAAGCTTCAATATCAGGTTGATAAGAGAAGAACATCCCCCCTCCTCCCCTACACACAGAGAATTAAGTATTGCATCTTATACAGCCAGTATTTGAAAGGGTGCACTGCTGGGCATCATTTAGTGGGTTTGCTCAAACATACAACGAAGTATTTGGAAAGGAGATTGGTATCTTTGGTATCTTCAAGGAAAGTGTACACAATACTCAAGGTACGCATTGTGTTATCACTATTTCTTTGCTAGATTAGACATCTGATAGTGTTATTTTCTTGTTTCCGGTTTTCCTGAGTGCACTGTATATGGACACAGACCCTGATGCACTCCTTTCCTTATTTGCCAGGGTGCATAGCTGCAAACATTTTTTTCAATATGGCTGCTAGTGACATCATGTGCAAGCAATAGAACTCATATATCTATATGTAATAATCACGTATATTGCATAAACATAATTATAAAGCTATCTTTTTATATCCATCAGATTATATATTGGAGGACGAGGATGATGGTGAATCTCAAACAAACCAAGGTTTGTTTATTAAAACCATAATGGAATTTGCAATGTTTGGAGATTCTAATGGGAACGTGTCTCAGTGTATGAATTTTTGCTTCTGATACGTCAGGATAAGGTATTCACCGTTTTTCTGGTTGCGCTTTTAAAAAAATAGAATGTCTGTATATCTTTATACTCTATTTGTACCTCTAAAGAAAGTAAACAAACTAGTCGGCATAAGAAAAAAAACTGAAGAAAATACTTTCCCATTTTAAGGAATGGTATACACGCGCCTCCGTGGAACTTTGACACCTATTCATTGAAGATGGATCGAAGCGCTCAAGGTAAGCAGTTTTATGTGTGATTTTACCATTTCTTGATGTCTTTCACAGAAAAAAAAACCAGAGTTGACTTCCTTGCGGTGTGATTTATTTTTGTAGTCTCAGACAGTGATTGCGATAGCTGGCGATGCAAACAGTGAAGGAGTTGCTTCCACGATGTTGTGCGCGGGTTTGAAGCCATAGTAAAAAATAAAACGTTTGTATTGTCGGTGGCATATTTGTCTGTTACAACCTCTGGCTATCCTGCTTGATAAGGTCAACTGCTTGTGCCATATTCTAAAGAGATACCACATATGCAATTATATGAAAAAAAGGATTTATCTTTTGTATGGTACGACTTCTTTTTCACTGGAGTTACACCTGCTCACACTAAAGTGTTGTATCTTTCCAGTTCAGACCCTTGTATTGGATTGTGACATTTCAATCACAAACCAGGGGGGATTCCAGCACTGCAAAAGGAACTTGCCATGGCGACCTGGTGTTTAAGGACTGGGATGAATACATATATAGAGGACACCATCGAAAATGATGGCTGGGTACTGCTCTCTCCAAGCACCATGCTACTTCAACAGCAGTGGAGAGAGTACAAGTTAAGTGAGTGCCAAAAAAGACTAGATTCCGATCCTGCCGCAAGTACCCTTTTCAAATATTAGTATTTGCCTAGTACCCTAAGATAAGTCTGTCTTTGAAATTGCTCCATCAATGAAAGACTTTTATGACGCTAGTTCCTTTCTTGTTTATTGAAGCATATGAAGTCATCAATGTACGTTAAGACGTATTAAGGATATTATTAATATAAGAAACAAAATTCAATTTTATGTTTTTCTAGTATATTAAGAATTTTACATCTAAAACATGTTTCTTTGTGGAATAATACAAATAAATAAATAAATTCATCAATTCAAACTTTTAAATATAACTTATTTGATATAATGAATATTGATCTGCCCTCAATCTGGTGAGAAATCCTAGGGAGAACACTGAACAGGTCTTTCGCTGGAAGTATATGGGGCACCGGATGTCCAAAAATTATGTGTAAGTTATATTATATAAAGAATATGGAAAGGGTGAGTTGAAATAATAAAAACGTTACTAATTCATTGTTTAGAATAATTGAAACACATTCTACTGTGCTATAAAATAAATAAATAAATTCATCAATTCAAACTTTTAAATATAACTTATTTGATATAATGAATATTGATCTGCCCTCAATCTGGTGAGAAATCCTAGGGAGAACACTGAACAGGTCTTTCGCTGGAAGTATATGGGGCACCGGATGTCCAAAAATTATGTGTAAGTTATATTATATAAAGAATATGGAAAGGGTGAGTTGAAATAATAAAAACGTTACTAATTCATTGTTTGGAATAATTGAAACACATTCTACTGTGCTATAAAATAAATAAATAAATAAATAAATAAATAAATAAATAAATAAATAAATTCATCAATTCAAACTTTTAAATATAACTTATTTGATATAATGAATATTGATCTGCCCTCAATCTGGTGAGAAATCCTAGGGAGAACACTGAACAGGTCTTTCGCTGGAAGTATATGGGGCACCGGATGTCCAAAAATTATGTGTAAGTTATATTATATAAAGAATATGGAAAGGGTGAGTTGAAATAATAAAAACGTTACTAATTCATTGTTTGGAATAATTGAAACACATTCTACTGTGCTCTCTTGATTTACCCAATGCTACGTGGTTTGATTTTATAGAAGGGAGGGAGAGGAACAGGAACAGGGGGGCGTTTATATTATTAGATCATTTACGGTAACGGAGTATGTACATCTTCTATTTGTAACAAAAGGCTTCTAAAACCTTCATGGCATTCGATATTGCATGTTGCTCTTTAATAAATAACTTAAATAAATTACAAAAGAAATAATCTTTTTATCTGTAAAATTACAGCAATGTTGCCATTTTCTTTACTGACACGCCGACATTCTTTTGCATGGGCTGTCCAAAAGGGCAAGAAAGGGGCTGCCATGCTGAAAGGGAGCATATTTGGTAAAACCACTATTGTGTCCAAGTGGACGGAGGATGATGTGAAAAAAGAGATAACCCTTATTATTTACAAGTATGTCTATCATTTGAAAGATAGGGAACACTTTCAAGTCATTAACCTAGGGTAAATTGTGATAATAAGATACGTCAAGGTGGCCTCAAGATCAAACTTGGGGTGACATTTTCCATCAAGGATGAACGTAAGCGCTATCTTCTTCGTCTTCGTGACCTCATCGTAGGGAATTACAAACACAGTCAAATGAAAGTTACAAGCATCAAGGACACAGTTGAACTAAAAACGCAGGAGCAAGTTTTGGCCGAAGACCCAGTAGTATTGTTGGAAGACGACATCCCGCTATTCCCATGACATTTTCGAACCTTGCATGATAGTATAATTCTAGGTTTTGAAACCAACATACCATGTTTAAATAAAAATTATATTTATTATTTATTATGTGACTTTAGATATATCTAGGAATACAGCTCAAGTTTCAAGAAATTTACAGATTAACCTATTATAAGATTAATTTTGCACAAGGACAGGCCCAGCCCGAACCATGCGAGTGTAAAACGAGGGGTGAGGAGATAAGATGCATCTATTTCAACAAGATTTCATATCGCCAAACCCACAGTTAGCAAGGCAATTCAAAATTTAGTTAGGCTAAACTTCGTTGCTTATGTTGCGGGGCTATAGTTTCACGGCACATCGGCCAATGCTGTAAAATTGACCAATATTAACAAAAAAAACCTCTTCAACGCCACAAATCTTTCCCCTTTAATGGACAAAATACAACGGATGAGGGAAAAGCTCGTTGAACTGGAGTGTGGGAAGTGAGAAGAGTAAAAAAAACAAAAAAAGAACCAGCGACCAGGGAAACAATGAAAGAGGATGAAGAAGTAGAGCCTGCACCAAAAAACGTCAAGCCAATGCTTAAAAAGAAAAAGAAGGCAGTGACAGAAAAGGACGACACCATTCAACATACCCCTCTAGAAGTTGCCACAGCAAAAAAAGGGAAGAAAAAGAACAAGAAAATAAGTCTTATTAACTATTTATTCAAGTTTTGAAGTTACACCGAATTACACAGATTTTTAATCATTTTAACTTTCTCGATTCTTAGATGGTGCAAAAGCACTGCGAACGCTTAAAAATAAAAATAAGGGAAAAGCGATTAGAAGGAATGTAAACAAGAAAGCCAAATCACGAAAGAACATTGGCAACAGCATCGATCAAATGAGGCAAGAAATTCTAGCAGGCAAGAAATGCTAGATCACACTGTGTTATCAAATGACAGGAAAATGAGGCACCAATACTGTCTCAAGGGAAAGAACATGGTTTGGATTTGTTAGAAATGACAAGGAAGTTAAGCTACAGACACATCACCTGGATGTTGTCTTTCTTGATGCTTCCAGTTTGACAATGGGGTGAAGGGAAGAGAGGGTGATGGGGATTTCAGGTATTCCTCATAGAGTGCTTACTGAGAAAGCAGGGGCTAAGAAGGACAGGAGGAATCCCGTCTTTCCCTTTGGCCTATTAGAAATGAAGGTGGTCAAAGAGGGGGAAAAAGATTTTAAAATTGTTATATTAGTCATATTATTACAAATGTAATTAGCATTTAGCACATGGCATGATTTTAGAGACTTGAATTACACAGATCTACACTAAACATGTATGTGTCTTCACTTATGTGTTTCTGATAAAAGAACCATTGATAAGAGCACAACTTTTGGGGACGAGAAACAGGAATCAAAAAAAGAAGAAGAGCAGAAGGAATACCATGACACGGTGAACACGCGTTCGGGGGGTGCAAGTGGCATGGCGAACATCACCATAGCGAACTGCTAATTAAATATAAAGCCTTTCCAAACCACAAGCGACACAGTAGTCAATTGGGATAAATGGAAGAAAGATATCGAGAGGCAATGCCGCTTCTTTGGCAGAACAAACAAAGAAAGATGGTGTTTAGAGAATGGGATGAATATAAATGACACCATCAACAATAACGGTTGGGTAAACCTCTCCCCGGACACCATGCTCGATTCTGATGCTCCGTCAACTACCCTTTCCAAAGGTGCATACTCTAGATACGACAGTCTTTGCGATTGCCATCATGCTGGTAGAGAAGTTTATCCCAGACAGCCATTAAAAGTATCTTGACTGCAGCGCCCGACTCAGTAGGGACTACAGTATGAGCATGGAGATGCGAGAGCATTGCGCGGATGTGAAAGCCAAGAGAGCTCTGGATCCAGGACTTCATTGCTTGAGCTTTCCTGTTGTTTCAAGAGATTTATAGATCATACCTATCATATGCATTTTTAACAAGGGCAGGTACAGCCCCCAACCATGCGCAAATGACTGAAAGGGTGAGGAGATAAGAAGTTGTATCTATTTCACCAAGATAAGTATATTTTTTAAGCCGCTGAACCCATAGTTAGTAAGGCAATTCAAAATTGTAAACGCCATACACAATATACACAATCGTGGGTACCTTCACAAACATTTAAAGTCAAATAATATAGTGATTGAGAAGAAAGACCAACATCATCACCCTGTGATTGTAGACCTTGGAAAAAACTCTTGCATTGATAAGCCCCCTACATGTCAGGCTCTACAAAGAGAAATATGCACACATTGTTCCAGAAATTATTAATGGTAGTAGACCATGAAGTGTATCCAGCGATGATTCTTCTTTTGATAAACTTTTAGATAAGCTTTACTGCACCGTGACATTTGTTAGAGTTTTATGAGAGCTTATTGAAAAGAGAAGGCCCTTAGAAACATTGACTTAAGACATGCACCTCTGAAAAAAACTTTTATGGAGCTACTCCCAAATGTTTATTAATAACATATCATGTAATCAGTGTATGTTAAGACCTACTGAAGATATATGAAACAATTCACGATTTATACAAATTTTCCTAGTACTGTATATTAACATTTTACCCCATGTTTATTTGTGGTATAGTACAATGTTTATTTGTGGTATAGTACTTTTTATTTTCTTTCTTATTTCTTTAGGCACAGTTAACTTTGGCAAAGCTTATAAAATAAATAAATTTATCAATAATTAAATAAATAAATAAAAGAGATTGAATTGTTGGATTTAAATACAGTACAAAGCCCATTCCTTATTTAAATAAAAAAACATTTTAAAACATTCTTCCTAAATAGAAGTGTTGAAAAGCTGTACCGAGCGATGTTAACTAGTAGATCTAGTTATGCCCTTACCATGACAGGGTGCAAAAGCAATGCTTATAAATTCTTCGCTGAGCCTGGATATCTACATAGCATCCAAAGGAACATGTAGCAAGTAGCAAGGGTTGTGATGCATTCACACATCATCAAAACAATTATTAGAAATACTAAATATGATTATCTATGTACTTATTCATCTTGCTCAGCAATGACATACTGGTATAGATCACTTGATCTAAAAGTACTCTTTTGTATTTTAGTCACCTATTTAGGATTCAAGGTTACAGGAAAGTGCTTTCGATCAATGAAAAAAGTGGATATTGATAACCTACAGAAGTTATTGATATGAATCTCGACTGAGTGAGGAGTATGTGCGCATGGGTTCCGGTATTCTTCGTTTTCACGTGACGTCACAGCTAATTATGCAATGCCTTGAAACCGGAAGTCGGCCATTGCTGGTGGACCATAAACAAAGCGCCGTCAAAGGTTAAGTATCTCGAGAGTCACGGTTTTTGAGTTTAATTGTCTTTTTCTCGGCGTCATGGGTTACATCTGTGCAGTTAAAGGTTGTAGTAACAAAACTAACAATGCTAAAGGACGCACATTTAGGTTTTTTTTTTGCTTTCCTGCTGTTTTAAAAAACAGGGGAGATAAAAATTCGCAAGTTGTGCGAAGATCGCAGACGAAAGTGGTTAGCAAATATTGCCAGAAAAGACTTAGACGATAAAAAGGCTGAAAATACCAGAGTTTGCAGCAACCATTTTATTAGTGGTGAGTATATTATCAATATAAGTTGGAATGCCAAGTAATAACTGAAAAGATCGGAAAAAATTGGTCAAAAAACATTGTTATCGTGACACGCTACGTCGCAATCGGCACACGTGGGATTTCTGACTACAGTCAAAATTGTGATTGTTTTTCACTTAAATCGCTACACATTTAAAACAATATCGCGTAATTATTTTATTTTATTCTAACACCTACTTTTTTAAGGTAAACCTGCTGATATTATGGACACAACAAATCCCGATTGGGCTCCAACGGTTAATTTAGGACACAGCAACGTTGGTGATGTTTCCATGGCGGTCAACAGAAATGCACGCGCGAAATCAAGGCAAAAAAAGCGCGAAGAAATCATAGAGCAAGGAAGAGTTGATATGGCCAATACTTCTCAAGAGATTGAAATAACATCCCATGACTTTGAAGATCCGACAAGTAGCAGTAAGTTTGATTTTCCTTAATAAACTATATTGAATAAATTTCCTGTTATTGAAACCATTTTTCTTTAATTTCAGTAAAAAGTACTCCAGAAGAGTTTGAATTAAATAAATCAGCTCAAACTGAACATACCCCAACAAGAGATCAGGCATGTCAAACAGACATTGGCATGAGTCAATTGGAGGAAGAAAAAAATTTACCTTCAAAGTGTCCTTGAGGAATTAAGTAATTTAAGGAAACATTTGGTGTCTGTCAAACTAACTGAAGAGACATTCAAAGAAAACTCAGAGAAAACAAAGTTTTACACTGGATTGCCAAATTACAACACCTTGAACTGTGTTTATAAACTTATCCATCCTCACATCAAAAGAAACAGTCAGAATGCACTTGATGCATTTAGTGAGTTTATTCTTGTTCTGTTAAGGTTAACGTTAAACCTTCCATTGCAAGAACTTGCCTACCGTTTTGACATTTCATTAGCCACAGCTTCTAGAATTTTTGACGGATGGATACATGTGATGAGCATTAGACTGCAGTTTTTAATTCATTGGCCAGAGCGAGAGGAACTACAAGCTACAATGCCTGTAGTGTTTCAGCGCAATTTTGGCAAAAAAGTGTCAGTCATTATTGAAAACACCTCACAGAACACTGCTCAATACTTAGTAAACTTTTACCTGGAGACATAGTTCTAGCAGACAGGGGGTTCGATATAGCTGACAGTGTTGGGTTTTATCAAGCCAAGTTACACATCCCAGCCTTTACAAGAGGGAAATCACAGCTGGCAGCCGATGACATAGAGGAGACTAGAAAAATTGCTAATGTCAGGATCCATGTCAAAAGAGTAATTGGTCTGGTCCGCAGAAAGTTCTGTATATTGCAGAGTATTTTGACAGTGCAGTTAATTACAGCCAAGCCAGGAGATGACCTGGCTCCTATAGACAAAATCGCCATCATTTGCTGTGCACTCACAAACCTTTCTGAGTCAATTGTCCCATTTCAATAGAGAAATTATCACATGTAATGTATCCGTCATTTTACAAACAATATTTTATTTCATTTAGTATTGAAATAGTGATTAAAAGAAAATTCAAAACTGATGTATTGTACAGTTCAAAATACACAATCAAATGATTATTAAAACTAATTTTAAGTATGCTATTATGTAATTTTGTGTAAAGTTTTTTCAAAAATATGCTGTAGGCATGCTGTTATAATTATTCACATTAACTATCATTCAGTAACATTGTGTACAACACTGAAATACTGTTTAAAAACATGTTACTGAGCTGTTTGCTCAGAGAACTTAAGTTATCTTAACTCTAAGCAGTAAGTGCAAATCCATTCTCCATTTGGTACAATACTAAGTCCAACACAATCCATGTGAAACCACTTAATAGAACAGTTTGTCTTGTCCCATCTAACTAGCATGCTCTCTTCAATGTCCTCCTGGCAAAAACACCATGGCCCATCTTCATCACTGTCTTGTGCTAATTCAGATGGTTCGCAGCAGATGCTCTTTAAAACTTCAGGTAGCAATCCTTTTTTGAAAAAGGATATAGCTTTTGGTAAGTTTGTGTTCCAGAATTCTTCATCAGGGAGTATACGCTGGCAAAACAAATCTTCTTCTGTCCAAACAACAAAATCACAATAGGCAGTATCTGTTCCAAATAGCTGCCACTGCACTTGGTGGTAGTATTGGTGGTTGGTGTTAAGTTGTATACTGCCATGTTCTGTCATGTGTAAACAGAATCCCTTGTCATTCAAAGATTCTGCTATTGTGGTATTTCGATGCTTGTATGGACACTTTATTTCGCACAGTCCAATGCCACAACAATCACACATTACTAGACCATCTGGTGATGCTCCTAAAAAAGGCCATTTCACATTTATGTAAAATCCACAATCAGCAACAGATAAATTGAGGTGATCAGAAGCTATTGCGAATGAATAGCTCTCTCTTGCTTTGCACTCATTGTCTATTCCCCATTTTGTTGCTGCACTTGAGAACTTGTGGGCTTCAGGGTAGCATATCACTTTAACAAGACTTCTCGAAGGAAATTCTGGGTTTGTTGAACAGCAAGCCTTGAATTTAGATGCTGTAATTCTGGCTGCTCTTTGTGAGAACCATAACTTTGAGTCTGATTGGTCTCTAGTGGTATTTCTATAGCTTCTGCTTTTTTATCACTGACAGTAAGGCACTCAAATACTTCATCTATTTGTTGTATAGCATCACAATTGGTCAAATTCGTGGACGAATTTGACCAATTACCAATCATGCAGTCTATGGATGATCCTGTTACAGACCAGGAGCTGGAAAAAGCCATTTCAAACACCAAACTTGGGAAGAGCCCTGGTTTTGATGGTGTCCTTCCAGAAGTCATTGCTTATGGTGGTCGCTGCCTGAGAGCTTTTCTTCTCATCCTCTTTAATATCATCTGGGCGTCTGAAATCATTCCTCAAGTGTGGAAAGATGCAATTATCACCATTTTATTTAAGAAGGGCGACAGAACCGAATGTGGAAACTACAGGGGGATATCACTACTAAGCGTCGTGGGGAAAATATTCGCAGATATCATCTTGCAAAGACTACAGCTGCTTGCGGAATTTATATATCCCCAGTCCCAGTCAGGGTACCGAGCTGGTAGGGGCACTATTGATGGCATATTCACTCTTCGTCAGCTTATGGAAAAGACCAGAGAGCAACGTAACAACATGTATATAGTCTTTATAGACTTTGTGAAAGCCTTCGACACTGTCAATCGTGAACTTCTCTTTTCGATCCTTGGCAAACTAGGATGCCCACCAAAGTTCATAAGTATAATAAAGAAGCTATATTCTGATGTTCATGCTAGGCTAATCGTAGACGGAGAGCTAACTCGTGCATTTGAATACAACTGTGGTGTCAAGCAAGGATGTAAGTTAGCACCAACTCTATTCGGCATCTATGCTGCTGTCCTGCTCTGGTTGGCCTTTAATAAAATTGAACACACCTGCAGCATCAAAATAAGATTCCGATTTGATGGTAATCTCTTCGATCTTCGCAGGCTCAAAGCAAAAACAAAAGTCCTTACGGAATTCATCAGGGAGGCACAGTACGCTGACGATATCGCCTTATTTAGCGATACCCCAGAGGGTCTGCAGTCTTTACTTACATCGTACAATGAACTTGCTAAGAGAATGGGGATGCGCATTAACACTAAAAAGACGGAGACTATGTGTATTGGTAATACTGCCGACTTTTATGTTGATGGCATTAAGCTGGTCAATGTTACTCACTTTAAATACCTTGGTAGTATCCTGTCAAGTGACTGCTCAATGAGAGCGGAGCTCACATCTCGTATACAAGCTGTATCATGTGCTTACGGTCGCCTTCGAAAGAGAGTTTTCGACTCACGTGATCTCACTGTACCAACCAAGATCGCTGTTTATAATCAATGTCTAATGCCTCTCTTATTGTACGGTAGTGAGACATGGACTGTATATCAGCATGAAGTTAGAGAACTTCGTACTCTGCAACAACGCCATTTACGCCTAATCCTCAAGATCAAGTGGGATGACTATATAAGCAATGAAGACGTCCTCCGTCGCGCAAACGTAGATGATATTGAAACAAAATTAGCTAGAAATCGTCTCCGCTGGCTTGGTCACCTCTGCCGAATGGACGATGACAGCAGCTGTTATTTTCGGAGCTAGAACACGGGTCTCTCCCAGTTGGTCGTCCTAAACTAAGATTCAAGGACATTTTGAAAAAAGACCTCAAAATTGGATGCGTCCTTGAAGCATGGAACTATCATGTACATAATAGAAAGGAATGGAGGGCGATCACAAATAACATCTGCACGTCATACGACAAAAGAAGATATGAAACCTATTTAAAACAAAGGGAAGCTCGCCGTAAAAGGGCGGAGAACAGTTAAATACAAACTGTGCTATACCCGTTCGCGGGTGCAGGCGCTTATATCACAAATTTTATAAGTAGAGTATTTAAGCTGAATTTGTTCTATAACTGTCTTTGGAAGGTCTTGATTTACTTCATGTGGCATATATAAGGTATTGTGAGTGGGAATGAGTGATAAAATGGCTGATTTACAATGGCCTGATAGTTCGTTATAGAAATCAGTTCTCTCTTCAACAGAAGGCATTTCAATGTCAGATCGTTGTTTAATACTAGTTAATTTAACCGTTTCTGGTTCGTCAATTTGTTTTCTCAGACGCTTAGCCGAAGTTAAGTCCATCTCACTAACAGGCATATATGGGATTTCTTTAACGTAACTTGGCATTATCCATTTGCCTTTTTCTTGTGTACAGGTTGTAGAGCTAAGCATTCGTGCTCCAGCCTGAACTGCAAACAATAGAGCTCCAATATGTGAGCAAGCCTCGCTTAGACCCGCCATACAGTTACAGTGAGCAACTATGACTTCGCCGCTTTTCTCTGCTAGAAACCAACTCTTCAGTGGAGTAGCTCTACTTCGTTGAGAATGATTTATTCTACCTGTAACAAGGATTCTCGTTGAGGAAGTGACTTTTTTAGTTAAAATGCTGTTGACCAATCCAGAAACAAAGAAATTGTATGCTTCTAAGGACTTGTAGGCCTTCTTTTGCTGTCCTGTTGCCCACGAGGTTTGTAGCACAAGATAGTTCACAATGTCAGGGTATTCTACGCAGGGAAAATCAGCTAAATCATCGCTACATTGACTTGGCTTGAGTAAATATGGGTCAAAACCACATAAATTAACTTTTTCTCTGTATCTTTCTTTGGTTGGACCAGCTAGAGAAGATTAATATTCAGAGAAAGTGACGCTATTGACCGAAGAAATGTTCGTGGTCGCCATTTTGTTTTGGTGTTTGGTCCACCAGCAATGGCGACGCTGATGACGTATACATTTTTAGTCACGTGGTTGCAAACGAAGAATTCTTTAGCATTAGAGACTTTGGTCTTCACAATAGGCTCATGTTTTAAGCTATAAAAACCATTACTCAACCAGATTGCGGGACAAGCGTGTCTTGCGACAAACATCAGAGTGCTATCAGTTTATTCCACAAAAATCTTCACGCCCAAAATATAAATTACCATGGATTAATACCAACATCAAAAGAGAAATGCGCAAGAAAGATCGTATGCATAAAAAAGCCATTAAGTCCAAAAATCAACAACACTGGGAGGCTTTCAAGCGTCAGCGTAATCTGGTTTCAAAGCTCATCAAAGACTCCCATAATGATTATCTTAATAACATCATAGGCAATAGCTTAAAAGATAATCCCAAAAAGTTTTGGTCTTATGTAAGGAGTAGCAAATCAGAGTCTATTGGCATCCCGCCTTTAAAGAACAATGATTCCTCTGTTTCTGTGACAGACGCACATAAAGCTGAAACTCTTAATACTTTTTTCCATTCAGTATTTACACAAGAACAACTACCAACACCTGTTCTTGGAAATTCACCATATTCATCAATTCCAGATCTTCACATTTCTGCTGAAGGAGTCTGTAAGCAATTATCTGAATTAAATCCCAAGAAGGCATGCGGGCCCGACGAAATTCCTGCAAATGTTCTGAAAGAAGTTTCCCAATCAATATCACATTGGCTAGCATTCATTTTTCAACAATCTTTCGACTGCAACAAGATTCCATCTGATTGGTCAAATGCTTTAATCACAGCGATTCACAAGAAGGGTTTGAAATCTGAGCAAGCCAATTATCGACCCATTTCATTAACTTCTATTTGCTGTAAAATAATGGAACACATCATTCTCAGCCATATGGCCAAACACTTGTCATCTCATAATATCCTTATCAACCAACAACATGGATTTAGGGAAAAATTTTCCTGTGAAACTCAACTAATCTCTGCAATTCATGACTGGGCAAAAACTATTAATTTTCGTGGCCAAACTGATGTTTTATTATTAGACTTCTCAAAGGCCTTTGATTCCGTCCCGCACCAACGACTGCTCATTAAACTTGATTTTTATGGAATCAGAGGTAATATGCTCAATTGGATCAAAGCATTTGTATCAAACCGCAAACAAAGTGTTTCAGTCAATGGTACTGTTTCTTCATCCAAGTCTGTAGTGTCTGGCGTGCCTCAAGGCTCTGTTTTGGGCCCAGTGTTATTCCTATTGTTTATTAATGACATTTCAACATCTATACAATCTAACCTTCGTCTATTCGCAGACGACTGTGTATTATATAGAGAGGTAGCTTCATTACAGGACTGTCAAGCTTTACAACAAGACCTCGATCGTTTATCTGTGTGGTCAAAAACTTGGCAACTTAAATTCAATGTTTCTAAATGTTATCATTTAGGAATTACTCGAAAGAAAATACCTGTTAAGTTTACTTACTCCATGGATGGAAAATGTATAACCCAAGCATCTTCTACCCCCTACTTAGGAGTAACCATCGCTGATAATCTATCATGGAACGAACACTGTGATAACATCTGCAAAAAGGCAAATTCTACCCTTGGCCTTTTGAAACGCATTCTATCTGGTTGTTCTCCTGAAGTAAAGGACTCTGCCTATAGAACACTTGTTCGTCCTAAATTAGAATATGCCACCAGTGCATGGAATCCATATACACAATGTAATATAAACAAGATTGAGATGATTCAACGACGTGCAGCAAGATTTGTTTTCAATGATTACTCACGCTATAGTAGTGTTTCTCCTATGATCAACTCACTAGGATGGGAATCCTTGGAACAACGTAGGCAATTAAATCAAGCACATATGTTCTATAAAATCTACAATGGCCTTGTTGGTATATCTTTTCCACCCGAAGTAACACCTATCACAAGAGTCTCAAGACAACCCAACTGCGCGCCCTTCCATCAACTTGTAACATTGAATGACACTTATAAATATTCATTTTACCCAAGAACTATAAGAACTTGGAACAGTTTAAATTTATCTACAATCCCAGATTCGTTAGCTAAGTTCAAGGACAGTTTATTATTAAAAGTCCAAACCAATTAATAATACCTATTGATATATATTTGCATGAAAAGATATATTTATTTTTATTTAACATTTACATTAACAATTAACATATTTTTTACTAGTTTCTGATCTTTAGGGTGCATGCCATGGATGCATGGAGCGGCTGCCAAACTAGCGGGAGTTGGCTCAAGGGTGAGGCAAAGATTCTTTGTTTCGCGCCTGGGTTGATTCTTGTTGGTTGGCTGTTTCATGCATTTATGGCATTCACTCTATTGATGATAATTTTAATTTCATGTATATATAATTAATTATTTAATTTTATCAAATATCTAATTTCAATAATTTTCAAGTAATATATATTTATGCTTCATTTTAAATTTAACCTAAATTATTTCTCCGATGGCCGATAATTATTATTATTATATTTTTCTTTTGTATTTACATATTGTATTTTCTTTTTCAACTCCTAGTATAGTCTTAACTGTTTTTTAGGAGTATAACTATTAAAGATTAAAGATTAAAGATTATTCTATCTCTAGTTATTTACCCACCTACCCACTCCAGTAGGCAGTTTTATTTATGTTAGCGTCCACTTGTGAATTCGGAACCCTTACTGACGAGTTAATTTGTTTAGTGATTGGAGTGAAAGACTCAAGTCTGAAAGAAAGACTGCTTCATGAGCAAAATCTAACCCTAGATAAAGCGCTGAAATTGTGTAAAGCCAGCGAAACTGCAAGCGAGCAAATTTAATCTACGTCAAAACTAGTTGAAGTTAATTTGCTCAAGTTTAAAGTCCAAATAACCTTCAGAGTTGATAGATTTGGTCAATTCTTTATATTTTTATTTTATTTTATATTTTAGTCAACCTTCAGGAAAAAGGCTGTGAACTGAAAGGTCCTGGTCTACTCATTTGTGATGTAGATCGAGATGGCAATCGAACTGTATGAGAGAATATATGCATTTGCTCAACTTGTTCCAGTCTTCATGTCTTCTTAGTTATTGCTGAAGATTGTTGTGTGATTACAACTTTTACCGTCATCTTTATATCTCAACCTGTTAGTCAAATGATTATTTAACTTCAGGAAACAAATCTGCAAAATTTGGTAAAATTGATTTTGCATTGTGCCCGCGCGCTGCATTCGCAATCAAGAATGGCGACATTCCCACAAGCGCAAGCTGTTTTTGAAACCTACAACAAAATTTAAAAAAAAATTCGCATATAATTCTCTGCTTTAAATTGTTCTTCGCTTTATTGTGGATAGCATTGCAATAGAAAACACTTTGCCAATATTTTGTGGTATCGCCGTCTGAATTTTAATGGCTTTAAGGAAAATATGTTGTTTTAGATTTTCCTGCCAAAACTTATTATTCACTTGATTCAACCTCCTGCCATTTTTGTAAGAAAAAGAATCACTTTGAATCAGTCTGCAAAGCTAAAGCACAGTCAAAATCACATGAGATGCAGTTCTCGATTTTTGTTTGACAGATTCACATAATGAAAACGGCATAAGCAAATTGAAGTGACATGGTGGCGGCTGTCTCGTCGTGTTGATCGAAACATTAGGTCTTTGCTTTGTGGACACGCTTGATAAAGGGTCTAATGTTCTTTGAGAAATTCTGACTAGCGAAATAAGTCCTCTCATGTCACTGAAAAATATAATCCATCCTTGAGCAAAAACGGCTTGGTGATGGCTATAAACTTCCAACGTCTTTAAATGAAAGCTCAAAATTTGCAAAATCAAAATGTCGCGAAAGTAGGGCCAAATTCGCCAAACACATAACAATGTTTTTCGCACAAAACTTTGGAAGACGTACAGTAGACCAGGCATAACTGTAACCAACAGCCTCAAAGAAACAAATGATAAACACAGAAGCTTTGTAAGCATTCACGAATTAAAAACAAGGATTAAGTTTGTCGTTTGACAAGAAATGCAAGTTAAGTTAACTTACGTTTGTCTTCATCCTCGATATAATTTTCGCAAAATAACACTACACAACACAAGGATATAGAATCTTAGTATCTGGATAGGCCTCGAGCTTACCTTAAATAGCAAGTAACGAAAACATTAGCAACTTTTTCTGCAAGACCTCCTTACACCAGTCGACATGACCAACCACGAGGGCAATCCCGTCCACAGAGCCTTTCTCGTTTGTGCGCATGCGTCGCTGAAACTCATCGTCTGATAAGTTTGGTAGAGCTTTTCACGTATGCAAAACGACTACGCATGCGCTAGGTTGGAATTTTAGATTCAACAAAGATGGCGGACGCCTGGTGGATAATCCAGCCAAATACTGCCAGGTTTCTACTCAGAACTCAATAATTACTTCGGAATAAGACGACTTTATTGACTTAGAGTATCAGTGTGACTCAAAGGGTGGATAATTGTGCTCGGATTTGTTTTATTATGAACAAATTTTCGTAAACTCGTAATGCCGTTCGCCTCGAAGAACGAGAAATCATGCGAGTTGTGGTCTCAATATCTAACAAATGTGAGGTAGCAAACGTTGTATGTCGGTGACATTTGCTGCTTGATCTGAGAAAGAAATTCTTCGCGACTCTCTATTGGAGCCATGCCGATCATGGCCCCGAATTGTGAGTGGGGGTGGCTGTCCATCATGTATAGCTTTCCACGATGTGCGACAAAACAGACAGTCATTCCATTACAAATCACCAACGCTGCCAAGTTAGGCTCTCGATCTAACCTCTGGAGGTAAAACGCTAGTGAACTCTGTGGTACTTGAGGGTCAGTGCATGTTAGTGAAATGTTAAATATATCCTCTAGTATAGCTGATCCACTCGGGGAACCAAGTAGTGGAGCTAAATGGCTTTTGGCAGCTTCTACACTGAGTCTACACTGAGGCAGCTTCTACATTTCCTTGTGTCGTGGTATCGTACGTTCCCCCCTTGCAATAGCTGTGACAAGTAAAGAGATCCATGGAGTACTTAGGGGGGGAATTGCTGTCCAATCGATAACTGTCACGGTAAGAAGTTGTAAACTCATTGGCCATTAATAGGGAAATAAATGTACATGTACTAGAACCATTCCTACAAATAAAGTTGCTTGAGAAATGTTTGGTAGAGGAAACCAAAATGTAGATGACCCAAGTTTGAGACTTGCAACATTTATGCTAATTTGAGAATTAGGTTGGGTTCCTGTGGTTGATGTAGTAGCTCTTGTTACTTGTGGCTGTTGTTGAGACAGTGGTTGTGGTTGAGAATGTGCTACAGGTTGAGATTGACTTGTCTGAGTTGAAGGCTGTGGTACTGCAAAACTAAACAGTACTTTGTCAACATGCTCATTCCAGTCATCTGACTAGTAATATTCTGCAGGTTTACTTGAGGAAGTATTAATTTCATCAACAATGTCTGGTGTATTGGACTGATCTGATATACTGGCTGGATCTGTCATTTTCGTTGGGCTTATAATACTCTTATTGAAGGCATCGGAAAGTGTCTTAACTTTCTCTAGGATGGAGGTGGTGCAGAATGGACATAGCTGGTCATTTGTTTGTAAACAGACATCGTGGAAGGTGTGACCACAAGTAAGTCTTAATATTTCAGTATCACCTCTATTTACTGTGCAGTTTTGATTATCTCAACAGTTATTTGGATCTACAAAACATGACCATGCTTTGGAGTTAATTGAGTTAGGTGAGCAGTTCTGGATAGTTTTTTTTTTTTTTTTTTAGCTTTATTGTATGAGTCTATTGTTCTTGGTGCACATCCAAATCTAGTCAGAAGGCCACTGTTGAGGGCAGATCTTGGCAGTCCATGCAGGTGGAGGTACAAACCAAGATCCTTCTGTAATTTACTAGTTTTCTGAGACCTACAAGCAAGAATATGCTAGACATTTAAATAAAATAAATACTAACACTGCCCTCAAATGTATTTGAAAAATCAAAATTCATTTGTTTAGAGAGTACATTTAATGCCATACTGTAATGGAAAATTACTGGTATTTTCAGTCATGGAATCACTTACAGTATAACATACCTAAAGTAAGCCAACGTGTGTAACAGAGTAACAGTGCGCTTCTCTTGGAGGGCTGAATGCTTGCATCTGGTCATGCTGTTTAGAATTGTTGAATATAGCCCTGGGGCATTCTTTACGGCAAAGTCTCTCATGGTTGCTGGGTCGTAGAGTGGTGCTGAGTCAGCATCATTAGTGCCGAAACAAGGCAATTTGGAATTTTCCTACTTGTTCGTCAAATGTCTCATCTGATGATAAAAATAATTATATAAAAAAAAATTGGGGGAGGGGGAGGATAAAGACAGTTGTACAATGTGAATCAATATTTCAATAGCCAATTTTCTTACAGTTCTTTTCTACTTTACAGATTGTTTCCTCAATGGACTCAAAAAGGAGAAATGACAGATCAATGCAAAGGGGAGAGGGTGTGGCATTATTTGCTTCGTGCCCTCCTGCCAATCCCTACCCTCATCCCCCCACTCTACCCTTGGGTGATTGAAGAATCTGGATAATTACCTTTATTTTGATATAAGCTAGTCATTATCTACTCCCATTGTTCGGTATTTAAAACTACATCTCCTTGGTCATTTCTTCTGGCCTCACCGACGGGGGTCATCAGGGCATTCCAGGAGAGGGGGTCTAGAGGGTTTCTCATCAATATTCCGTAGTTTGTCAGGCACTCTAGTCGGAACAGTAAAGTTTTGATATGCTTTCGCATATTATTTAATGAAGTTAGGTGATCTTGGGAGGGATTTTGCAATGAGTCGCACAAGCGAATCACAGGTGAATGGGTAGTATCCAATATCTATAAACAACAAAATACATATTATAATAACATATTTTTTTTGTTATGTCACAATTAAAATCAATTTACACAACCATGTATAATATACTTGCATCAAAGGCGTTTATTTGTTCAAAAAGCATGACTTCGAGACACCCCAGCTTGTTTATATTATATGTTGTTTTGATATACACGTACCTTGCTGATTGAACTTTTTGGACTGGTTGACATTTCTGTCATCACATGCTACTCTCTGTAGATGGAATTGCATATATTATTACTCCAATATTTTACATAATCAGTGCAACCCAAAAGTATGTTTTGCTGAGGTTTTGGTTTGATAGTTGATTACTTTTTTTACGAAAAGTAAACTTGCCTTCCGTCGTGCGTCCCTCGAGTGATACAATTCGTGGTCACGAAAGTTTTCGTCTGCCTTCCTCCTGCACAGATTGCACCAGTTGGTTCTCGGCTTATAACCGGAGATCCTGCGCCCTGCATCATCAAAAACCACATAAAGCCTTGTAGGGATTTTACTTTTAGCGAGACCACCACCGTGTCCCCAGAACGAAGGTCAAGAGCAACGTTTGTCTTGGCGTGTGACTTCATTTCTGTGGTGTAAACATAGCCACGAATCTTCCGGTATATCAGCTACTCTCGATGTTTCACGGCCTACACGTCGAAGTGACGATGCATCCGAGCATTGCTCCTTTTCTTTTCTCGTTTTTTCTCCTTTTTCGCAAGATTAAACATTTTCTGTGGGTTTTCCCGAGCATCAAAGACACAGTAGCAACAACATAAACAAACCCCACAACCATCCCGCGAACGACATAACCACGACGAGTGACTTTCAAATTTAAAAACTTTTTTGGTAAATAAAGATATAAAAAGGTAAACTCAAAAAATCCAGGTAATATTATAATCCTTCTTATCCCAGCGATTTGTTGTCAGTACTTCCGCCAAAGTTGCGTCGCAAACCGGATAAAGTTTTCTTTTGAAAACACTTTCCCGCCGAAATTGCGCGCGCGCGCCACATGTCAAAGATCTGAGCATGCGCAGTCGTTTTGCATACCTATTGGTAGTCCAGACCTGGGACTCTCTTTGCGCTCTCCCAGGGAACCATGGCAACTAGGCCACAATCCCCCGCCAAAAAGGTGCTTGAAAAGGAGGGAGAGTGGCAGTGGCCATGGAACCTCCAGACCCCAAATGAAACAAGCACCACACACACCAGCGAACATGGGAGACTGATTTATTAGACTAGTTTACTGGAAGCCCCCGCTAGAACGTCGACTGGCGTGCGGATATAGGAGCGATACGCGCCGCTGGTCCAGCGACCGAGAGTCTATATCAAGTGGTCCGGTGGGCCATTGCGGGCCGCCACCGCCACCGGGCGGCTCCTATGCAGAAGCTATGGCTAGAATAGTTACCGGGAACGCCTTCGAGCTGGAGAATTTCTCTGAGCCAACTAGTAAGCTTTTGACGGGATAAGGGCTGACCTGATTCCATTTCGAACAACGAGCCGGGCGCGCCACCTCTGCGGGTGAGGTACCCTAGCACCGCCTCCACGGCGCATACAGGGGGCTTGGCTCTACCGATGAAGATGTGTGTTCCCTTTCTAAACGGGTCAGTTTTGGACGCCTACACGTGAATGCGCAGCATGGTTGGATTAGACATAGAGTCAACGGAGATGTCCGGGACACTTAAATGGAGATCTGGCGAAAAAATGCTACTACTGTTGACCGTAAACTCTGATGCGCGTAAAAAAACCGAAGTAGGCCAGGCAGCATGCGGCCCAGAACATAGCACGGTCGAACGGCGTTAAATCCAGATGCTTATGAATCATTGACATGTGCATTTACGCTAGACATGTAGACATTAATGGATGAAGATTGCAGAGAACTGGACAGGTAAGTAGCGAACAAACAAAGCGTCCATTCATCAGCGGTGCAAGGGGAACCCGACGACCGGTGAAGTTTACCGGTCTGAGAGCAGAACTCGATTAATCCTTTTTGGCCCGAAGCGTAAGACCTCCGTGTAGACTGGACTAAGCCTTGTAGTAGCAGCTCCCGACATCTGGCTTCGAGGTTGGCTGTGTTAGCTCTACCAGGACCGCCTGGGGTATTGAGGTAGGTGACGGGGCAGCCCAAGGCGCGAGTGTGAGGAAGGCCTGATAATTAAAACGAGACAGTGCGTCAGCGACGGAGTTCTCCACGCCGGGAACGTGCGCCGCAGAGAAGGAGAACCCTTGCCTGGCCGCGACTAGAAGCAGACTGCGTAGCAAATGCATAATGCTAGGAATGCGAAAAGTCCGCGAGGTCAGAATAAGGACAACCGCTTCGTTGTATGTTCTAAACATGACGTGTTGTTTCCGCCACGAATGCCCCCACACGTGAGCCGCGACGACAATGGGGAAGAGCTCCTTATACGGGATAGATTCGAGCTTTTGAGGCTCCGTCCACACGCCGTTGAACCACCTGCTGCGGTGAAAGGCCCCGTAGCCTATGGCGCCCGCCGCGTCAGATGTAACCACTGTCGTTGGTGTGGCTGCCATCCCCGGGTACAGCCAGAAGGACACGCCGTTCCACGAGGCGATGAAGTCTCCACCACTGGAGGTCAAGTCGAAGCTCTGAGTAGATGCGAATTGGATGTTGGCGGTGACGGAAGCAGCGCAGCTGGTCGATCATGCGTCAAATAAAGGTGCGGCCCGGCCAGACCACTTTGGCGGCATGATGGAGGTGGCCTATGAGGGACTCGAGTTCGTGCCTCGTGCACCATTTAAGCGATGACCATCGCTCCAGAAGACCACGAATATCGGCGAGTTTTTCCTCCGGGAGCTTAGCGATCCTATTGACGGTGTCGATCTGGATACCGAGTACAGTGAGAATGGTAGAGGGGCCCTCGCATTTCCCGGGGTGCAAGGGCAAGCCTAGCTCGCTGCACACCCTTAGAGCCGTAGCTAAATTGAGGCTACACACTGAAGAGTTGGGGGGACCCGCCATGATGAAATCATCAAGGTAGTGTACGAGGTGGGTCACCTGATAGTTGATCACCAGTATCCACTCGACCGCGGAGGCTACGCTGTTGAAAATGAAAGGGGCTGATCGAAGGCCGAAAGGCAAGGCGAGTTCTACGTAGAAGTAGTTGCGCTACTATATTTCGAGGAGGTAACGGTCTGATGGATGAACGGGGATGTTTCTGTAGGCTGCTAGAACATCAAATTCAGCTAGAAGCGCTCCGTTCCCCAGACCGTCGGCCATTTGGAGCACGTCATCCACCCCAATGTAATGGAGTGCGAAAAGGTCCCCATCGATGCCGTCATTGACGCTTGCTCCCTCTGGGTAGGATAGATCAACGATAAGTCGCCATTTTTCTGGTTGGCCCCGCTTGGGGATGACCCCGAATTGCTAATATGAAGGGCCAGCAACCCTTCCCAAATTCACTTCGTTTGCCAGGTATTCGTCTATGACGCCCGGGAACTAACTAGCAGACTTGTTGTTCTTTGTAGCCGATCTCAGAGATAGCCCACCATTGAAGCCAATCCGAAAGCCTTGGCGGATGCCGTCGATCACAAAAAGGTAATTTTTTTATCGGGGTGATCGTGCAACTCCCAAGCGAAACGGTTGGGATTGAGAGGCGTGACGGACGACACGGGGGGCAGTATGGCTGCAAAGGACACGAAAAGCACCCGTCAGGGAGAGGTTGGGTGGAGGGTGTAAAGGTAATGAGAACAATGTAAGTCCCGAATGCTTGGACCCCACTTGCTGGACGGCGAGGGCCGTATAGGTCGCAGGGGCCGCCAAAGGCCACACGGGCCGCCGAGGTCACCCGTGAAACCGCAGAAACCGCACAGGGCCGTGAAGGCCACTAGGCCGCAAAGAGCCGCCAACTAGGCCACCAGGGGCAGCAACTAGGCCACCCAGGGGGGGGGGGGGCGACTAAGCCACCAGGGGCCGCGACTAGGCCACCAAGGGCCGCAACTAGGCCGAAAGGGGCGCAACTAGGCCACCAAGGGCCACAACTTGGCCACCGGGGGCCGCACCTAGGCCGCACAGGCTGCAACTAGGCCACCACGGGCCGCAACTATAGGCCGCAAGAGCCGCAACTATAGGCCGCAACTAGGCCATCAAGGGCCGCAACTATAGGCCCCAAGGGGCCGCAACTATAGGCCGCAAGAGCCGCAATTAGGCCACCAAGGGCCGCAACTATAGGCCGCAGGGGCCGCAACTAGGCCACCAAGGGCCGCAACTATAGGCCACCAAGGGCCGCAACTAGGCCACCAAGGGCCGCAACTATAGGCCGCAAGGGCCGCAACTATAGGCCGCAGGGGCCGCAACTATAGGCCGCAGGGACCGCAAGTATAGGCCGCCAGGGCCGCAACTAGGCCACAAGGGCTGCAACTAGGCCACAAGGGCCGCAACTATAGGCCGCAGGGGCCGCAACTAGGCCACAAGGGCCGCAACTATAGGCCGCAAGGGCCGCAACTATAGGCCGCAACTAGGCCATCAAGGGCCGCAACTATAGGCCCCAAGGGGCCGCAACTATAGGCCGCAAGAGCCGCAATTAGGCCACCAAGGGCCGCAACTATAGGCCGCAGGGGCCGCAACTAGGCCTCAAGAGCCGCAACTATAGGCCGCAAGGGCTGCAACTAGGCCACCAAGGGCCGCAACTATAGGCCACCAAGGGCCGCAACTAGGCCACCAAGGGCCGCAACTATAGGCCGCAAGGGCCGCAACTATAGGCCGCAGGGGCCGCAACTATAGGCCGCAGGGACCGCAACTATAGGCCGCCAGGGCCGCAACTAGGCCACAAGGGCTGCAACTAGGCCACAAGGGCCGCAACTATAGGCCGCAGGGGCCGCAACTAGGCCACAAGGGTCGCAACTATAGGCCGCAAGGGCCGACAATACAGTAACAATAACAAGAAACAGTGACAATACAATAGCAATAACAGTAGCAATGCTAATAGCAACAGCAATAGCGATAACAAAAGACATAGCCAAGGCAACGGCCACCAGGACCGCCAGTAATATCAGCAGTGGCGATAACGAAAACAACTACAATTGCCGTAGCAGTGGCAATAGCGCTTGCAACAACCCTGACAATGGCAATAACCATAATGCTGGCAATAGCAATAACATTAAAGCTGACAATAGCAATAAAAATAATGCTGGCAATAGCAATAACAATAAAACTGGAAGTGGCAATAACACTAAAGCAGGCAATAGCAATTACAATAAAGCTGGCAATAGCAATAACAATAATACTGGCAATAGCAATAACAATAATACTGGCAATAGCAATAACAATAATACTGGCAATAGCAATAACAATAAAGCTGGCAATAGCACTAACAATAATGCTGACAATAGCAATAACAATAAAGCTGGCAATAGCAATAACACTACAGCAGGCAATAGCAATAAAAATAATACTGGCAATAGCAATAACAATAAAGCTGGCAATAGCAATAACAATAATGCTGGCAATAGCAATAACAATAATTCTGGCAATGCAATAACAATAAAACTGGCAGTGGCAATAACAACAATGCTGGCAATGCAATAACAATAAAGCTGGCAATAGCAATAACAATAATACTGGCAATAGCAATAACAATAATGCTGGCAATAGCAATAACAATAAAGCTGGCAATAGCAATAACAATAATACTGGCAACAGCAATAACAATAATACTGGCAATAGCAATAACAATAATACTGGCAATAGCAATAACAATAATACTGGCAATAGCAATAACAATAATGCTGGCAATAGCACTAACAATGATGCTGACAATAGCACTAACAATAATACTGGCAATAGCAATAACAATGATGCTGGCAATAGCAAGAACACTTCCGCAGGCAATAGCAATAACAATAATACTGGCAATAGCAATAACAATAAAGCTGGCAGTGGCAATAACAATAATGCTGGCAATAGCACTAACAATAATGCTGACAATAGCAATAACAATAAAGCTGGCAATAACAATAACACTACAGCAGGCAATACCAATAAAAATAATACTGGCAATAGCAATAACAATAATGCTGGCAATAGCAATAACAATAATGCTGGCAATAGCAATAACAATAATGCTGACAATAGCACTAACAATGATGCTGACAATAGCAATAACAATAAAGCTGGATATAGCAATAACAATAAAGCTGGCAATAGCAATAACAATAATGCTGACAATAGCAATAACAATAAAGCTGGCAGTGGCAATAACAGTAAAGTTGGCAATAGCACTAACAATAATGCTGACAATAGCAATAACAATAATGCTGGCAATAGCACTAACAATAATGCTGGCAATAGAAATAACAATAATGCTCGCAATAGCAATGACACTAAACCAGGAAATAGCAATAACACTAAAGCAGGCAATGATAAACACAGAAGCTTTGTAAGCATTCACGAATTAAAAACAAGGATTAAGTTTGGCGTTTGACAAGAAATGCAAGTGTAAGTTAACGTTTGTCTTCATCCTCGATATAAGTTTCGCAAAATAAAACTACACAAAACAAGGATATAGAATCTTAGTAGCGGAGCCAGCGCGACCGCAGGCTGCGCGCGGAGCTCCATAGGTATAGAAATATGGTATAGCTATGCGACTTGGTTTTGTGGTCATCGCGCGGGTATCCTGTGGTGTCACAATCCATCCATCCATCCAGTCAATCGTGCAACTCCCAAGCCCCCTCGGTCTTACGTTTTTACGTATTTTTATTTTTTTTTACCGCCATCAAAGTTCCTATGTTCACAGCAAAAAAGGCAGATTGAAAATAGTATTTAATGAGAAAATATGCGGATCCAAATGGGCTGAAATCTTTGAGGAACCGTTTTGTCTGAAGTACGTGCCGAAAGCAAAATCTACCCGAGTGTTCGTGAATCCCGTCCGTTGCAGCAGCAAAAAGAGGACTACTTAGAGGCTCTACACTACCATTCTAATAACATTCCTTCACGTCTATATCTATGGAGATCTATAAAGAGATCCTGAGAAGAAAGGGCCTTGGATTTATGTTTTCAGCTATAAAAATAATTCACTTGTGTCGACGAGTTTCTTGCTAGCAGAAAGTCGACAAGTTCACAGTTTACAACAAAAAGCGAACACAACCACACAAGCGACAAACAGAAAGCGACGAAAAACACTGCCAAGGCTAGTTTTGAACGACGGTTTGTATTGAGAATATCACAGTTATTTTTCTTTCATTGTTGTGCTTTTATAATGCTCGTTTATTCTAGTATTTTATTCCAAAACCAATCGCTCAAGCTAAAACACCATACCAGTTTGACGTCAAGATGTCATATCAAAGTCATCTATCACTGTTTTGATTGGCTTAAATACCATCTACTTGAATTCCGATCGGCTTATAATTTTGGAGTGCACTTGAGTGGTTTTCATTCCACTGGCAATCGCCATGAAAATGTTAAATTCGTAAATACTTACACGTTCTATAAATTCAGGCATATATTCCTCACGGTAAGTTCGCTGGCGCGCTCTTCAGATAAGGCAGTCACGCGCAAACCGACTCCTGAAAATCAGCTGCTCAGCTATCAGATTCGCAGCCCATTACTGCAGGCGTTCCTCAGCGCTCGATTTTAGGTCCCTTAATGTTTATCCTGTTTATTAATGACTTACCACTTGAAGTCTCCAACAGCGCACTCGAGATATATGCAGATGATACAACACAAGTCGCAAGTGGAAGTAGCGTTAGTGAGGTAGGTTAGTCTATTCTTACTGAAGAGCTAAAAAAGGTGAATGGATAGGCGAATGAAAACAAAATGGTTTTGAACCAAAGCAAAACCAAATCAATGCTTATCTGTAGCAAGCCAAAGTTGCGCAAATTGGCAGGAAAGGATTTGACAGTCAGCACAGAAAATGGGCAGCTTGAATGTGTAAAGTTTGGCATAAGATTAGACAACTCCTTAACCTGGGACAACCACCTCAAGTACATTCACAATAAGATCTCCAAGCGACTAGGCTTGCTAAAAAGGACAAAGAAATTCCTGTCACTTAAAGCAAGAACCCTGTCCTACTATTCCCTCATACAGCCAATATTATTACCTACCTACCTACCTACCTACCTACCTACCTACCTACCTACCTACCAACCTATCTATCTATCTACCTATCTATCTATCTATCTATCTATCTATCTATCTATCTATCTATCTATCTATCTATCTATCTATCTATCTATCTATCTATCTATCTATCTATCTATCTATCTATCTATCTATCTATCTATCTATCTATCTATCTATCTATCTATCTATCTATCTATCTATCTATCTATCTATCTATCTATCTATCTATCTATCTATCTATCTATCTATCTATCTATCTATCTATCTATCTATCTATCTATCTATCTATCTAAGAATTTAACGACAGAAATACGTAGTAGTCTAGTTACTGTTTCAATGTCACTTAGCTTGTTCGATTTATACATTTGCTTATAGAGTTTGCTTTGAGAATCCGTGATCTAAATCAAACAATTTGAGCATGACAACATCCTTTGATATTCTTCGTTCTCTCTATACTGACTGCGTTGAGATATTTAATAAAGACTGGCAAATATCATCCTGTCATTTATTGCTAAAGAAGACCTTTCTTGTCTTTATATTCTGTGTATTTAGGCTTCTCGAAGACACAGCAACTTTTTTAACATTATCATATTTACAAATAACTATATATATACTTTATATACTTATTATATATTAACTTTACAGTTACAAAAGAATTTTCTCATCGAAAATAAAAACACAAAATGCAACCCCTATTACCTATATTCCTTTTGCTTAGCTTATATTGTCTGCATCTTGAATACTATCTATTGTGTTTATTTATTTATTATTCAAATAGTTGTGAAAAGTTAATAAGGTTATAACTGGCGTGATGAAAATGTTGTTTTGAAAGAAAAAAATACCTATAATTGTTTTCACTTTTATTTAGGTAAAACCAACCAAGGACTACCCAAGGGCCATGATTGATGCTGAAGGCTGGGAGGCATGAGAATAGGCAAATGTCTTAAAGATAATAAAGTAGGGGATTTCTTACTTCGATACAGCAGTAAATGTGAAATAGGCTTTTTTAAAGCAAATACTTGCCCTCAATGATAGATCTGAAAAATTTTTTTCTATCAACCTAAAGATAATGAGGAAAGGGGAAATGTTAGGAGAGTGCTCAACCAAGTTGCTGCATTACTGATGATTTTTTTTTCAAAGCTATAGCCCAATTTCTTCCTTTTCTCTCTCTCTCTCTTGACTATTGATATTATTTGCTGTTTCCTCTCTGCACCCTAAATAAATTAAAATAGGTAATAGGTTTGAAATTAGACATTTTCAATCAATTTGTTCTCCTCCTTGCATTTAATTTTGGAGTAGCATTAGCATATGTGGATACATGGCTTCTATAAAAAAAAAAAGGCCTCCATCCTACAGGGTGGGTGCACCAATGTCTAATGCATGACTGGAGGTATGTTTGTGAATTTTAATTTCCTTGGTGATGGAGTATCACCAGTAATAAGTGATATATTAATCTTCCATATGGCACCTGAAGTGTATCTAACTGTATCATTCTATCTTTGGAATGCTGTTGCATCCATCATTTGTTTCTTTGCAAGGGCAAAGCTGGTGAGAATGTAGCTTGGATACAAGTGTACATTAATGAAACCTCTATCAAGGGGAGGGTTCTTTATTAGAGCAAGGTCCGGGGGGGTGGGGTGGGGGGCTCTCCAGAAAGATAGACGGGGGTGCTCGACCTATCTTTTATGGTATAATATTCTTACCAACTTCTATCTCTTAGGGTGTGTTTTAGGATTTTTCCGATTCTGCTATCTTTTAGGGGTTTTCACGCCCGGGGAGGAGTATTTTTCCGATTCTGCTATCTTTTAGGGTGTCTCACTTTTAGTGGTGGCCCAATCGCTTGAAATGTATTTTACAATAAACCACAAGTCAACTGATCAGTTAATACTTTCGACTTTATTGTCGGTAACATAACAATATAGGATCCGTCAGCAAATTAAAACCAGCTTTGTTTTTTTAATGCTATCTCTCAGGGTTAAAAATTCCTCTGACCACACACAATGTGCTATCTCTTAGAGGTAAGAATTGTTGTTGACCATGCCCTTAGTGTAAAATTAAGGCATGTTCTAAGTTTTAAGGCAATTTTATTGACAACATTCCACAAAAAAACTCTTTACTCGTCCCCTGTCATATCAGCCGAATTCCGAGCTACGAACAAGCAACCATTGCCTGGGCTACCTGTGCTCCTTCCCAGCGCGGTCAAGCGTAACTAATCGTCCAACGGCGTCGGTCAAGGATGCTTGTGGCTACTTTCTCGTTTTAAATACGGCTAGTGGCCAGGGAAAATAGTTTAGCTCGGATGTTTTGCCACATATCGAATGTAAGTAAACCCTGGCATAGGTCTGCGAGATAAAAATATTTTGTTTTGTTTTTTCCTCTCGAATTTCTACGATATTTGAGTGCTACCGAAAATGGCGCCTCCAACCTTGTTTCTTTCCTTAGTAGGGGGAGAGAAGTCATAAATTCCGTTAAGAACCCCCCCCCCCCAAATCGTGTATTACACGTGAATTTGACAACAACAAGGCATCTTCTTAGTTTTAAGGCAATTTTATTGACCTTTCACACACAAAAACGCTTCACTCGTCCCCTCTCAGAACAGCCGAATTCCGAGCTACGAACAAGCAACCATTGCCTGGGCTGCCTGTGCTTACACCAGTCGACATGACCAGCCACGAGGACAATCTCGTCCCCAGAGCCTTTCTCATTTCTGCGCATGCGTCGCCAAACGGAGGGCCCCCTCAGGGCTCCCTAGGCTCGCTCTGGGATGGGAAACTCCACATTTCGGAGCGCGCTGATTGGTCAATAAAAAAAACGTACCGAACTAGAAGTTTCTAACAAAAAGTGAAGTGCTCGCTGCAAGAGACTATGGAGGAGTCAGAACAAAGACACTTGTTGTACGTTTAGGTCATGGGTTGGGGATGATATGTATTTAATACAAGGAATTATTCAAACTCAACTTTTAATGAACTTCAACATAAACTGTTAACTTTTACAAGTATGAGGTAATTGTTATAATACTATAACAATGAAACAATAGTTTTAACAATGTATACAATAATTAAATATTGAATATATGCATAATCTATTTTGCCAATAATAGTATTACTAATTACGTTTCCTTGCTTACAGAGGTTTCGTTTTTATATAAAAAATATCAACTTTATAATAACAATAGAACTTTTGATATTTTGTCACTTAACTGTCTGCTTTCAGTTAGGGTCATAACTAAAATTGGAGGCATTTTGTAAATAAAGAAATTATCCAATCACAGCAGAGTACCCACCCCCTCCCCTTGGTATTTGTATGCCAAGCGATCTTCTTCTTCTTCCTGAAAGGCCCACCTCCTTCGTATACGAAGATTCTTGTGAGCGTGCATAGGTGCTTAACTTGTGCAGTGCAGGTGTTAAATTAAAATTATAATAATAAACAGTGTATAGGTGATAATAAAAAACATAACAAAACAGAATGTAGTTAGTTCAGCGGCTGCTGGCTAGATGACAAAATGGCGGCGAGTACGAATATAAAGCTTAACCGTTTCTTTTAAGCTGTTTGACACCCTGAAAAAAATATGACACATTCAATATCGAAGTACACGCACTTATATTTCGCTAAACGATGAACACAGACCCGGGAAGCACTGTCGACTCGATGCGAATGCGTTGTAATAAGCTAAAGTATAGCAACTAAAACACTTCTTGTGTCAAAGTTTCACTCTTGATACAAAATTAAATAGAGAACTTCTAACTTTGCCCCTCTGTGTTTCTATCTAAATCACGTAGTATTTTAGTTATTTTAAACTGTTCTTCAAGGCAACCACTTCATACCAGGGGTCTACTTTAAAGCCGGGAATTTTAAATCGATTTTACTACCCTGGGTACCAGAGTCTCGAGCTTCGTTTGTTTATGTGCCCTTTACTGACTCGTTGTCGCCGTCGGAGTGAAGCTCGAGACTCTGGTACACTGGGTAAGATTTTACTTAATTTTCTCAATAGTTTCACGTGTGATCAAAATGCAACAGACGTACAGTGAATGTATCAAACATTAAGTACTTATAAAAAATATGTGAAAGAGAGAGAGGGGGGGGCTTTAATGTGTAGATGCTTCCACAATATTGAACAACCTAGTATTCTGGGTGCAAGTTTATTTGTGTGACCACAGGGAGCCCACTCCAACTAAGCGCATTGTTTATTTAGCATGTGCTTTGGACTTCGTTTATAGTTTGTGAATATCAATTACGTCACGAAGTTCTCAATAAAACTTCTTCCAAATACATATGTCTTACTCTTTATTGCATCCATTCATGTTTGGAACACTTTTTTTTATACCCGTGCGTCGAATTCTTCCAGAATTACTCCACTCACATTTCGCGAAGAAAACCACCCCAAAATCATTATTATTAAGCGAAAATAAGCAAATATTTGGTCGCTTGGAGCTCTGCTTTTAGCCAATTTTAGAAAAAAAAATCATCATTTGTCATCCTTTGGCAGTTTAAGGTGGACGATAAATCAATAAAAGAGGGGGGTAGGAACTAAAACGGGGAGGGGGAATATTGCTCAGTGATTATCCAATAATCATCTCTACAGTTTATTCACTTTATTTGTCAAAGTGTCAAATATTTACAAATATCTTTGCTATAGATTGTTGAACCATAGACGAGCTACTATGCCCTATGACAAAGTCTTGATATATTCCCTTTTTATCTGGTAATAAAAGAGACTTAAAATACATGGTAAATACATGCGGCAAAATTTCTTGGGTGGCTGGCGACCAGATTATTTGATATTGTTTGAAATTTTCCGATAAAGGGTTTCTAAAACTCCTTTTTACATAGAAGCATGTTCCTGAATTGCTCTCGAAACTCGCCCTTTACCAGAGCGTATGCAAAGAAGTTCGCTGCAGAGTTCACGTATCGGGAAACATCTGCTATTTTATAGAGGAATTCACTTGTTTTGCACGAATCTATCGTTTTACAAAGAAAATAACTCATGTCTATCACATTACATGAGATGAAAATGCCAACTACTTTTGCCACAGAAACTAGACTCGCTTGTCTAGAGATGTTTTTGCTAACATTTTGTGAGGTCTTTTCTGTGTTTGGTCTTGGTTTGGGGCATTTTGCCTTTATCACTTTTCGATGGCGTCTTACAACAACTGTTATCCTGGCGTATGTATAAATCATGAACAGAATCAGCAGAAGAAATAAAATAATAAAGAACAAGTCATATAATGATTTCCCATCTTTAACAACTTAAAGTTTGTATAGCAACCTGGGAATTACTACCCTGGTCCCAGAGCCTCGAGCGTCTCTCTATTCAGTGGCCAGCGAGGTTGGCCACTATTCAGTGGCCAGCGAGGTTGGCCACTAAATAGAGACACACGAGGCTCTGGAACCAGGGTAGGGAATTACAAGTGCGACCCCAAAACACCATGCCCCAGCGATAAGATACAGGCATTTTGACCGAGTCATAAACTGTCTATAGCGGAAAGGGTGTACCACGGCTAGGTAGCGGTTAGAATATCATACAACATAGGAATGAAGTCACTCTGGCCATTTCTGTGGTACAGCAAATGCTCTTCGCAGAAATTCCATTAATTAATATTACTTTTCTCTTTATTATTTTGATTTCTCGCTTATTATTTCTGAAGTTCGCAATATCCTGCGAGAAGATTCGGCGAATCTACATAACAGCTACTAAATACCATCCGTCACTTATACTTTAAATTAGGCCTATAAGAGCGCAGTTAGCCTGCTTGTAGGCGGTACTCGGTGTTATTATTGCGGAATACCCTCTCCGCTCGCTCGCCCCCAGCAACCAGATGGCGCCCGATCACCGAACCGGAGAGGGTTTTCCGCAATAATAACACCGAGTACCAAGAGCGCATTTTCATATTCAATTTTGCACGTTTTTATTGGCCAATTTTAAAATGCTTCCGATTACCGCTTACTATTATTATTATTATTATTCTTTTTTTTTTTTGGGGGGGGGGGGCGCTTATTGGATAGGGGGCGCTTATTGGGGAAGGAGCCCTTCAAGTGGTGCTTTTGTTGGGATCTTTTTAGGGGGGGGGAGGCGG
This sequence comes from Nematostella vectensis, assembly GCF_932526225.1. NCBI lineage: Eukaryota > Metazoa > Cnidaria > Anthozoa > Actiniaria > Edwardsiidae > Nematostella > Nematostella vectensis. The sequence continues at coordinate 5,993,658 of NC_064046.1, forward strand.
GCGTGTATTGGGGAGGGGGAACTTATTCAAAGCAGGCGCTTATTCGAATCTACGGTCTGTCATCTCACTGCAAGGCGATGAGCAATACAAGAGCGCAAAACTCTAACAACAAAATAGGCATGTTGGTGATGTGTTGCCATGTAACATAAGCATGTTGCTTTTGTGTTGCCATGTTGAGTATGTTGATAGTGTTTTGCCATGTGCGTTTCCATGTAACATATGCATGTGGCTTGTGCGTTGCCGTGTTGTCTCAGCATGTTGCTTGTGTGTTGCCATATTGAGTAAACTTGTCAGTGGTGTGTTGCCATATTGAGTAAACATGTTCGTTGTGTGTAGTAGTGAGTTAGCATGTTGGCAGTGGGTTGTCGTGTAGTCTCAGCATGCTGGTTGCGTGTTGCCATATAGAATAAGCATGTTGGAGGTGTGTTGCCATGTTGCCATGTGTGTCGCTATGTTTCCATGTAAAAACATGTTGGTGGTTGATTGCCATGTTGTCTCAGCATCTTGGCGGTGCGGTTGGCTGCCCCCCTGGTGAGATGTTTCTCATCTTATAGTAGCCGGTCACTTGTCCAGGGACTTCAGCAAGCACTTCCTTGGCCAGAGCAGCCGAGCTGAGCTGTTGGTTGGTCTTAGATTCAAATTCAAATTATTTATGGTAACGGATTTGAGAATAAATAAAACTCTACACAACTTAAAAATATTTAAAGGTTTTTTATGCAGCAAACCGATATCTTACTCACGTTTTTAAATTTTCTGAAGGGCACAAACTGAACGATGTCTCTTTGGGCAGTAGATCCTTCAGATCTCAGGCTAAAAGAGATAGAAACACAGCAGTCTTTCATGCACACATTAAACTGACCACTACAAGTTAAATACATATAACATTTAGATATTATAATGTAATCATCATCGTCTTACGTGGTGTTGGTATAAATTGCAATAGTTTACTTACAGTCCATCATCAGCGTCTAATTCTTCCATCATCTCAAAGTCAGCTGACCCTACGCCCACAATAATGATTGACATGGGTAGTCCCGAGGCCTGTACGATGGCTCGCTTGGTCTGATCCATGTCTGAGATGACACCGTCCGTCAGGATCAGGAGGATGTAGTAATTCTGTTTAAAACAACAATGTCGTGACCCTCTTATACTCATGCAGACGTGGTTTGCTGGCTCGAATGTGTTAAGTCTAAGACACACTAGGCGATTTTATACGCTAGTATGAGAGAATTTCAATCGGCGGATGAAAATCGCCAGTCTGTCTGCTGCCGCGGCGGCGAATTCGCCGATATCTAGGTCTACATCCGATAATGGCGATCAAATTCGCCGATATCCAGGTCTACTTATTTTTTGTCCTCTTCGTGGCATCGTAATTACTCGATTTTGTGTAACATTCTCTCTTCTGAAGAAGCCGATGTTTATGAAATGTACCGCTGGAACAAGAACCTATAGAAAATGTTTTTAATTAATTAGACATTTCGATTGTGCTAAAGGTCATTACTCGGAAAATATGATAGTAATTAGTTCTCCATATCAATTGTTCTAAAAGTCATTACTAGAACGAGGAAAGTTACATTGTACTAAAAGCCAGATTGCGTATTGTACGAATAAAGAATGCTATTCAACTCTCATGTTCATGTTCAGAAATAATGGGATTTTCGACAAAGAAAAGGTATAAAAACAGTGAGTTTGTCATTGAACGAAACATCAATTTTTACATTGAAGATGGTTTGTATGAAAAAGCAAAACAATTTTTAAAGCAAAAGAAGGAGCGCATTAGTGATGATCCAATAGTTCTGTCGTCTGCCGACGAAAATACTATAAAACGGAAGAAATGGTCCTATGCCAACGGGAAGGTATGGTCAAGTGACAGGAAGGAGGTTGCTTGCAAGGCCAACATCTATGACGCATTGAAATGCGCCCAAATCAATTAATTAAATAAAAATATCTTATACACAGTTTTGTTACGTAAAGTTTATTTTAACAAAGTCTTACCCAACCATTCCCTAACCCTAACCCCAACGTACTTATCAAAAAAGAATGCCTGGTACATTTGAGGTCTTCCAGATTTTGCACTGGTTGGAGAATTTCCAACTGGTTGTAAAATTTCTAACTAGTTGAAAAATTTCCAACTGGTTGGTAAAAATTCCAACCAAAATGAATTTCCAACCACAACACACACATATAAAAGGACTGCTATGCTGCTAAACGATTAATAGAATCGCGCAACATGCGCACCCATACATAAAGTAACAGTGTTGCACGATTCGAAAGGTCGCGCTGTATAATGCGTAAGGTCCCTATGTCAATGTCCATAAGGACATATACTAAATACAGAACAATACACCTTCTCTCAAACTCATTGATGCGTATGGTTGCTGTGTCGGAGCGTAAGGTAATGCACTGCTTTGCTACTAAACGATAGAGTCGCGCACCATGCGCACACCCATACATAAAGTGACATTATTGCACAATTAGAAAGCTCGCTATACCAATAAACAGCATAAGGACATATGTATACTGCATACAGTATAACGCTTCGTATTATTATGCGTATGATGATTGCTGTTTCGGCGGTAAGATGCGTACGGTTGTTGTGTCACATACTCACTGATGCGTACGGTTGTTGTGTCACATACTCACTGATGCGTAGGGTTTATGTGTCACATACTCACTGATGCGTACGGTTGTTGTGTCACATACTCACTGATGCGTACGGTTGTTGTGTCACATACTACTGATGCGTACGGTTGTTGTGTCACATACTCACTGATGCGTACGGTTGTTGTGTCACATACTCACTGATGCGTACGGTTGTTGTGTCACATACTCACTGATGCGTACGGTTGTTGTGTCACATACTCACTGATGCGTAGGGTTGTTGTGTCACATACTCACTGATGCGTACGGTTGTTGTGTCACATACTCACTGATGCGTAGGGTTGTTGTGTCACATACTCACTGATGCGTACGGTTGTTGTGTCACATACTCACTGATGCGTAGAGTTGTTGTGTCACATACTCACTGATGCGTAGGGTTGTTGTGCTGCGGCCTGAGCGTACATCGCCACGTTGCTGATGATGGGAGCGATGTTCGTTGGGCCGTACAGGGTGACCTGGCGCACGCACTGCTGGTATGCCTCGATAAGACCCTGCAGACCTAAAGGGGCACAGCTAAGCAAAGAGCTCCCATCACGAACAAACGCACGATATGGAGGGCCTGAAAAGCTTTGAGAACAGCAAAGGGAGCAACAATACAAGAAAGTTTACAATTAAAGAATGTCGATCACTCACTTATTTGTTATTTCTATTATTGTAAATACAGCGGTTTATTCGCGAGAAAACTTCAAAATACCAATCTAAGAATGAAGTATATTACGTTATTGACGAAATTTGATTGAAGACAAAGGAGAATGAGAAGACAATGAAGAAGAAAAAGAAAACGAATAACACATTCGCATCACTCACCCGCACAGAAGGGATTTGTGTGGTTGAAATTCAAGGCAAACTGATGAGACACCTGGAAGCAAAACACAAACGATGAGCATTAGTGATGAACGGGAGGAGGTTGGGTAACGTAACGGCCAATTCTTTTATAACAAACTTATCCTAATTCATAGTTTTCAAAGACTTCTAAATCATACACTTTTCATTATTTTAAAATTACACAGATACCTACCATATTGTTAGGTGGGACCTTAGCACCAAAACCAAATGCCGGGAAGAGCTTGTCACTAAAAAAACACCACAAACTTTGTCATGATAGCCTACTGTGGTCTAGCCTGCCTTTGCTGACATAGCTGCTACCAATGTTCTCATTGTTGTTGTGGTTGCTGCTGCTGCTTTTCAAACTCGCAGCTGTTGTCATGCTGCCCTATCTCCACAATGATTGCTACTGCTTCTGCTAAATTTTACAAATCGCGTAGCAAACTAAAACTACCCGTTATAGTCTTTCATGATCTAAGAAACACTAGCACTAGCTTAGTTACTAAAGTAGATGATGATAACATTCCATTATCATTGTTGCTATTGCAGTTTTGTTGCTGATACTATCAGGCATATCTCACCTGTCATAGTCTTGTATGATCTCACCAACAGCAGTCAGAGCCTGGCAGTACTCGTTGGGCGCATATGGATTGATGTAATGCAGTGATGTAGGGCTTGCAGGGTTGCCATTTGAACCAGTGAAGTCTATCCCAACCTGATAAACCCAGAGGATAGAATGAAATGCCGCAAACACCCAGAGCCTTTCCCTTAACAGTGTAAACTAAAAAGACCACATTTGATTATCTCCTCAGTGAGAAAGGCATATTTACAAGAATGTATTGGTATGGTATTGGTATATACATGAATGTGTCATGGTATTTTGATAAAACTCACCGTGAAGTTGATCTGACATCCTCCTTGGATGAAATCAAGGAATGAAGCTACTCTGACAACCTATCCAAAAACATGGCATTTATTCCGGGATAGTCATCACACTACAGTGGTAGACACATTACAGTGATAGATAGTGATAGTTTTTGAAGGATGTTATTTTAAGTTGTAAAAATATTCGCTATGGACTTTCCATGATGGCTTCTCATCACCATTTGTAATGTTTAAAGGGTATACTATTAAAAAAGAGTTTATGCAACTCTGGAATGAGTTACTGCAACCTAAGAGTATCTTACTTGACATGAAGATAGGAAGATGACACCAGAATTTTTGTAGTTCTTTTTTTTCTTTCTTTTCTTCTCATTGATGCATGGCCATTGTAGCTAAGTGAAACAAAGAGAAACTTATTTACTATAGTCTAAGTCACTATGACAGAGAAGTTCAGTGGGTATGGTGAAAAAAGAGAAATTAATTTGCTTAGTTATATAATACTTTTTCCATGGTCATGCTACATTATGAGGTAAAGACTTATACATCCTTTTATGCCTGCGGGTTGTGTTTTTCAAGTTTAAATGGAATCCAAGTAATCCTTAATGAGATGTAGCATATTTTCCCATGCTCCTTGACATGTGAAGTAGAGACTGCCAACCTATACATCCTTTTATGCCTGGGGGTTGTGTTTTTCAAGTTTAAATGGAATCCAAGTAATCCTTAATGAGATGTAGCATATTTCCCCATGGTCCTTGACATGTGAAGTAGAGACTGCCAACCTATACATCCTTTTTATGACATGGGGGTTGTGTTTTGCAGTGAAATCCAAGTAATTTGTGCTGAACTGCTGAATATTCTCTGAAAGTCATGTAATATATGATATTATGACTTTCGCTTTGTAATCTGGTCATGTTGTTTAATTAAGTAAAGTAATTTGTGCTGGATATCAGCTATTTCCCCACTATCAAATGATATGTGTGACGTCATGACGTTTGGTTGATTTGAAAGGTTCGGGGTGGCAACAGGTTTGTGTTGTGAGAGTTTTTTATTTTACCAAACCCTGGTAAAATAATAACAGCTATTCAGATCATAGCTTTTGGGGTCCCAGGTTTTAGGTTTCAGGTCTTCGTTTCATAGATAAACCATACCTCAGCACCACCTTGTTGACAGGTAGACAGTTCTCTTAAAGTAGTTGTGAATGTTCCAATAAGATCATGACTGCCATCATCATCCCAATCATAACAGTTAACCTGAGAGATATCACATGAGATAGCTGTAAAAATAGCGGCGGAAAGACAAGAACAATACAAACACCAACAAAAACATTGTAAATGAGATAGGGCCATAAAAAAGGGGAGGGGAAAAGGAGGGTGAAAAAAAGAGATAGAAATTTATATGAAGAAGGGGAAAGGAGAAAAAGGAAAAAGTAATGAATAGAGGGCGGCAATGAGGATTAGGAAATAGAGGTGAGAGGAAAAAAAGGGCAGCATTACCTTGAGGACTCTATCATAGTCACCATTACATAACTGTTGACTTGAAATGTGAATAGGTTTCCACTTTGGATTCAAATTATTTGACACCACCTTTAAAATGAAAAATAGCATAATATTACAAAAAAAACTGATAAAAAAATTACAAATAATTATTGAAGTCTGCATAACACTACAAACATCAACTAAATACCAATGGATATTTTTTTTCTTCTTTACAGTACTTACCTCTGTTCTGTGGACAACAACAAAGCTTCCATCCTCTTTTGCTCTGGAGAATTCTAAGTATGGATCAGACTTCCCAAAGAAATCCTGAAATAAGGAAAAAAATAAAGTTAAGGTCTCGGTAAAGGCGTATGTCTGCGGAAATTTTTTTCGTTGCAGAAAATATAACGAATCAGAGTTGGAACTCTCATTTCTGGCAAAATTTGGACATGAAAAGTGCTATACAAGTGATCTCCAGTTGAAAATCGAAAATTCCTCACACACTTTATGACATGGAATAATTATCTATCAGATTCCTTAAAATTTGAAGGCGATATCTTAGAGCATGTTGCGAGGTTACGCCCGACAAGCTCGAGTTCTTGCCTCAAAATAATATGCTAAAACAGTCAAAGATTTGGCGTAAATTCACAGTCAACAGGTCATGGGAAACAGCAAAGGGCCATTTCAGCCATCTTAGAATGCAATTTATGAAAAAAAACAGACAGTGGTGTCAAATTAACCTTTATCAAGACCTCAAGTTGATATGTCTGAAACAGCTGCCTATCTTAGCACTTTTATATATTTTCACACGACAAAGGACCTTGTTCCATAAAGCCTGGACAAGTCTTATCCACCAAATAAATTCTTTAACTATAAATGTTCCAAAGCCTGATTAAATGTTATTGGATAAAGTTATTCAGTAATAAGAGATAAAATAACTTTTTTTTTACCCAGTGGATAGCGCAACAATAACTTTTCATTATATTGAAATAAAACTAATTGTTCCTTACTAAGTTTATACTTGAGAACACTAACAAACACTAACAAAATGGTTATCCATGCACACTTTAAACAAATTTAAAAAAATAACAATTTATTCTGGTTTTGCTGTCTCCACAATTTAGTAAAGACACAAGGGTAGTACCTTGTTATCCAGTTTTTGTGCTCTGAACACCATTTGAACCTCATCATTTGTACCAGCAACTTCTTCTGTAGTCACCTTTAAAAAGAAAATATTTAAAATAAAATCAATTTACTAAAGCAAGCTCGCATCAGGGGGGGCATAAGATTCAATGCAAAATAGACATCAAAGAACATATTTGGATTAGTGATTTGATAACTCACTGTCATATTCCCAGCTGGTTTTCCTGATGGTATTTTTAAATTATGTGTATAAGTTGCAGAAGATACCAACTGAAATGATCAAAATAACCAGTTATCTAAAAATACCAAGTACGGCCAGGGCTGTAGCTAGCACAGAGGAAAGGTTGGCAGCCGACATATTGGCAAAGACATATGAAAAAATAGTGCCTAACCCCAAAGCAAATAAAAGAAATATCTGAGGTTTTACCCAATCACCACCCCCACCCCAAACAAAGTTTACTAGCTAGGAACTTGAAAGTATAGTACTAACAAACAACTAAATAACAAAAAAATTAAGCTTTTTAGGGATAAAGGTAAATACAGTTGTATACATTGTCATAGGACAATGCACTAGCAATACTACATTGACCTATGACATTGACCTTTGTTGAATTAATTTTAAACTATTAGTGTGCAGGCGTTACCTGTCCCAGGGTGCACTGCATTTCCCCTAAAAAGTCTGCATTTTTAAGACTTCCTGATGCACTATCAATATCATACACCATAAACTTAAGCTTTTGCAACTCCTCAAAAAAATAATCCACAACTATTGTAGTAGAGAAGTTGGGATTAAGTGTGTTTTCCAGTCTTTCAGTTCTTCCAACCTAGAAGGCATAAAGAAAATTGTGCATGGTAAGTTCAACTGTTTCCATGCAAAAGAGAGAAAAAAACTTGATTGAAGGTCTTACTATCACCATCACCAACACCACCATCCTCATCATCATCATAATCACCATCAACATCATTGTCATCATCATCATCACCACCATTCAGTTTCCTCAGCATGAGATATCCCACACCCAGGGCCATAGCAAGGGGTGGGGCACTGGGGGCATGCCCCCCTCTAATGTTTTCAAAAACCATACCATAGGCAAATGACCAGTCAGGGCGTGGCTGTACCCCTAATATTTTCTTAATGTTTCTGTATCATCACCCCATAATGCTTCAAGCCCTGCTGCGGCACTGCACCACACCAGCTATTGCATTGCATTTGAACAATGTCTTCATGCATATTACAAACATCAGCAATAGATAGAAATATTTCATGGAATTCCCTCCTGGAACCCCCGGGAGCAGTACCCCTCCCCTCCCTTATGAACCCCGTGTCTGCACATACCTCCTCCCAGTTGTTGTGTCTCAGCATCATCACCACTACGAGCGGATCAGACTTGGACATCACGTCCTTATCAATGAGGTTTTTGCAAGAGATGTTGAGTTGCACTCTAGAAAGGCACTGAGCTGTGGCAGGAGGGGCTCCTGGACCGCTTGTTGGGTAGGGACAGTTTCTGTAAGCTTGCATTTTTGAATTCTTGCTTGTGAATGGTGTTCTACTCTTTGAAAGTCTCTGTTTGATTGTCGACTAGGAGAACTATCTGCAATCACTACAGTTTGACACTTTTGAAAATAGCTTATCAAGGAACATAAGATTTCCGCTAAAATCCGGCGATAAAAGAGTGTTACTTCTGCAGATTATGGCAAATTTATCGCCCACGACAACCTTTTCCACTGGGGCGCTTCCGCTTGCACCGATTAAACTACCAGCGGTATCACACAAAAGTAAAATACTTCATGTTTGCGAAGTCACAGCTTTACTACTTGAAATCACGTGAACATTTTGAGGCAAAAAACAGTTGAATTACTTTAATCAACCTTGCATCATATGTATCACTTTGCACATACTCTAAATCAATATATAAATGAATGTGTTTTTTTGCTATAGTTTGTGTAGAGGTTCTTATGTTATATATCTGAGCCGCCTTGTCCTGCGAACAGCGGTTGTTGCCTGGAATCCAAGATGGCGCAGTTCTTAGGTACCGTTATCGGTACAAAAATGGACAAAACAGCAAAGATCCTTGTTACTAGAATGGTGCTTCACCCAACTCTTAAAAAGGTAAGAGGCTCATGCAATAATAGCGATAGATCACGCGGATTTGATGCACAAAAGTCACATTCTCGATCTAGGCTAATCATTACGTGGCTCTTTCCAAACTATTTGGCACGGCTATACGCTGTTACGATAAAGTATTGGTTTTGCTATCTTTCGTTATGTCATGCGTTGTGCATCGTTTTTTTTGTTTTATTAAGTTTGTATGATATTCAGATTTAATGTTGATATCTTTTAGTACTGGAACAAGAGAAAAGTATATTTCGCACACGATGAAGACAACAAATGCACACGAGGCGACGTTGTCAGAATAAAGGAGTGTCGTCCGTTGAGTAAGATGAAGAAATTTAATGTTGAAGAGATAGTAGAAAAAGCACAACAAGTGGTGGATGCCGACACAGGGGAAACGCACCTTCAGGACAATAGAGAATGAAAAAATGCTAGTCTGCAACTTGATGGACAAAGGTGGTAAAAGTTTTCTTCCGGGTACAAATACAAGAAAACAGTCAAAGTGAGCCTGGATGCAACATACGTCAAGACTTTAATGCTATACAGGGATAACGGGACAAGTGTTAATAATACAAAACAACAGGGACAGCAATTAACAAAAGCCTGGGTCATCAAAGGAGCACAATTTTACCTGCAATTCTCAGTGGATCCTAACAACATATCAGGTGGATTAGCCACAATAACACAAACACTTATGGTATTCTTCAGCCAAACTTGTCTCTCGATATAATGATGGATCATTGAATAAACTGTGAACCAAGGCAAATCATGTACCCTAAAGCACAAAGCCTTGATTAAACAAAGATGAAAGTCATAAAGTTCCAATACAGGGTTGCATTCAAACAGTCTTTGATATGATTAGAATGGTTTGATTCTTTTAGGTCATGGTGCAATACTTTTCGGGCTTGCACAGCTAACATGTACATTGAGATAATTATTTTAAGGATAAACATTAAATTGAGTTATAAGGTTTTAAAGTAAAAATTTCACTCCAGGATTCATCACTGAATCAATAGGCCATTCCAGCTATAAGCTTGCACTAGCATTACAAAAAACCCTACCTCAACTACCAGATTTCAGGGTGTGACTTTTAAAGATTGCATCAAATGAAGCTCAGGCTGCATAAAGGTAGTTGAGGTAGGTTTCCATGTCGAGTGAGCACGCATGTGGATATATATATATTTTATCAAGGTTTAAGGAAGGTGTTTTGTTTTCATGATATGTGTAGGTTTGTACAATTTTCTTTGGTTCATTGGAACATCCCCACTATACAGGTCAGTGAATGTTATAAGATTAATATGCATTCTTCTTAGATAACGATTCACATTTGCCCATCTTTTTATTATTATTTTTTTCTGTTAACATTTCCAGACTTTGTCTTCAATGACAATATAAAAAAGGTAATATGTACAATCAAGTAATCTATTTACATTTTAAATATACATAAATATTTTATTACTTAATTAATCAACCAGCCTTTTTGAAGTTCTACTGTATTTCATATATGTGGGAAGCTTGTAGTAAACCTGGAGATTGAGATATTGCATGACATTGGCCAGTATGGATTACATGACATAATCTGGAGATTGCATGACATTGGCCAGTATGGAATTCATGACATAATCTGGAGATTGCATGACATTGGCCAGTATGGATCAGCCTATTGAACTACCCTTAGGCAGGAGGAAGACAGCATTTGTCTATCAACACATGTGGAGACACAGTATGTCAGTATGCCAGTATGTCAGTTTTTTTTTTCATTCCTGTTTTTACTGTATATCATAGTCTGAGAAAAATTTCACAATGTCATTTTCTTAAAAAAGTAAGATTCTGATGACAGCTTGTCAGAAACCTTAGATGGGTAACCACTCCTGGACTGGTATGTCCAGTACAATGTCCATGCCTGGTGTACATCTAAAAAAAATAATGAGAGAGTTAACAACAATAACAACAAAAACAAAAGTTTAATGGAGCTCAAATGCAATATCAGAGCTGGAGCAGGCCTCTAAAAATTAGGAGGGGGGTCAATATACAGAAACATTAATAAGATGATGTGCTACCACCCTGAATATAAATAATAATAAAAGAAGGTTGAGCTCAAATACAATTTCAGAGCCGGAGCATGCCTTTAAAAATTAGGAGGGGGTGTCAATATACAGAAACATTTATAAGATACAGTGTGTGACCCTGTATATAATGGGGGAACTAGAAAGACTCACTTTTCCCTCTGTGAGAAGACCCCTGGGAACATTTGTGCCTTGGTATCCAATTCGGGGCTCTCCAGCAACTGAGAGATCTCATTCTCCATCTCCTCATTGTGTTTTTCAACAAGTTCAACTTCTTTCTTATGGATTTCAATTTCCTAAGCAAATTTGAAATACTGTTAGGACAAGAGAATTTGTAGACGGTGACACCACATCATTGTGATCCTGAACAAGGCTATAAAATCAGATACACATCCTTATAGACTATATAGACTTTAACCCCTTGACCCTCATTAAAATCAGATAACCTCCCCTCCCCCTATTTTGAGGTTAAGAGTCAAAGTGAAAAAATGCTATACCTAGTCATCTCTGTACCTAATCGAAACTTCCCAAGAGTGCTTTGCGGGCCCATCTCTAATTGCTTGTCACTGTGCTAGTTGTAGCAAAAGTTGATGGTTGCTTGTATTTTTCATAAAAAAAATATAGCTTTTAGCATATTAGGAGAGTACCATATGTAGGACATTATTAAGTCTATTGGCAGCAAAATGGTTTCAGAAGCTATCAAGGAATTTTTGGGTTGCTGTCACTTCTTACAGCCAGTACAGGACAGTTGAGGGGTCAATGGATAAAAATGATGAATGAGGGTCAACTTCCACCTCCCGGGGAGGTGGTACTCTGATATCAAATGGACAGGGATCATCATCGGGATTTTTTTAAACAACCCTAAAAGATATTAAAGTGGGCGTGGTCTGGTTATATATTTCAACCCTAAAAGATATTAAAGTGGGCGTGGTCTGGTTATATATTTCAACCCTAAAAGATATTAAAGTGGGAGTGGTCTGGTTATATATTTCAACCCTAAAAGATATTAAAGTGGGAGTGGTCTGGTTATATAAGTCAACCCTAAAAGATATTAAAGTGGGCGTGGTCTGGTTATATATTTCAACCCTAAAAGATATTAAAGTGGGCGTGGTCTGGTTATATATTTCAACCCTAAAAGATATTAAAGTGGGAGTGGTCTGGTTATATATTTCAACCCTAAAAGATATTAAAGTGGGAGTGGTCTGGTTATATAAGTCAACCCTAAAAGATATTAAAGTGGGCGTGGTTAGGCATGAATTTACCCCCTAAAAGACTCTTAAACAAACGTAAATGGAGACCTGTATTTTTGCTGAATAAGTATTGTAAGATATCCAAATACACTCCTTAAAATGTACTACCTTCTTCATTATCATGTTTTGTAATGCCATATCTTGGATGTTCTTATTCATTGATTGAATGGTTTCCTGAAAAGCAATTTTAAAAATAAACAAACAATTATATCATTTTTGATAATATATAGATTTCTAAAAACAAACAATAAGTTGAAAATTGGAGGCTAGCTAAACAACTAGTCAATTTACCATAACTGTCAACCCAACCTGGACAGAAATCTTGTGAAATCGGGTGAAATACAGTAAATATGTGAAAAAAGAGGTAAATACAGGGGATCATGAACATTCTCACAAAAATAAGGCTTGTGATGGGGTCTAAAATCTTGTGACACCCGCCTAAAGTAGTTGACAGCTATGATTTGAATTTCTATTCTCTTCTAAGCAACACATCAAGCCAAAGAAAGAGAGACTAGATACTGAAGCAAAAAAGAGACAAGCTTCTAAAGGATAATAACAAAGCATGAAGATAAAGTATGAGTATGGAAAGAGGATAGTTAGAAATTACCATCTTAGGAGCAAAAGTCTGCAGAGAGGAGAGAAATAAAGAATCTCAAGAATGTGAGACCTGAAAGATGAATAAGGCTCTTAGTAGTAGTAAGAAAGGAAGTAAAAATATGAGAATATGACAAATGATTGGGCAAACAAACAGTCTTCATTACACGGCCAACATTTACACACCAGAGTAAAAAGGAAAGGTGAAAAAGACCAAAGGCAACTTGGCGAAGGATGTAGAGATAGGGTGAGATGAGGCCAGGTAGGGTGTTTAGGAGAGAGCTAGTCCAAGTAGGCGACAGGGATAGAATAAAGACATAATGGGCCTCATGCAACAAAATTTTAATACATTTCTGTTAAAATGTTTGGGCTTAAAGGAGGGTAGTTCCCTTGAATGTTTCTTACTTGTAGTACTAATGTGTATGGCATAGATTACCTCTGTAATGTTTGCTTTAATAGTGTCCTTGGCGATTCTACGCCCTTCACTGAACTTGCTGGTTTCCGTGTCAATGACAGCTTGTAGTTCCTCTAGTTCTTCCTGTCAGTAAAATGTATTAAAAGCTGAAAAAACTCAAGGAAGACTGCTAGATAACATCAAAAGTAAATAATTAATTTTAGATTAGCAACTAATGTACCTTGAATGCTGTGTTTAATATCTCCTTCTTGCGTTTCAGCTTTGCTATCATCAGTGCCTTGACAGGGTACTCTTTGTCCTAAAACCAAACAAGTTAGAGTTAGTATCAGTCATGGAACACAAGTTCTGACCATGACAATTATGCAAGCAGACTTCTGAACAAACTTCTTGTACATTGAGGGCAACACTTGACGCACTGCCTTTCTAGTTTCTTATTTTGTCTTTCTTATTCAATTCATGTTCTAAGCATTCACATACTGTCACAACTGCCATTTTATGTACCTTATAGTTAAGTAATACTTTGACTTCCTCTAGCTTTTTCTGTACTTTTGCATCCAGTAGATTCAGTTGGTACTGCAACTCTAAAGAGAAGCCAAGAAAAGTTTATAAATCATATTGTATGACTCTCATATTGAGTATTAGCAAACTAATGATAAAAACGCATGGTAATAATGTGTTTTAGAGATAATGGAAGCTATTATTACAATCATGGTTATGATGATGGTGATGGTGATGATGATGATAAGAATGATGATGGTTGGTGATGTTGATGCTGAGGTTATTTATGAAAGCAGATATGAACCAACCCTGATTATGATGCAATTATAATAATATGATAATATATACCATGATGATGATGATGATGGCAGTAGCTATGACAATGATGATAGTGGTGGTGAGCTAGTTGTAATCATGATAGTGAAGATTATTTGTTAATTCACATGGCTATGTGCACGATGTTGATACTCAACGGCGGAGTGACCCTACTTGAATAAATTAACGTATATTTTGCCGAATGTTGCTCTTTACTATGAAATAATTAGCTCCAAGGGTGTTATAATGTTTAATGTTTACAAAGAAAAAGATTTGAGCTTGAACATATTCAAAGCAAGAGTAAGAAATCGCATTTTGTCGGCCTAATTGTGATAATGACGTGAAAATGGCGTAACATTTGCAAAGTGTCGAAACAAACCAGCGTGATAATTTTTTTCTCGCTCCGCTTCATCGAGAATCCTACATGTTTCTAAAATCAACATTAGTTGCTCTTTCCATTGCTGTGTTACCCATTGATGTAGGATGATTGATAAGGGAGCAATTGAACGATAAATGCGTAACGACCACATGTCCCCCCGCGAGAGCACTCAAAGTTTGGATATCAATATCCTCTATATTAAAACTTGTTAACGTCAATACTTACCAACTCAAGGATTCAACATGAGATGATACATCCAAATCCACTTAAATTTCGTTCTTAAAGCAACAATTTATGTATATAATATGCAACATTTTCGGGTGAGAACGCTTTTTCTTTTATGACACAGTGTTTTACCCGGTCGAACTCAGTTTCGAATGATTTAAGCGCACAAAGTAACACGAATTAAGCCCTATTCTACAAGTTTCCATGTTCAAGCGCATAAGAGACAGGGAAAGTTGAACGCTTCAATAATATTTACACCTGGTCTGATACCGCATCTTACCCGGTCAAACTTAGTTTTGAATAATCTAAGCGCACTAACTAACACTGATCCGTAGGAAAAAAGAACAATCCGTATTCCGGCACAGGGGTAGCAGTTGAAAGTAGCATACGACTTGTGGTACTAATCTTCCAATAAATAATATACTTTTCGTTTATAGTACAGAAACTGTAAGGTTGAATGTAAATTGAAGTATCAGGGATTTATCTGTTAGCAAATTTGTAAAGCATCGCTGGAACGTGTTTCGGCTTTTCTGAACTCTGAGAACATAGTTTTAATTTCCTTTTTTAGCTTATATATATAAGCACGTTACTGTATCCTTGATTTCTCACTTTCAACATGCTTTTTGACAGCTTATTGTCAAATAATAAATAGAAAAACATTTCAGGCTGCATTATGTTATCTCTCTAAAAGCCACCAAAGTTTTATCGCACACCTTTGGTATGTGAGCGCTTCCTTAGCTATCAATAAACATGCAAATTTTTTTATATCCCGGGTATTCTAAAGTTTAGCCGAAACGGTTTTTAGATAATAACATAGGAAGTTCTTTCTTTTGTGTGTCTTCACAAGCTCACTGTAATGGGAGATGTCAACAGCCAATTAACCTACTGTTGTTTAGACAGTTGTTTCGCTAAATAAAGAGTCAGAAGTTCGAGACTCTTGAGTCAGTAACATGTTCGAGGCTCTTGGCTTTTGCAAGATAATCGTAATCGTCTATAATTAATCTAAAACTCCTGCAACCGTTTTGACAGTGAGTAAATGCGCGTTTCACGATCAAACTTGTAGAAGCTATTGTACTATTTTTCTTGATGGCAAAACTTATAGTTGTGTTCTCGAGCTCTCGTGATTCTTCTTGTCCTCTATTTAATTAATATCGAGACATGGTTGGATCGTATGCTAGCCTGAGTTAACTTAACATCAACATCATTCGAAACACACGATTTAGACGGCCGGACCGTGCAAGGTCTTGTTTAGAGCTTACACGCACCGGGTTTTTATGAATGGTTGGACTGTGCAAGGTTTAGTTTAAGAGCTTTGAAAGAAGTGTGCAAGCACCGGGCTATTCAAATTATCGAACCGTGCACGGTTTTGATTAAGGCTTGGAAGAAGCGTGTATGCATCTAAAACCAACCGTGCACAGTACTTCAGTTGGAATACGAGAACCGTGCTCGGATCGGGTACCCGCTTCAAACCAGGCCCATAGTGCGCTTCAATACACATGTTACACGGTTGGGTACCAACATCGTGCACGTAGCCACCTGCTATATCTTTGTCAACTTTTAGCTTTGCACTTGATAGCTGTTTTCTTGCATTAACTAAATCATCCTCAAACGTCTTGTTGAGGGTTGAAAGGGCACCCTGGGAAAGGAGATGAAGAAGCAATTACTACAACAAAGCTCTATGACAAATATCAAGAAATACATGCCCTGGGTGAAATTCTTCAGGGTCAAAGTAATAAAGATATTGTCAGGAAATTTAAAAAAAATACCCCTAAAAATACCTGCACGCCAAAATATGTCTAAAATAAAGTGTTTTGTTTAGAAGTCGGAAGCATTTAATAATGGAGCAAACCCAAAATACCATTTCTAATAGAAAACTTCCAGTTGTTTCAAGCAGCCGGCACCCTTCAAGTTATATTTTTAGTACGGAAATTCATATATATATTAATTCATATTTAAAAGCCCATACCCTAAATCTGTCATACTTCTTGAGTAACTCCTTTACGTCATTGTGCTGGAAAATCATAGAAGAAACAATTAGTCATTGCTTTATTGGTAGTCTATTGGTATAGCACAATTCAGCAGATTTTCTTATTAGCATGTAGATACATTAAAGGTTCAGTACCTACCACATATTGCTCTGAGCCTTCAATCTGAGATTTCAGATCAATATTATCCTTAAGTCTGTGTATTTATTTAATTAATTAAAGAAAACTGGGTTGATATAGGTAACAAAATAATACCTTTCATCCCCACTGATCATTTTTCTTACATCATTCATTCCTCATATGTAATAATAGCTTCGTATTAGCTATTCCGATATTCTTGTTGGCTATTTCGATAATTGCAATTGAGATATTTTTTATCTAGGTGGTAAGTACTTATATGTCATAGCTTTTTTATGTCACTTAGGTTTGGATACAGCTCTTTCTTGCGTTGTTGATAATCCTCGATTGATCTTTCCCTTGTTTTTATTTGCACCTGGAAAAATAGTGAAATAAGTAATTGTAAGGTCTCTAATCTCAATAAACACGGACAGCCATTAAATATCAGGTCTAGCCTCACCTCTAATATAGATATTAACTTGAGATGTCGTTTGAATGCGCCATCGTCCACTGGTGGCGGTTTTTTCGTCCAAGGATGCGCGCATACCGAAGAGCAGTTGGTCCGTTGCGTCGCCGCACTGTACGGCCTTTCTCCCACTGTTATTCCCCCAGCTCGCGACCCAGGTGTGCGACTAAGAGCTGATACAGTATTCCATCCGGAAATTGGCCGGCTCGGAGTCCGTTTTTGTACAGGAGTCTCTCTAGAGGGCAATAAAGGACGGTTTCTAGGGAGACTTGTCCGTTGCCAGGGCTTATAATCGCCAAACCCAACAGCAATTTTTCCCTCTAAGCTCTTCAAAAGTGGATCATTTGAGAATATTTCCTTGGTATAAAGTCTCTGCGTCGCCTGTTTGCCCCATCCTTTTTGTCCCACACCGGTTGAGTCCGGAGTGATAGAGGCTTTTTTCGGTGTTGATGAAATGGATGCTCGGCTCGACGCCATTTTGGACCGACAAAAACAGTACCCATGATGCTCTACAATGAGGAAGACCACAGGCAACCACAAAAAGTCATTGTTTTATCACTTTTATTTTTTCTTGAGTACAATTCTAATTTTCGTTTTCCAACCATAGATTTATAAAACATGATCAGCCAGTCTGCTTAGAAAGCTTTTTATTTTATTTTATTTTATTTTATTTATCTTGGTTCGATTAAAATCAAATGCGCGGCTACTTAGCTCTAGATTGCATGAGCCCACGAAATTGACCGCTAATATATGATCGAGTTGTTACGTAAAGGAAAAAAAGCGACCAGAAAACGTGAATTTACGCAGAAGGGGACAGAGCAGCGTTTGACGGATATGATACGGTCAATTTGCCTGGGAAGGCAGGTAAGTATTTGCAATCTTTCTATTTGTGTTTTATTTGTAGTCGCACACGTGCCATCAACATGGTTGTTTGAGACGAAGTAACTTATTTTTGATTAAAGAGCACCCTGGGTACCAGAGGCTTCGAGCTTCGCGGCGACAACGATTTTAGCGAAGCAAACTTTCGCTCAAAACGTTTCACCGCGAAGCTTGGAGCCTCTGATACCCAGGGTAATGAAAGAGCGACATTTCTAGAAATTTCACAACTCGTGTCGTTGTATTTCCTGCCCTTTAGCTGCCTTCTTTTAGAGCTGTAGCAGCCATAGGCCGGAGGTGGGTTCATTTTGATGTCAGCACAAAAGAAGAGAAGAGAGTTGCCGAGACTTTGGCGTCTAAACTTGACGCATCCTGGGTTCAAGTTAGAGATATATCAGGTAGGTACATATGCTTAGTGCACTGGAACCCTGACAAATGAAAGTGGCAAGAAATCAAGCTGAACGATGGGCCTTTAACTCTGCAATCTGCTCATGTATGCCCTGGGGTAGGGGGGGGATAGGGGTGGGGGGGGTATGCACAGACCCCACACCTACTCAACTAAGGGGTCATCAGCTTGTGGTCAGCTTATGCCATGTTTACACTTGAGCGTCAACCTAGGTTCTGTTTGTGCTTTGAACCCTGGTTAGGAGAAATGCATTTACAATTGAAAACCTAACCTTGGTTGATGGGGAGGTGAATAGGGGTATGTAAATCCACCGATCCGCAATATTTTCGGAGCAAATCCGTGGATCCGCACAATTTTTTAGATCCGCATGGTTTGACAGAGAAGCAATAGCATCGATTGAAATTTATTTAAAATCCGAAATTCGACCATCAAAGCATTCAAAATCCGAAATCCGCGCCCAAATTGTCAACAACTCCGTGATCCGCCGTACTTCCAAAATCCGCCAATCTGCTGAAATAATCATCAAAATCCATAATCCGTGAGCATTTCGGGGCCGAATCTGCAAACCTATTCACCCCCCCCCCTTGATCACACAGTTCAAACAGCACCAGCATTATCGATTTGAATTTTGAGGTCGAATTGCTGCTGCAATTATTGTGATTTTTCTGGCCTTTCTTGTTATTCTTGGTGGCTTCTGCTTACAAGATCCACTATAATTCAGGATGATCTTTTAGGGACTGCCTTGCCTGATGTTTTCTCTTATGTTTTTTATTTTCATTGAATTGTTTGCGCTATGGCGTTAGGGATTCGCAGTCCCTTGAATTAAAAACTAGTTTGTTGTAAAGTATCGTGTAAAATGACCAGAAAAATGCGTGGATCTCGAAAACATGTGTTTAATCTCATGACTATTGAGTAAACACTATTTGAGGAATGACTGACACCGGGAAGTGATAGCTGACAAAAACAGTTCGATCAGAACTTCAATATGAAGGAAAGCAATAATAACGAATGTGTACTTAAAAATGCAACCCTTAATCCTGAACAAGCAGCTGTAATCAATGCTTTGTTAGAAGCACAAGATATCTTGGAGTTGTTTCCACTGGCTTTGTTAGCGCAAAGGAGAAATCTTTGTGAGGCGGGCGTGGGTTGGGGAATTAATGTCAAAAACAAACTTTGCCATCTTGTTTACAATTTAAATGCCTTACCTCAGTTTCACATCTTCCCAGATATATTTGCGAGGCGGGCAAAAAACTAAGTTCACAAACAAACTTTGTCATCTTATTTGTAATTTTGAGGCCTGACTAATTACGCTTTGTAAAGAGTTAAAGTAAGAAGTTAGGAAGGTGAATAAAAGAATATTTAGAGCCACTCTCCTACACTCCCCTCCCTCCCTCCAGGTTTTTTTGTTTTTAAGTATAAAGCTAGCCCAGGGGGGGGGATTTCAAGAAAAACTGATGGGGGTGCTTGACAGCAAAATGGGATAGCACTAAGGGCATGGTCAACAACAATGCTTACCCCTAAGAGATAGCACATTGAGTGTGGTCAGTCAAAGGAGTTTTTAACGCTAAGAAATTCCCGTTTTTATTGGCTGACGGATCCTGTATTATGTTACCTAAGAAAAAGTCAAAAGTGTTAACCGATCAGTTGACCTGTGGTTTATTGTAAAATTAGTTTCGAGCCATTGGACCACCATTTAGCGTGAGACATCCAAAAAGATAGCAGAATGGGAAAAATCCTTCTCTCCGGGTGTGAAAACCCCTGAAAAAAAAAAGCAGAATCGGAAAAATCCTAAAACACCCCCTAAGAGATAGCAGTTGGTGAGAATTTTATACCCTAAAAGACAGGTCAAGCACCCCCCCGTCTACTCTTCTGGAGAGTCCCCCTCTCCTCCCAGTTTTTTAAGGCCTTCAGCCCTAAAAAAATACGGAGAGAAAATGGTCTGTCAAATATTTCAAATTACATTTGAATTAGTAAATAAGATGCATTGCAAGGCACTTTTTTAGTTAAGATAATTGACCACTAAATACGTGAGATTGAAAGGGCATAGCAATCTCGCACCAAACTCATGAATCATTGAGTTAAAGAATGGAATTGGAAAAAAATTGTCACAAGGACTTAAGATTTCAAGAATCACAGCCATCATTTCCCTGATTTCCCAAATCAGGAAGAAATATGGATCTAAACATGTGAATAATCATTCTTACATAAAAACTAGGAAATACTATAATCAAATCAGTCTTTCAGGAAACAGGAGTGGCTGACTTTGCATTGATATTGGTTAAATTAAAATTAAAGGGAAGCAGAAGCTAGAAGATCTCATAAGGGTTAAGTCAAATGTTTTTCTAAACAAATAATAAAATCTTTTCACTATTTGCTATGTATAGACATTATATTTTACTAATTACTAGTAGTTTTGTATTTTTTGTTTCTTCTATTTTTTTATAAATAAATGTATAGGAATTAATCTTATAGTTTTCTTTTTGAGTCTGTCTACCTGTCAGTATAATTTAACAACTCTGAATAACTAGGTGCTCAGACCAATATGACTCTACTGATGTGCTCCCCTCACATGTGATGCTTAAATTGTACATTGTTGGTGATGCCTTTGGTTTTCCAATTCTAGGAGGCTGTGGTGCAATGTATGAAGTATCTGTGGAAGCTGAAGATTTCAGAGGAAAACGAATGGTCCAACAGCACAAAATTGTTAACCAGGTAAAGTTGACACAAGTTGTCTTCATTTGATTTGTTTTTAAGTTATTACTATCATCATCTATTATTTTTTTTACTTCTTCTTTGGATATTGCATCATTTACATATTGCTGAGTGGTTAAAGTTCAAGATATGTTTTTTGTTGTTGAAGGCTCTCTCAGAAGAGGTGAAAGCAATGCATGGCCTTAGAATAAGTACTAACATTCCGGGGGAAAAGAGAAATTACATTTCAAGCTGATATATACATATATATATATAGTATGTTGATAGTGTACATTGAAATGAAATTCTATTAGAATCTACAGATTTCATTTATGTTTTTTATACTTAATTGCGGTATTGTGTCACCTAGAACAGTGCATACTCTAGCCAAGAATATGATTGTATGCTGAGGGTATTGTTATAGATAGACTTCAGTCATCTAAAAGTAAAGTGTACATTGAGGACAAGTATGGCTGTGAATTTAGCTATTTGACCAAATAAGAGGGAAGTTTTTATGCTACAAACAAAATTTAAATGTAACTGTTTTTTTGTAAAATTTGTGAAATAAATGAAAATTTCTGTTATTCAGTTGCACATATCGACCACAGGTCGGATGTTTACACACATTAATGTCTCTGTTCCCTACTAAATCCAGGAGTAAAACTGATAAAATGCACACTTGTTTTCCGCAAGGCATAACCATTGTGCATTATTGTGTGCTGTTAAATTTAAGTTTCCATTGTGTGTAAGTATGGGTGTGTTCTTTTGGTTCACAGCTAATTGCACAAATATGTGTGTACTTTTGGTGTACAACCAAATGTACAAGTTTGTTTGTGTAAGTATAAAAATGTACTTGTGCGCAGTTTGGGTGTATTCTTGTGCGTAGTTAAATCATACCTGTCAACCTTCTCTCAAGGCTTGAGATTTTTTTGGGGAGGGCTGGGGTATATTCATTTTTTTGGGGGGGGGGTGGGTATAACCTTGAAGGTTTTTGCCGTATAGAAATCTATTGTGAACAAATCTCACAAGGGTGTTAGATAAATTGCACTACACAAGGACATTGTTTTAAATATTTTAATAGAAAATAGGCAAAATGACAATTTTCTAGAGAATATTTTTTGGGGAAGTGATAAAAATCTCTAAAAAGCGGGAGATTTGGTGCTTAAGGCGGGAGGAGTCCAAAATCTTGAGACTCCGGCCTAATGCGGGAGAGTTGACAGGTAAAATGCACAAGTGTCAGTGCAACTCTGTACATAATAAAGTGCATGCATCATGCGTAGTAGGTTCTATTTCATACCATTGCTAGGCCTCATCAGTTAATATATAAATATATATTTTTTTTTCCCTACACTTGTATAACCGACTCAACTTCATGCAGGAAAGTTCTTGCTTGGAACTCCTGGAACTAGTGTGCTAGTTTTTGTTGCTTGATGAGCTATTCTCTTGTCTATATAAGAAATAATAAAAACCTTCTTCTTTGACTTTGATATGTATTATCTTGATTATAATATTACTCTGTAGCCTTGAGGTGAAAAAATAGGCCAGCACAATTGTACATGTAGCTAAGTCAAGAACTATGTACAACAATTTTAATAGTTTAAATGGTGCAGTATAGCAAAACAAAATTAGAATGTTATCACTGTAATTTCAAGCAATAGTATACACATGGAGTAATACCTGGATGCCATAGTTTAGCTTTTACACATGTTGGTAATAGCCACTACACATCATTTAGCTACGCCCACTTCACATCATTTAGCTACGCCCACTTCACATCATTTAGCCATGCATGCGGCTCGATTTCCAGCTTATTTGTTATCAAACAGTATTCGCCCCATTAATATATTTATATACAAATATGTTTATGTGTTTTATTTATAAACAAATATGTTTTCGCTTGTAGGCAGATGCCTTAATCTTTATGATCATCTGATAAATCATTCTTGATTTGGTTGTTATAAGAGTTATAACTTTGGAGGGCTCATTTTGTAGTCTGGACTGCCAGAGGATACAGACGATCCTGAGCTATCACTATCCTGTCGCTGGATGCTCCTGTGTCTCACAATGGAAGCCCCATCATCACTTGATGTGGGGGCAGCATGACCTACAAGCTGCCGTTGAACAAGTCTGTTGAACAACCCGTCCTTAGCTATCAGATGTGAATAGGTGCCTATCTCAGCAACTTGGCCCTTGTCAATCACGATGATGAGATCTGCCTTCTCTATAGTGCTAAGCCTGTGTGCAATGATCAGTACTGTGTGCCCTTGCAAGTTCTTGTAGATGGCATCCTGCACTAAGTGCTCACTCTCTGCATCCAGAGCACTTGTTGCTTCATCCAGCAGAAGGATTTTGGGGTTTCTTATCAGGGCTCTGGCAATTGCAATGCGCTGCTTCTGACCCCCAGAAAACTGAAGACCCTTTTCTCCTGTCTCTGTGTCATATCCTTTAGGCATGCCACTGACAAAGCTATGAGCGTTTGCTAATCTTGACACATGCTCCACAGTCTCTGGGTTGTCAGCAAGATCTTCAACACCATACGCAATGTTCTTCTTGATGGAACGAGCAAACAGAACAGGCTCTTGTCCTACCAGGGACACCTTGTTGTGTAGGTAATAGTGGTCAAGATCTTTAACAGGTACAGCATCAATAAGGACTTCGCCTCCTGTCGGCTCGTACAGGTGTTCAAGCAAATTAATGCATGTACTCTTTCCTCCTCCACTTGGGCCAACTAAAGCGACAACCTGGCCTGGCTCTACCATGAAAGAAACATTGTCAAGGACAGGGATATCTGGCCTTGTTGGGTAACTGAATGAGACATCTTTAAACTCTATAGCACCCTCACAGCTCAGAGGGATGACTTTGCCATTATTTAGGATGGCTGGCTCACGGTCAATTAACTTGAATACCTTTTCTGCAGCCCCAACAGCCTCCATAAGACCAGTGTAGACATCACCAATTTCCTCCAGAGCATCAGCGAGCTCTAGTTGATAGAGAATGAATGAGACAAGGTTTCCTCCTGTAAGATACCCTTCCAGCACCAGGTGTCCTCCATAGTAAAGGATTATCACTTCCATTGCAAGAAACATGATCTCGGTGCAGCCATTATAACCCCCAATAACAACAGCCTCTTTGATTTGTAGTTTGAATACTTCATTATTCTTTTCCTTGTAGCGATTCAACTCCCCTTGCTCATTAGCAAAGCTGCGTACTGTCTTCATGGATGAGACTACCTCAGCTGCAACTTCGTTTGTTCTTGCTATGGCATCCTGGACGGCAGTCGAAAGCTTCTTATAGTAATTCCCATACACTTCAGACAGAAAGGCAATTAGAGGAAGGCCAATCATAGTCACTACTGACAGTTGCCATGACAACTTGAACATAAAAATACAGACTCCTGCTCCCTTGAAGACATTTCGAAGAAATACATTGACATTCAAAGACACCTGATCACTCATCTTTGTAGTATCTGATGTTAGTCGTGATACAATCTCTCCTGTCTTGGTCTTGTCAAAGAAACTAATATCTTGGTTAACAATAGAGCCAAATAGGAGGTTGTTGATTCGGATATTAAATCTTGAAGCCACATAACGGAATATTGCTCCTCTAAAGCCAGCACAAATCGCTTCACCAAGACAGATCAATCCCATGGTTAAGATAGCCATCTCAAATTTCTTTTTATTCTTTTCAATAGCTATCCCATCAATTACCAAACCAGTATAATATGGGATAAATATCTGTGCTGCGCATGCTGCAACAAGAAAAAAAAATGCTAATGCGACATAACCCATGTCTGGTTTTAGATATGAAAGCAGTTTCCATGACGATGCACTAGTAATAAATTCTTTATTCTTTTCGTTTTTTGCTTCTTGTTCTTCATTAGTGTCCAACAATAGCTCTCGCTCAAATAATTCACCACTTTCTTGGTCAGTAGAAAGGTTAGACAATGGTGCCATTCTTGACAGGATGTACCAGGAACTTGTCAACAGAAAGTTGGCAAAGACACCAAACCCACACAGACTCCAAAACCACACTTTGCTGTCAGAACTCAAATTACACTCGTAACTCATGAGAAATTTCACCACGATGTAAATCACAAGGGATGAAGAGACGTAGAATATAGTTCGTGTTGAAGAAGAAAGTCTTTTGAAGGCTTCTCTACGATTGAAGATAGAGCCAATGATAGCCCCACATACGAGGCAACAACGAAACAAGGACATCAACCATACGTCGACAGTGCTCGAGCAAAACTTGAACTTGCCACTTGCTTCGTCAATGAACCTTGAAAAACCTCCGCCATGAAAAAATAGAGTACTTGAGGTCACGATGTCTAGGAGTAGAGAAACCACGACGAGGCCGAGCTTGAGTAAATTACTGTTAGAACGACCAGAAAGAATCTTTGACTGTGGTATAGTGGAACCGGGATTGGAACTGGCCATGTTGATCCAACAGAATCACTTGAAAATCAGCTTAAATGAAAATAAATTGTCCCCAAATTTTGTCACCGTAAAGCAATAAATATATGTACCATTTCACTGCATGTAGTGCGTGACATGGCTATGGTTTTATAACGTGAAACTGCGCGAACATCATAGAAAACTTGTCTGACATTCTGTTGGTGCAATATCCGATCGAATATCGACTATTGATAGCTTTCTTAATTCGATGAGCTGTCGAATCCCTTATCCCAAATTTTAGATTCAAGTTTAGTCATTAGTAAGCACTACGTACATATTTGATATTTTTGTGAGTGAAAAGTAGTTTTTTTAGTTTTTTTTTTTTTAAAGCCGAACACTTATCGACTAAAAGAGGGAGCCCCGGGGATTTGGCGGGAGGGAGTGGATCCCAGTAGATCACGTGCCCTGAACTGCAGTTGAGGAAACAACCACCGCACCGAGCAATATGGTGAGAAATTCTTTTTCTTACGACTTTATCGCGACCATCTAATGTACAAAATTAAAATAGAGGCTTACTCCTTTCATCCCTTTAGCCAACAGTTCAGCAGACCTCGACAGAAGACCAGGAAAAACTCCTCGATGAGGCGATCCAAGTCGTCAAGTCACAGTCGTTTCAAATGAAACGCTGTCTGGTGGGTTGTTTCCTCCTTGACTTTGCAAGTTGCTTGCACAGCGCTGAGTTATCTGATCACTGTTATTGCTCCCCCAGGATAAAGGCAAGCTAATGGACGGGCTGAAGCATGCTTCAAACATGCTTAGTGAGCTCAGAACTTCTCTGCTTTCGCCAAAAAGTTACTACGAGCTGTGTATCCTTGTAATTCGAGCTTATTACTACATTAGCTCACTTAAGTTGATTTAGTACGATATGGTAAATATACCGAGGAAAAGTTATAATAAGCTATACATCGCCGAACGTTCTATAACAGATATCTGAAGCTGACTAGGATACTGTTATCTAGGCGTCTACTTTCCTATTTGTACGAGACCGGAAGAGAGCAAGTATTCGAATTTCGTTGACAGGTGACGTCGGTGATTGTTTTCTATTTTAAAAAGGTGTTATGTTTTATTTTAATCCAATATACATTGGGATCAGTGGTTAAAGAATCAGTCAATCAGTTATAAAAGCTTTGTCGCTCTGTTATTATGATCATATTGTTGTTAATTCTGATTCATTCTTATATGGTGGCAGTGGAAATAGTGCATGTATGGAGAATACATTCCCATTTTTTTTTAAATGTTTGATTTTAATTATTTATTATGTTTCACTGTAGGTTCATCGATCAGATTAACCATCATCACCTAGCTTTTGTCTTCGCAAATTTCATTTATGTGGGTTATAGGCAATTAATTCTCACAGATTTTCTACTAATTCTGTCATAGTCTTAATGGCTAAAAAGTTGAAATATGAATTGTGCTGTTGTTTTTTATTAGTGTCAGAGGAAACAGAAGTTAGAAGCTGCTTGTTACAACAACAACAAAAAAAACATCAACGTTTTACCAGTAAAATGGAGTAATCTATGATTCCTCCCTTGATTTTTCTGGATCAAATAAGAAGGTTTTGCTTTGAAAAAAATATTTAGTTTCTATGAACCCTTTCAATTGTGTTTTTATTGTTGTTAAATTCTTTAACATGTTGACTAGACATGGCAATATCTGATGAGCTTCGCCATCTAGAGCTCCATCTCGTAGATGAGTTCCAGAAAGGTCGCAAGGTCTCTGACTTGTACGAACTGGTCCAGTATGCTGGCAACATCGTGCCAAGATTGTGAGTTTCCAATAACAGATTGAACGTTTGAAATGCTGTATAATTCTGAAGGTAAATCTACTGTTGTATTTCATTCTTGCAGATACCTGTTAATCACAGTAGGTATTGTATACATCAAAGCAAAAGAGGCTCCCAGGAAAGACATCCTAAAAGACTTGGTGGAGATGTGCAGGGGAGTACAACACCCACTAAGGGGACTCTTCCTTAGAAATTACCTGCTGCAGTCGACTCGTAACATGCTTCCTGACATAAATGATGACAATGAGTAAGTACTGCTTTTTATGTTTTCCCGTTGTGGTCCAGGGCTCAAAGCTAATAGTTTTTACTACCTTATCACACTTTATTTTCACATTACTCTAATTTTGTGATAGGAAACTAATTGTGACCAATTATTCAGTAGCATTTAGAAAAAGTAATTTAGCAAATCTACCATTAGGTTGCTTTTACTGATCCCTTGTGGTCACCTCACCCCTTACGTAGTCTAAGTTATTTCTCCAGCAAGTGTGTGTTAAAGCCGCATTTTCACCAGTTTACTTCCGGTCGATTATGTAACAATCTCCTATGATTTTTCATGGAAAATGTGAAAAATATTTCAATATATTGAAATCAGTGTGTCTATTTGAAGTTTCTTTTAGGATGTGATTGGTAATTTAGAGCAGGTGGCCTGTTAAATAACTCGGATTCTTATAGATTCTTTTGTATTTTAACAGTTGAGGTTAACGTCAGACCTCCCGAAGTATACTGGTGACAATGTGGCTTTAATATGTTGACAACCTGGTTTTCTATTCTGTTTATTTTGTTAGTTCCTTGAATTGTTTAAAGGAACTTTTATGCTTTTACCAATGACTTTATATATAAGAGTCACCGATTGTTTAACAAAATGATGTAAAATTTGTTAGAGGAAAAAAATTTTCTCAAAAACTTTATTTAGCTGAAGTGAGTTGTTTAGTCTTATATAACCAACTATTTTGAGCCTTTTTAAATCTACTAAGTTACACAAAATCAATAATGTGACAATAGACACACTATAGATGTTAGAAAAAAACCCACCGAAATCTTAAATACTCCGCCAGATATCCAAGAAAAACCAAATTCGAATGAATGTTGCGTTATCTCGAAGGTGTCATTAATCCCATAATCCTGTTTAGTTAGCTCAAAGTGCCGTGATCAACATCCAGGGAACTTAGTTTTACGGCTTTTCCCTCTAATTAGCATACAAGCGCATCAGTATCATTATCAACGTTTTATCCAAGGTTTATCCGTATTTATATCAACTTTATAAGCGTTTACTCTAAATTTTGCATAGTTGTAAACTATGCCAAGATTAAGTAAGAATCCTTGGCTTCCTTCGAAGAAGGCTAAGCGAGGAAGAAAGCCCAAAACAAAGAGTTGTCTCTGTTCACGGTCTTTTTAAGTTTTCTGCGCTCTTCTTTTCTTCGGTGCAAGCTCGCTTCGGTCTAGGCACCTTCCTTCCCTTGCATGACTATGATATTTGAGCACTTAAGAGTTTTCCCGCTGCATGTAGAGCGTGCAATGTGATTGGTTTTCATATATGCGGCTCTATTTGCTCTTCGTCTGTCATTACTGTCACGCTGCGTCTAATGTTTACACAACTTCAATCCCGGATATCTCGCAATCAAATTTCACCCCATCTTACTCTAAATATGTGAGTTAAAGGTACACTTCTAACGCCCGATTACTGAGCAACTTGGCAAGCGTCTAGTATAAATATTGTTCTGTCACACCATGCCACGGATAATCAATAGCTTTTTGTAGCCAAAGGACGAAATTATTCCACGCCTAACTTTGACCCTTGATTATTAATCAACGAGGCTGTGTGACGTCAAATGTAGACACGGTTTGTCAGTTCAGTACATGATGAAAGATATAAAGCAGATCCCGGGAGGTTACACTCTTTTGGTGTGTATAAATAATTCGCATGTTTAAAAGTGGTCGATTTCGCACTTCGGACCAGGCAAAAGCACTCAAAATTAAGCACGTATAAAATATGATTATCTTAAGAGGAAAGTACAATCATTAAGCTTTAAATTTATATATTTTTTGTTGGCATTTGCTTTAATCCGACGCGAGCACGAGCAATTTTGCCGGGACTATCGTGGTAATTACCACTTGGGTCTACAGTATCCTTAATGAAAAGGTTTTCTTACAATATTATCTTGTTTATTTTGTAGAGACCGGCCTGAGCATGATGGCTCTGTAAAAGACTCAATTGACTTTGTCCT
Organism: Nematostella vectensis; assembly: GCF_932526225.1. NCBI lineage: Eukaryota > Metazoa > Cnidaria > Anthozoa > Actiniaria > Edwardsiidae > Nematostella > Nematostella vectensis. Next base: position 6,023,502 of record NC_064046.1, read on the forward strand.
GCTGAACTTCTCTGAGATGAACAAGCTCTGGGTGCGCATTCAGCACCAGGGGCACTCTAGGGAGCGTCAGAAGAGGGAGCGTGAACGACAGGAGCTCAGGATTCTTGTGGGCACAAACCTTGTTCGTCTGAGCCAGCTGGAGGGAGTCACGTCAGATGTTTATAAAAAGGTGTGAACAGCCACATTGAAGTTGGATATTTTTCAATACACAGGTCTCAAGATTGGTGTGTTTTTTTTGTTTTGAACTCACATTTGCACAGTTTGAGTGGTTCTGTAATTGAACAACATGACAGGAGAGTTCATTGTTGTTGTTCTCAGAAGAAGACTAATAATACAGGCCCGTACCCAGGATTTTTCTTGGAGGGGTGCAAAATCCGAAAAAGTGGACCTAATTTTTGCAGGAGGGGAGGGGGAGGGAGGGAGTTCTCTGATAAAAATCTAACCACCTCCAAAGGAACAAAAAGGTATTTTTTATGCTTTGCAGTATCTCCAATTATTGTTGGATTTGGCTACATATCAGAGTGATCTAACTTATGGTTTTTAGTCTTGACTACAAATAGCTCGTCTAATGAGAACCAAAAGTGGACTTTCTGCCTTTGTGTGTGTGTGTGTGTGTGGGGGGGGGGGGGGTGTTTGCACCCACTGCACCCCCCTGGGTATGGGCCTGTAATATGCTGTAGCAAGAATACATATAAAAGCGTTTGACAAATGTTTTGATTTTTACTGATGTAAAAATTTTATGTTATTCATGTCTTGGAGTTCCATTGGTCCCTCAATGGAGTGTCTGATTGTCTGTTTCACTGCAGCTTGTCCTACCAGGCATTCTGGAACAGACCATCAACTGCAAAGACCCAATTGCTCAGGAATATCTTATGGAGTGCATCATCCAGGTATTGTTGCAAGAACTAAAAAAAAAAGCAAGCTTTTTTAAAAAGAAATATAATAACAATATCGATTGAATCTGTGTTCAATCAGGGTTACAAGCTTACCAAATCTATTTGTTTATTTGTTTTTATTTTAAGGGATTGTATTATTGCATTTAACACTGCCTCAAAGTGATGGATTGTTTTCTAGTTGCACCAGGCTTATTGTAATGATATCCTTACTGAAAAAGGCTTTATCTCTCACTGTAGGTGTTTCCAGATGAATATCACTTACAGACGATCACCCAGTTCCTGTCAAGCTGTACCGAGCTTCACCCTGCTGTCAACATCAAGAACATCATCATCAGTCTGATAGACAGACTTGCACTGTTTGCCAACAGAGATGATGGCGGCATTCCCACAGATATCAAACTATTTGACCTCATGTCCGAACAGGTCTCTAAGGTCATTCAGGTAATGGTGTATTTTTGGTAACTAGATTAGTTCTATCAAATTCACTATCTGCTTGTGTAGATACAGTGGTACAGTGGCTTCTGAGTATTGCTATTTCGCAAATTTCTTGGGGGGCGGGGTCGGGGCGATTGCATTTTATAACTTGGCTGCAACAGGTATCCCAGTAAAAAAGATATTGTAGATGTGAGTTTATTGTATTGTATTGTATTTGTTTTGTCAGATGAGGACAGACATGGCAACAGAAGATAAAGTCTCCCTACAAGTCTCCCTTGTCAACCTGGCATTAAAATGTTACCCTGACCGAGTGGACTATGTAGATAAAGTGCTGGAGTATACATCAGAACTCTTTAGTAAACTCGAAATAGAAAGGTAATGATTTATAAACCCTTTTGAGAGCATTTTGCATGGTTTAGCTCTTTCAAACTTTACTAACCTTTTCTTTATGTATTATTCATTTAATAGTATTGATTAATGTCATTGATGTATTTCTAGCATTGACAAGAGCAATCCTATATCCAAAGAGTTAACAAGACTACTCAAGAACCCAATCGACTCGTACAACAACGTGCTAACCCTGTTAGAGCTGAAGTTTTTCATTCCAATGTTCAATTACTTTGACTTTACGACGAGAAAAGAAATGTCGCTGTATGTTGTCAGTAATGCTGTAGAGAGTGAAGTTGTCATCCCTACCCAAGAACAGGTTAGCAAAAATAGCACTTGAAATCTCCTAGAATGAGTATTTTTTACATTATCATCTTTCCCTGCTTTGAGCAATTTTGTTGTTGTTTCAGGTTGATACATTGCTTACATTAGTATCCACACTCGTAGCAGATCAGGAGGACCAACCCTCAGAACCGGTAACTAAATTACTTACAATCGTATTCTATCATTATTCCTTGCTTACAGTTGTCAATTGCATTCAGCTTCGCTCAGTATTACCAAATAATTGCAAAAATTCCTCACCTAGACTGATCCTGAAGACTTTGCAGAGGAACAGCATATGATGGGCAAGTTCCTGACACTGATGAAATCCGACAATGCAGACCAGCAATACCTTGTAAGTAAGGCGAAGGGTAATGACTTTTCTCAATACAATAAAAATTTGTTGTGCTGGAGCAAGAAACTATGGAAATCTTTGAAAAACTGTGTAATTGATAGCTCCATAACTTTTTTCATCTAGATCCTAAACACAGCAAGAAAACATTTTGGTAGTGGCGGCGAGAAGAGGATAAAGTTCACCCTCCCCCCAATAGTATTCAGTGCATATCAACTGGCTTTTCAGTATGGGAATGCAAAAGAGGAGGTGAGACTGGAACATGATCATCTGTATATTGTACTGGCAGTTTCAGTCTGCCCTGAAGAAGTCTTAGTGAAGACGAAAATTGGGCAGAGTCGAATTCCAGTTTTTGGTGTATTGTATTCATTGTTCTGGTACAAGACCACGACAGCTTGGGCTTTTTGTTTCTATTTGTACTCACAGTAGAAATACTAGATATGGGTACATCTCTACGTTCTAAAGCCCGTCTAAAGACGTGTTTTCTATGTGTTCGCAGGATGACAAATGGGACAAGAAATGCCAAAAGATATTCCAGTTTTGTCATCAGACCATCACAGCCCTAGCCAAGGCAGAGTACGCTGAACTCTCGTTGAGACTCTTTCTCCAGGGAGCCATGGCGGCCGGTAAGGTGGGCTTCTCTACCTCCGAGACAGTCGCCTACGAGTTCATGAGCCAGGTGAGTCACTACTTAGCCAATATACTCAATACCTTTCAGGTCAGGGAGTACCAATGCTCTTACTCCAAGGCTTCACACGAACAGACTAAGCGATTTCTGTACTTCCAAATTTATAAATTGATATATGTAATGCGTAACTTGTTAGTAGTATGTGTTTCTGACTGATGCCTGAGTTTATAGTAAATGAACTGCCAAAGGTTTCTAATAAACATATCTATCCGTCTGTCTGTCGGTCGGTCGGTCGGTCTATAATTATATGCATGCTTTGTTACAACCACACACTTCCACATGCGCACGTTTTGTTACAATGAGCGGTTTCATATTCACAAAAATTCCGAGCAAGTTTTCGTAGTTGACTGCTTCCTCAGGATTTCCTATTGTAAGACCTAGAAGAGACCAAACGAAGGGTCGCTATAGGAATCGAATATTGAAGGTTAAAGTTAATAGAAACCTTATAGTATTTTTGTTTCGTCGAGCCTGAACGAGTAAAGGCAAAGTTGCAAAACGACGCTATTGAACCACTTCTTACTGAGTTCATAATCCTCTTTTCTTAGAACACAACTTACATGAATGGCCATCTCAATGACTTTGGAACTCCACTTTGCAGGCATTTTCGATATATGAAGACGAGATAAGTGACTCCAAATCTCAGCTAGCTGCCATCACTCTTATCATTTGTACATTCGAACAAATGAGCTGCTTCGGCGAGGAAAACCACGAGCCTCTGAGGACACAGTGTGCACTTGCCGCCTCTAAGCTTCTCAAGAAACCCGACCAGTGCCGCGCGGTCGCTGTCTGCTCACATCTCTTCTGGTCGGGAAAGAGCAAAGATATCGAGGGTGGAGAGGTAAGGAACGCTGTTTTACTACCCTGCGTGCAGCCGGAAAATGGAACTATTTCCGGCTGCACGCAGGCTATGTTTTACGGGCAAGAAAATAGCTCCCTTTGATGCCTGTACGACTGGATTTTCCAGCAGGAACTTTCTTTGACCATCCAAAATCCCGATCTCCAGTCAAACGACACAAAAAGTTAAATTAGCAGAAACCTTGAAGCCAGATTGTGTTATTCTTAGTACCACGCTGATTGCGTTATTTCCATGATATTATTATGCATTACGCGATCTCAAATTTCACTATGTATTACGTTATTTTCAGTGTCACGATGGCAAACGCGTCATGGAGTGCTTGAAAAAGGCCGTTCGTATCGCTAATCAGTGCATGGACGCCACTGTACAAGTACAACTTTTCGTCGAGATTCTGAACTGTTATCTGTATTACTACGAGCGCAACACCGACACGGTATGTACGCACGCAGATGCACCACGCATGAAGGTACAAACAACACACGGGCGTACAAACACGGTATGTACACACGCAACGCAACGTGCACGCACGCACGCAGAATACAAGCGTCCACATAAGCACACACCGTTGCACCTGCAACCAAACGAAACGCGCACGGAGATAAACGCAAACAGCATAAAGTATACATACTCGGGAGCACGCTCGCTATTGATAAGGCTTTAATCATCAGATACTTGCTGCCATTGAGTCGTATTGCGTGAATCGTATTTCGTGAATCTGCAAGATGGCTGAGAGAAGAAAAAGTTTATCGCTTGGGAATTTTAATTATATCCAGATTACCCTGCACGAAATTTAGTTTTATCCCAAGTCCACAGACTTGCTATTAATATGTCAGGACCGTAGCAGAGGGGTGGGGCTTAGGGCACTGGGGGCACGTGCCCTCCCCCTCCCCCTCCCCCCCACCCCACCCCAATATTTTCAAAGATTATGGTGATGCCAGTAGGGGCCTGGCTGTGCCCTACCAATTTCTAAATGCTTCTGTATCGTCCCCCCCTCCCCCCATATATTGAGGCCTGCTACAGCTCTGTATACAGCTATTTCAATAAACGTTGTCCAAGAGCTCTCTGCTCGCCCATACCGCGAGGTGGTATGGGTAATATATGTTGTAACAGGTTTTCAGTAAATATGCCGCAGTCTTATAGTGAAGACCTTCGCTGGCGAGCATTATCTATCGAAGACACTGCGGTATTTCTTTCTATATGCCGCGTACAATTGTAAAAGGTATCTGCAAAAATAGGGACAACAACGGCAACGCGAAAGACGACGGCAGAAAACAATTGAGAATTCAAAGAGCCAGACGTGAAATATACTCTGAAATGGATTCTGTCTGATACATTTCAGTTGTTTTTCTTCAAACGACAACGTGAAAACTCCAAGTTTCATGGTGTAGCGAGGACGGGAACGTGTGCACTGATAACTAGACTATCATTGTTCGCTATGCTAGAAATAAGATTCTAGGTTTTACTATAGTTTTGGGGGGGATACATAAACAAGTTTAAAATTGAAAGTATGAAAGCTATTTGGGTTCTTCCTGTTGTCGGTCGCCGTCGTCGTTGCTATTTCGTTCAGGCACTTTGCCAACAGTTTTTCTTTAAGTGTAACTACAACATTTATTACCCATACTACCTCGCGGTATGGGCGCGTGCGACAGAGCGCTCTTTGAAAACGTTTATTGAAATAGCTGTATTATTGACCCTCTATCAAAATGCTATAACAAGATTAGACCGTAGGTCAAGGTAGGTTAAGAAATGAGCTTGAAATATCTGTTATTCCTCAGGTTACGGCGACTATACTGAACCAATTATTAGACAAAATCCGCGAGGACTTACCTGGCCTTGAGTCGAACGAAGAGACAGAGCAGATCAGCAAGCACTTCAAGAATACGATATCCCACATGGAAGCGAAGAAACAGAGCAAAGAGGAAGACGCTCCCAGCTACGAGGGGATTAACATATAGCACTAACTCCACCGGAAACTACGGCTACCTTGCAATCGGCAATCTACGGCAATTGAAGGATAATGGCAACCGAAGAACCCGGACCTTATGGAAGCTAGAGGGCGTGTATTCATAGCTGCTTTAAAACTGTAGGACCCATGTCAACCTTCGGACCTTGCATCTGTGCGGAATACGGTATTCCACGACAACCATATTAACCTTGGCTCCACGTTAACCATCAAAGTTACAGCTCAGGAATGGAAGAAAACAATATTGCATCCACCCTATAGCCTTGCTCTGAAGATGTTTCATGGCGACCAAAGAAGGTCTAACAACGGTTTGGTAGCAAGCCGTGGCAACGTTAAAAATAAAAGAAAAACTCTCTCTTGCTTCCTTGCAATCTTATTTTTTTTCTTTCTCATACCGGTCGTCGTATTTCATTATAGAGCATAGAATATTGAAGTCGTATAGTATTGCAGGGTAATGATAAATACCTGAATGTTGTCCTAGTTTTGAAAGCCAGTATTGAATGTATTCAGGTATTTCTTGGATTTATCGGGACTCCTAAAAATTGTGAATATTTCTATAATAGAATAAATAGGCTTACAAAGAAAATGTGTTTGATTATTGGGCAAACAGAAGCAGAAGGTATAAGCCTAACACCGGTGTTCTACAGACGGTTCCAAATACGTCACGATAGAGATAACGTCAAATAGTCTTTGCGCGGAGAAATTGGTACAGAACCATACAGAGACCGGAAACCAATAAACTTCCAAAACAGTATCGATTTCTCTTGTTTTCGGCCAACCAAGAAACCGCAAGGACCCCCAAATTACCCGATTATCTTCTCTCTTTCCAAAGTGCTATTTTCACAATACCACGAATGCCGAGCCTGCGTGCATCAAAAATTTGAAACCGGATGCACGCATACGACTGACATACATCGTGAGTTGTAAAAAATTGTGTTTGCGATACAATATCTAGCTTTACTTTTACATTACATCTTCTGTGCGTACCTGATTTAAAGATGTTCAGATGTCATCAGAGTTTAGAAAATACCAAGTCTATACAGGCACGTTGCTATGGGTGGGCGCAGCGGACCAATTCTACACAGGCACGTTGCTAGGGATGGGAGCAGGGGACCAATTGTATACAGGCACGTTGCTAGGGGTGGGCGCAGGGGACCAATTCCATACAGGCACGTTGCTAGGGATGGACTCAGGGGACCAATTCTACACAGGCGCGTAGCTAGGGGTGGACGCAGGGGACCAAGTCTACACAGGCACGTTGCTAGGGGTAGGCGCATGAAGCAAAGCCTACACAGGCACGTTACTAGGGATGGACGCAGGGGACCATTTCTACAAGGCGCGTCGCTAGGGATGGGCGCAGGGGACTTGATATTAATGAACATCCATATATGTCCATAGTACTCGACTTTTCCTTCTTATAATTTGGCACAATACTTAGAAAAAGATACATTTTCCAATTTCCTTTTTCTTTTTTTTTTCTTCTTTCGAGTTTGCCCTTCACCCACCCAACCATTCCGAATAATAGTATCCTGAGTAATGTAAAAAAAATACTAATAGTGTCATTGTTCTGTGTATTCTCTAGGGGAATTGGGAGGAGATCATTTTATAATAATAGGAAAAGTTGTATCCATATATTTTTATGCACTTAGAGTTGTGATGTTGTATTAGTGTTGTCTTAGTGAGGTGGGATACCTGGAGCCAGGGGCTCATAAGTGGGGGCAATCATCTGTATTATATAAGTGTCACGGCGTTTCCTAGGATCAGGCGATTTTTAGACGCGCGCGCACGAACGGGCCAATCAGCTACGTTGACGTTGGTTGCGCGCGAGAGTGACGTGAGGCTGCATGCAAATTTCAGTTAGAAAAAATACTTTTTTATCCATCATCCGTCGGTTTTGTTTGTTCAATTAAAGAATTGCAAGCCAGAATTTAAATTGGAAGGCAAAGTTGGATTTATATTGAAGAAGAGAGCAACGAAAGTCAAAGAAGTACCGAAGAAAAAAAAAAGCTTTTTGTCTGACACTGCGTGTGCAGTTGAGTTCAGCCAAAACGTCAGCACAAAGGAAGCATCTGACTGTCTAATCCGCGCGTCTAAAAATAGCCTGATCCTAGGAAACGCCGTGACACCTATATACTACCAGAATATGGGGAAGTTGAATGCCCCTACTTATGAGCCCCTGCTGCAGCATAATTATTGTATGTCCCCCACTGAACTTTGGTCTTTGTTGGGGTTGGGGGAGGGGGTTGAGTGGAAGAAAAATGCTGGCTCCGCTTTTAGGCAGTGCCTAAATCTATATATTAGCGAAGCCAGCGCGGAGCTCCATAGGTATAGAAATTGGTCATAAACTAGGCGACTCAAAATTTGTGGTCAATGACGTCATGTCACACGCTGTCAGCTGGCTGTACCACTCACGTGACCAGCTCATGCAACCAGGCCAGCTAATTGCGGAGCTCCATAGGTATAGAAATTGGTCATAAACTAGGCGACTCAAAATTTGTGGTCAATGACGTCATGTCACACGCTGTCAGCTGGCTGTACCACTCACGTGACCAGCTCATGCAACCAGGCCAGCTAATTGATTGATCACTCTAAACCAATGACAGACTGGCTCCGACAGGAGGTGGAGGGGGGCTTGGAAAGCCGGGGGGGGGGGGGGGACTGAGCCTATTCTGACTTTCGACATCAAACGATCAACGGAACACAAGCTGGCAGGGAAGAATTGACAAAAAAAGTGTTTAATAGAGAAAATGCAACTAATTATCCAGTCAAATGGCCGTATGAAAATAAGAATTTGAAGGATACATCTGTCTACTGCTTTGTTCTTACAAGCTTTGAATATCGGCTCGATTTCTTCACCTGGTGCTGTGGTTGAAAACTTTATGGTTTAAACACGAACGCGCTATAAAAGGGATCGCTCTGCCCCCTTTTTTGCATACTAATCAGTATCCAACATGGCGCCTGGTAGCGTTATCAAAGGGGAGAAAGACAGCTCGAATAAAGCATAATTAAAACAACTTTTCATTTGTCAATAAAGCTCTAACTTTATAATTAATGTGGTTTCTGTTGCATGTATAGTATTTTTTGTCTTCGACATGCTGTAATAATACGGCATTTTCCGTCTTTTTTGTTGTGAATGGAGGCTGCTAATCATCTAAATATAGCGCTAAGAACAATCAGTAAAGTAATCACGTAACAAACTCAACCCTTCAGCCCTTTTAAATAGCTATTGATAAAATCCCAGGAAGCCAGTCCGACTAATTTATCTATTCGCTAAGTTTATTATATTTAAAAAAACGAAAGGGAAGTGTCCGTTTTGTAGTCTTTGTTTTGACCCGCAAAGCATTGCATTTTGTAGACAGGGCCACTCTGCTAGCGTGCAGATGCAATGTGTTTGCGGTGACTCCATGAAGTGGTAAACTCACCATCTATGTCATCTGGAAGTGTGGTGAAAAATTAGGTAAGATGTTTGTGTATCTTTCCTCATAATTTTGAAATGTCATGTAAGCTTATATAAATAAAGACTAGAATATAATTATTATGTTGTCTATACTGTTCAGAATGATGCTTCATGGCCTTGAATAAACTGATCACAGAGACAGTATGCTAGTGTTTGTGATGCAGCCCTGATATATATATGAAGATATTTGGCATAGACAAAAAGGATTGATATACAGCTTCAAATTAAAATGCCCCTCTTTGAATCATTGCCCACACCTCACCTCAACAATGTTCTAGTGTCCTGTGTAGGATTTAGGGTGGAGCATTCAGCTCGTATCCACTTGAACAAACAATACTACATTTGTTTTACTACACTTGTTATGTTTTATACAGTAGCTTGCATATACATGTCTTTAGCATGGTGTGTGTACATTATCTTTATTATTAGACATATATATTTTTTGCTTTTTGCATGATATGTCAGGGCTCACCCCCTTGACAATTCATGGCTATGTGCTCCAGAAATCTAAATCTGAAATAGACAGCAAGCCATGTTAGGACCTACTATCAAATAAAAGCCCCTCTCCATATACCCAGGTTCCTAAAATGTGTATCTTATCTTTATAAAATACTTTTCATCATGATGCATTACAACACATCTCGATTTATGTACATATTGAATATACTAAATTGGTGTGTTATTTCTGTAGTTCATGACACATCTTACCTATACAAATATTTTGCGTAACTATTCAATAACAAAGGCAATTTTCCTAACCATGCAGTTTATTTTTCCATCATTGTGAAAACATTTACAAAAGATGAAACAATAAACAATCTATACAAGGGTTTTCTGATTCCTATATTTTGAGAAAAGGGAACAGGGCCCCATACCCCTAACTTTCCTGCTTGGAATTGGGAGTTCCATCTAATATTAGGAAAATGCAGATAATAAAATCAAGATAATTTGATGCATCCTTGAAAATACAAACTAACATCCCCATTGCTCTCATAGTCTGGATTAGCCTCCACTTCACATTTTACTTCCTCCTTGAGACTGAGACTGCCTCAACTACAATACCAATTGACCAGGACATATTTTGTCTTGTGATGCACTGTCATCAGTGTTGGTTCATATATGATAACAATGTTAGGATGACTATAGGCATGCTGCCTAATTAATTCAAACAACAAGTAGTTTTTATTAATGGTTTTCATTCTTTTATTTCATTGTATTACAGTATATTTGGGGAAAATCTTCAGGTACAGTGGTTACCTTTACTCACATTCTTTTCTATTGTGTTTCTATTGTTAACTGCATAGATTAGTCTGTGCGTGTAAATCCAGGTATCTACAATAAACAAATGTGTACTGGTAGTGGAGAGCTGGTAGTAGGAGAAGTGGTTTGAGGAGATGCAAGCTCGGAACTCGGGCTTCAAACTTTGTGCACTTGGAAGATCTGTGATTGAAATGTAAATAGGTCAAAAGTAAAGTGAAAAAAAAAGGAAGAAAAGCAATTATTATATTTGCTTTATTTACAACATATGATCTAAGTACAACAATCAATGTTTTTACAGGCATTGCCTAACAAAACTCGAATGCCATTTTTTCCACTGAGAAGCGGAATGGTTATTATGAATACCATACGAGAAAATCGATGCAACTTGGTCAAAGATTGAGTAAAGCACTTCATAAGCGGATACGTCTTTGACAAATGTACATATTCCCGTGCCAAAAAGCAAAAAAACTTCTGCTTGGACTTAGAAGCGAAATACGAGCGACACAAATGAAGTTGTGCGCTCGTTTGTTTACAATCACGTCGTCATCTAAAACCCGTAAGAGATTGAAATAAGAAAGAGAGAAGGACCTACCCGTTTCTCTTTTTTCGACAATTTTGTGAATTTACTGACGAAAGAAAGCCACCAACATGACTAAGTCCGAACGGGGAAACTTTAGCACTCACGTAAAAGGGGGAGAAAATTATTTCTATTTACGATTGAGATATGTATTTTCAGCTGAAAAACATTGTACTTTTTATGCTACAGATACCGTTGCATTTTAATACGTTTCTGATAACAAAAAGACCAAATTTTTACTTACTTGCAATGTAGCTCGACTCTTTTTCTGGTTTGTCGGGAGCTCCGTGAGACACGTCCGCACGCTTGGAAGTCTCGACTCAACTGATTTGATTGACAGATTTTTCGGAGGAAACCAGGGTTCCTCCTTTTATAGCGCGCGTGCGTGTTTATGGAAAAGGCTACAAAACCAGCAGCATTTATCAGGGAATTGTCGAGGCTCTGCACTACTATTCTCATTATGATGTTACAGAGCAAAAATCAAAATAGAAAAGTTTTATTTATGATAGCTAAGATACGGAATTGTTCTCCTAAACGAACGAACACCACAGGCAAACAACATGGACAGTCAAGGTGAGTTCCGGACGAAAATTTCAATTCAAAATAGTGTGAATAGAATATATGAATCAAAACGTAACTCTTCATATTCCTTTTAAGTATAATTATTCTTGTTTGCAAATATTTCTGATAATTATTCTCAAACAAAACGATTTTCGTCGTTTTACAACTTCTCCTGATTTTTCCGGTGTCACTATTCAATCATCTTGCTTCCACTGTGTTTTTAATTGGCTGAGAGATCAATTTCTTGAACGCTGATTGGATGCTATTTAGGCGCGCACTAAAACGGCTTCCCAGTTATAATCGTAAAAGAAACTTTTTCTCAATACAAATAAGAAAAATACATCTACAAATCAAGACTTATCTATCTAGCTCAGGTAAGAACGACCTTGATGACTCATGTATACACAGTTGTGTTGGTAAAACTATGTATCATTAAGCTTATTTAATTGAGAATTCTTTTGATATTTATTGGCAAATGTGTGAGGAAAACAAAAAGCATTTCGCAATCATCCTTGCAAAGTCTTTCTCTTTTTCTTTATCTCCTGTCTATGCTGTTTTTGTCCCGAATTTTATGAAATAAACAAAAACGTCAAAATGTCTCTCTTTCTTTCTCATACAAAGCCAATATTGATCTGTTGTCTGTTTCTCATTTGGTAAGGATACTAATCTAATCATTTGTTTTCCTCTATGTTTGTTCTCATGTTTTAAGAAAATTAGAAAACTGAAATAATAACGAACGATTTTTTTCTGATTCAGGTGAACTGTTAATACCCAAAAGCCATGATGTGAGACTGTATGAAGACATGGATAATGAGCAGCATATTTAGCAAAATATTTAGTTATTGGGTAAAATTGCTGTTTACCATTCCCATTTACCCAAAGAGACTCCCATAAAAACAGAAGCAATTTCTTTCTCTAAGCATTTTGAACACTCCCTAAGGAAAAGCAGTTAGCATAATTTCTTACCCTTAAGATAGGACAAACAACCCCATCTAACTATTTTAGGAGGAGCCCTCCCCCTCCTTAATGGATGCTGTCAAATGTGATTTCTCTTTTCTTATCTATGCTAACTTTGTCTGGGGTTTTGACTGAGAGGTTAACATTTAAGAATGATATAACTGTGCTGTTAGACTGAAGTAGGAAAAAGATAGTGAATTGAAATATTTGTATTTACAAAGATTAGTAGTTGCATCTTTCAGCAATTTGGAACCTGTACCTGTACTGTGTTTTAAAAATGGCTGAAAATTTTACATAGGTATTTTTGGGTGCAAAATGTTGGGCTCTCTTGCTGCAAACATCTGCTGAAGTCTCTTGATCTTCTAAGCTGTACTCGACAAAAGAACTGAGTAATGCTGTACATGACAAGGCATATATGTTAGATTATTTGATTATAGAAATATAAAATAGGAAATATCTGTTCAGTATCAGTTGTCTATCAAATGAAGCTACACAGAGCACTGTTAATAAATAAAACTAAAATATCAGCAATATTTTTTTTGTTAAGCTGCAAAAGAAGTGGTGATTGGGAGGAGGTCCAGCATTTCATTACGGTGGGAGAAATAGCTGAGATAAAATATAATCCAGCTCGGACCGTGCATTTTAAACAAGTTACATGTATGAAAAAGTGGGGGGGGGGATTAAGCATACAGCACTTTAGTCTTTTTAAAGCATATAGACTGAGGTGAATGTTGTTATTATGGATCTATTTTTTATTCTCAAAAGAAATTCTAGTCTAGAAGCTCTATTCTTCAGGGGGTCATACCCCTAAACTTCCCAAAGATTCCCAATATGAAAATAGGGTAATAAAGCTGGCTCCGCTTTTAGGCAGTGCCTAAATTTATTTATTATTATTATTTCATTTTTTTAACTTTACAAATAAAAAATGTCCCTTAGCAGCCAAGTGGATCCTATTTTTACAGACTCATTATTACGTCACGCGTTGTTTCCATGAGAACACAACAGCTGCCCAGTCTTCCTCGAGCGATTCTGCTCTCTGAAAGTCGATTGATAATAAACACAAGTGATGCCGAGAAACACTTGCAAATTATTACCCTTTTCTTCTACAAATGGCCTCCGATCGCCCAGAAATCGGTAAATATAAAAAAGGTAAGCTCTCTTTTTGTCAATGGATATAATTTTGACGTCTTAATTCAAATTCTTAAGCTCAAATTTTGACATGCATTTGATGATTTGTAAAATTCGATTTTATACCTCTTCAGGCCAAACGAGCAATGTCTAGCTTTCTACATGGAACAAATGAAGCCCCCACTTCTTCAAGAACTCCATCTACCGTTTCTGTTGGCCAGAAAGAGAGAATAAACGGATGGAGTTGCCCGTGGCATCCATTGCAGTTCATTGCTTGGTTTTTCATAATATTCTTCGCTATAATTTATTTTGGAATCTTTGTCTCCTATCTCCCGTCAGAGTGGAGAGCAGCTGGCTACATTGTATCCTTGAAAACACATCTGATATGGTGTAAGATTTGGTAAAAAGGAAACGTCGTCTCTTTCACTGTAAACACTTGTTAAATGGCTTCTTTGTGCTTGTTATATAAGTTATAACAGAGAACTGATAGGAGGTTTATACTTTTATAAAATGTCAAATTAGCAACACATCCTTTAGCAAATTTCAGCCCTATCTCAAATTTTCCGTCTGCTAGGTACTAGATTGTTTTGTCGTTAATCCTTGTATGCTGCTCATATTAATTTATATACGTGTTGCTAGCTCTTCATTGGTTATACTCGATTCAGCAAACCAAGGATTACGTAGTGAAGTTTACCAGACATAAACCTAAATGGCATCAAATGCTAAATCAGTCATTGAATTTGATCGAATTCAATCAACTTATTGCATTCGATAATAGTCGTTTATCAGAAGGACTATAATGAAATTCGGGCTTGCTGTTGTTGTTAAGATTATGCCCTTAACTCTCATGATTGTCAGGTTCCTGGCGGTTTTTACTTTCTTCACATCATCTTTCACCTTGCTGCACTATCGGTGGATCCTGCTGACGTCAGTATTCGTGGAGGTAGTACTCGTGAAAAAGCACTGTTCGACAGAAGTCTCCATGCTCATGTAATAGAGAACAACCACTGCCATATATGTGAGACAGATGTGTAAGTATGATTGTTTGTCAACATTATACTGTATGCTAGGTGATTGTTTGAAATAAAACTGTCACAGGGCCCTATCAAGGGTTAGGGCACTTGTGCTCTCCTCTTTCTTTCTACCATTATTGTGGTGCCTCCCAATATTTATTTTATGACTGTGCAACAGCACTCAGTCAATCTGAATTTAGAGGCATGTAAATAAAAGTCTTTATCTTACTATTTTATAGGGACCCCACAAGTAAGCACTGCTCGGTGTGTAACAAATGTGTGTCTGGTTTTGATCACCATTGCAAATGGCTCAATACATGTGTGGGAGGAAGAAACTACAAGTAAGTTTCATTTGTGGCCACATGTATACTGTTAATGATCTATTATGAATGACCATTCCTATTTAGGGCCCTTTTACTGCAAGTCAGCCATGAATTTACTAAATTGTGTTTATTTATGGTAGTATTCAATTTCCTAAAAAAAAACACCCTCTTCTCTTGAAAACCCTTGAAACACCTTGAAAACCCTCTAACACCAAACTGTTTACACAGACTAACCTTATTTACTAATTCAAATGCTATAGGCATTTATTCTAAGTTGTAATTAAGTAATAGATCAGTGGTTGTGCACCGAATTCTCTGCATTTTACAGCACAGTAACAGGCTCATATAGCAACAGGGGTTTTATTAAGTTTGAGAGTAGGTGGTGGAGATTGATATGTAGGGAGTGAAAGTTATTTTATTTTTTAGTTCGATACAACTTTTTTTTTAAAGTAACCCCCAGCACTGGGTCGAAATAAAACCTCTGAGCAACATGAACTTAGTGTTGTAAAAACAGACAGTTAATTCAAATCATGTCAAGCAAACATCACATGAAAAGGTGCAGTGTTCATTTAACGTGCACTAATTGTATTATTAGTGTATTATTATTTTTAAACCCAGGTTCACCCCTATTCAGGGGTGGCATCTAAATCATTAAAAAAAATGGTTTCCTAAACGCTTAACAAAATATTTTGTTTTACTCACAGGCTGTTCATAGGCTGTGTTGCCACTGGTTGTATTGGAGCTATTATCATGCTTGCCTTCAACCTCTACATATTTGTGATATTTTTTGTAAACAAGACAGATCTACTTCAGACTCAAGCTGGTAAGACTTACCTTCCTTGTTAATACACTCTGGCTCAGCTGTAAGAGTATTCCCTCAGATAAAGTAAAGCCTATCAAACTATTTGCTCACTTTTGAATTTGAATACTTTTATTAAACAGATACCAAAATATTGGGTGTTTTTCAGTTTATGGCTCTGATAACATTTTGTATTTCAATGTTTTTAGATACCAAGCTCAAGCTGTTTGTGCCAGTTGATGAGAAGGTGTTCATTATTTTTGTTGGAGTAGTTGCCGGGTTACTACTGATATCGCTAGCCTTACTTGGCCATCTTCTAGGATTTCATATTTATATCAGTGAGTAAAACATGTTTAGCTGCTTCTGTGTAACAATGTGTTAGAACAAAACACTGCAAACTTTGAAAAATCTGCTGCAATCAACTGCAGCTTATTGCTGACTCATGTATGATTTGCTTTTTCTTGTTTTTATTTTGCGGCTAAAAACTTGAGCTAAAGTGTTTTACACCTAAGGAGACATGATTTCTTAGTGCAAGGTGCCTATTATATAATGGAATATTCTTTGTTTTGCAGTTTGTCTGAATATTATCTCAGGTAATTGAGTCTTACCCTGTCTGAAAGTTTTTGCTTTTCACGGTTTCAGTGTGTCTGAATATCACTACTTATGATTACATTGTGAATAGTCGCGAACGAAAAACCAAGCAGGACATAGAGCTTGGATGCAAGAGAGTTATGGTAAAGTGTTGGATTTATGGACAGTACAACAGTTCAGCTATATTACTATTGGCCCATAGTCCTAGGGGGAGGGCCTTCCCATGTTGACCTGATAGGGTTGCTTGTTTTGTTTTAAAGGATCAAAATCGGCCCTCAGATATTTTTATGGGGTATTTGAGAAAAAAGTTGGCCTTTCTATTAGAAATGGTATTATAAGGGCTTCTAAGGTATTTTTAAGGTAGCAATTTTGGGTCGTGCAGGTATATTTAGGGGTAACTTTCAAATTTCCTTTGAAATTTTACCAAGCACTTTTACCCTGAAGCCCACCACCCGTCCCCCCCCCCGAACCCCCGGATCCATAGTGCCTTCTTTGACAAAACGTATTTGGAGGTGGTAAGAAAAACTACAATTAACTTTGTGACGTCAACTTGAAACAAACAGCACCAGGCGTGGTATCATGAAACAAATGGAATGTTTTGGTCATCATTGCTGACACTGTTTGCATTGTTTTATATCTTTTTTTAGAGCAATAAAGTAAAGCCAGTTGCAGAAGTGCAAGAAGTTAGCGAAACTAGAAGGTATGTAGAACATTTCCCATATAATATGCAGGTCTCTGTTGCTATGATACTACAAGTTTTCGTTTGATGTCGCAGGAATGAGATTTTATCTGATAATGAACGATCAGCATCTGTTGAATCCCCTGAAGAGCCGTCTGTGAAAATGATGAGTGAGATCAGCTCGAAGGTGAGTTTTCTTGCAATGGACAAAGTACTAGTCCAGTGGTGTTATAGCTTGACACGGAAGAAATGCGCACAGTATATCTTCTACTTAGAAAAACTCTGAAATCATAGCTCTATAAAATGAATGAATTTTTCGTAGAAGATATACTCCCTTGTCTTCTGATGTTTGATCCATTCTGTTTCATGTTCTGTTCTCATCTCTGTTTTTCTTTTTCTTTTATTTCAGGTAATGAAAGGCCAAGGGGCTTCCCCAGAGAAAGTGCAAAAACCCTCCCCTGGGGGGTCAGGACAGGCACCTGCTATTGTACTCAACAACGCAGGATATGCAAGCGACAAAGTCACAGGATCATCGGAAGAATCGCTGCAGAATCAATTACTCCACGGAACGCCTTCGATATCTATCGAACCTCCGTCGGATGGCAGTCGCCCGTCCACCTCTTCGCCGCCGAAGGAACGCAAAGTCAAATCTGAACAATCGAAGAAACAAAACAAAGGTGTGCGCTCGAATTATTTGTCGGAAAATGCAGCAGTTGCGAAGACTATCGATTCCGGGAGACAAAACATTGTGAGCTCCATTGGTGAGTTAGATGATGATAGTGACGGCGAAGAGCTAGTAGCCGTCGCTAAACCAAATTCTATAGATAATTCATATCAACAAGACATTGAGACACCAAGGACGAGTTCTGTTAAAAAGAAAACACCCACTCGCGAGGATTCACCGGGACTTGAATCCGAACAAGACAACATTTGTAGGAAAAAGAAGAAAAAGAAACGGTCGAAAACCCCCGAAGCTGTGGAGCTGCCTCCTCTAACAACCAGGGGGAGGCCGTTACCAGCTCTTGGTTCCTATGGAAGGGAGGGTGATTCAAATTGTTAAATTAATAGAGCTTGCGCATCGGATGACTAGCGGATAATGGGTCAACAACATTTATACTAAAACAGTTAGACTACTCGTTCTTGTTTTTTATGAGTCTACGCATCTCGTTGACTATCTATTGACTAATAGAAAACTCGAACTCGTAGTCTAATTGTTAATTATGTAGCCCAGGCTACGAGGAAAGAAGAGAAAAGGGAAAATACTTTACTAGTAAATAAAATATATTTAAAGTTATTCGTTATATAGATATTTAAAAAATGGACACCAGCTATTTATTAGGACAAAGAGTTATATAGAGCACTCTAGAAGTGTGTTCTCTCTTTTTTTTCTTAGTAAATGTTCATGAGCTGTCTTGATATAATTTGGATAATCACTCCAAGAGTGTGTTAAGTCTGAACCATATCCGGCCATTGTAGTTTTATTAAAGAGATCAAATGAATTATTGCTTACTGCATGTCCAGTTTCTCTACCATCCTTGGCAGTAAATCCGCTTATCACTTTGGGGGATTTCTTGCACCATCCGTAGTTTTTCGCGTTTTTTTATGAGGACGTTTTTACGGATCTTGGTCTGTTATGTCTAGACCACACCATAACAACATACTTAATTGGCGAACACACCCCTACCAGAATGCATTGCTGTTTTTATCAGTAAAGATTCCTAAAAAATCTCTATTAAATATGGACTGTTACACAAGAATACGCATACTTTATATTTCACCGGTGTAAAAAAGACAACGAAAGCAATGCATCGTGGTAAGTAGCTCTCGGCCAACCGCGACAGACCTCAGCTGGTTCTCATTAGCACGCATGCGCGTAACGCCATGTATTGTTTTGTGTTTGATTGTGCTTAAAACGGTATATACTTTCATGGCTGAACGCCACATAAACGACAACCCCTTATATAAGATATAAGACAAACTCTATTGTTAGGGTTAAGGTTGTCATTTATATGGGGTTTAGGTCTATATGGCAGTTATCCATGAAGCATATAACTAAAACAGTTAATCGAAGAGACTCAGAGCTCATCCGGAAATCTCTTTATCTTCAATTCTTGACCGTAAATCTGTTGATATTTCTTATGGAACTTGTCCATGACTTCATCGGGTACGAAAGCCTTGATCGTGCCATCTCTTTGCATCTTGAACTCCGTGGCAAACATCGCGTAGCTGTAAAACTCTGCTGTCTTCTTTATCACGCGCGATAGAGCTGTTGGTTTCCATGGCAGCATCTTTTCCGCTTTCGTGATATTTAAAGGGCCTCTCTGGACGGAGGGAAAGTAGGTTGCACCTACAAAGTACAGATAATAGAATTTGTACAGGAAACATGATCAAGTGCGCCTCGCCTTACATGGGACTAGATACCTGTCGCAAAATAGACTCCTCGACATAGTATCAAATGTGAATTGGTGTGTGGGGTAAGTATATCAAAGAAGGCCAGGCCAGAGCGCCCCAAGAAGAACAGGAGCGGACAGCCTGGTTTCTAAGGGTCCTGCGCAATTGTTCTTTGACGTAGTTCACGCTTCCGTTCGCATCCCCCAGAAGCCTGACCGAAACCAAGAATGGCTTCTCGCAGGAGACCTCTCCTGACACGCCGTCATATCACTTGCAGGCCCGTACCCAGTTGGGGGTAAGGGCGTGGTTGGGGTGGGGCAGCAGTCGTAGGTATCATATGGAAAAAGGATAGTGTTAGACGATTCTTCAATTATTACCCACTGTATTGCGGCCAAAAGGGGTGAGCGTGACTCTGCGCACCCTCTCCCCCTGTGTACGGATAAGACATGATAAGCGGAACCATTACCCTTGGACTATAGAAAGACCCTTTACCTCTTTCTTCAACCTTGTCAAACTGAACGTCCGGCACTCCCACGTGTTCACCCAATAGCTTAATAAACTCCTCCAAAGTGACCATTTCCTTGCAAGCCAGATTGTATGCTTGGTTAAAGACATTATCAGGCAGATAGGGTAGGTGGTTCATTAGGATGGCGACGTCTTCCGAAAAGACAAAACTGAGTTTGCGGCCTTGTAGGTAGGGAGGGTAGTTCACCGGCCTTTTGAGCACATCCTGGAACTTCACCCAGATGAAATAGAACCAGAACCGATCGGTGTTGTCACGTGGCCCTAGGATAAGGTGAGAATATGGGTCTGGGATAAGGCGAGACAAGGTGAGAATATGGGTCTGGGATAAGATAAGACAAGGTGAGAATATGGGTCTGGGATAAGATGAGACAAGGTGAGAATATGGGTCTGGGATAAGATGAGACAAGGTGAGAATATGGGTCTGGGATAAGGCGAGACAAGGTGAGAATATGGGTCTGGGATAAGATGAGACAAGGTGAGAATATGGGTCTGGGAAAGGCGAGACAAGGTGAGAATATGGGTCTGGGATAAGATGAGACAAGGTGAGAATATGGGTCTGGGATAAGATGAAACAAGGTGAGAATATGGGTCTGGGATAAGGCGAGACAAGGTGAGAATATGGGTCTGGGATAAGGCGAGACAAGGTGAGAATATGGGTCTGGGAAAGGCGAGACAAGGTGAGAATATGGGTCTGGGATAAGATGAGACAAGGTGAGAATATGGGTCTGGGATAAGATGAGACAAGGTGAGAATATGGGTCTGGGAAAGGCGAGACAAGGTGAGAATATCGGTCTGGGATAAGGTGAGACAAGGTGAGAATATGGGTCTGGGATAAGATGAGACAAGGTGAGAATATGGGTCTGGGATAAGATGAGACAAGGTGAGAATATGGGTCTGGGATAAGATGAGACAAGGTGAGAATATGGGTCTGGGGTAAGGTGAGACAAGGTGAGAATATGGGTCTGGGATAAGGTGAGACAAGGTGAGAATATGGGTCTGGGATAAGATGAGACAAGGTGAGAATATGGGTCTGGGATAAGGTGAGGCAAGGTGAGAATATGGGTCTGGGATAAGGTGAGACAAGGTGAGAATATGGGTCTGGGATAAGGTGAGACAAGGTGAGAATATGGGTCTGGGATAAGGTGAGACACGGTGAGAATAAGGGTCTGGGATAAGGTGAGAATATGGGTCTGGGATAAGATGAGACAAGGTGAGAATATGGGTCTGGGATAAGATGAGACAAGGTGAGAATATGGGTCTGGGATAAGATGAGACAAGGTGAGAATATGGGTCTGGGATAAGATGGGCTTTGGGAGGGCCAAGGCCAAAATGACTCAAGGATGGCGGGGTGTAAAGGATGGAATGGAATAGGATGGAATGGAGTGGAATGATACGGAATAGGACGGGAGGGGGGAATAGGAAGAAATAAAATGATGCGGGATAGCATGGGTTAGGAAATGATTGGGATGATAGGTACAAGGATAGGTTTGGAAGAATGAGAAAAAATTACAGAGCACCAAGTAACGGAAAGTAGAGAGTTTCGAAGATTGTGAAAATTACCTGATTACTACGTGCGAAAATTAGATAACAATGAGAGTAAATCTTGGATACTCAAATATTCGAAATATATGAATAAACTTCAATGAAGTCCGAACCTCCTGGATTCAGGCGCGGTTCAATTTCAGGTTCAATGCGGACCTCCTTCTGAGTCAATGATATCTATCGAGACCCAGTACCTAACCTGCGAAGCAAGCCCATAGGGCTGGTAAAGAATAGAGACGGAGAGACCAGGCGCGTGGGGTTTACCCCTTTTCTCCCCAAGCCTTTGCGCTTTCTGCGCAGGCTATAACCTCGTCTTCTGCGTAATTTTCAATATGATGTCAAAATAACCCTGGGGACGAGGTTGCGCAGGCTACCCATTACCTATAACATCCGGGATTCTCAAGCTGATGTAAGGCAGCTTTGTGAGCGCATGTTCATCCTCTAACACTTCCTCGCACTCCAGCTTGTTGTGTCCATATCCGTCAACAAGTCTGAGCTCCTCCTGGCGAGTTCTACTAGCGGGGCGCACCGCGTCCTCCTCTCGACTCGGCTCGCCGTTAAAGTTTGGCGGGAGCTGAGAAACCTCGTACACAGAGTCTGAGCTGATGTAGACGTAACGACCAATTCGATGGCGCATCAGATCGAGGAAATCCTGTCAATTTGGGATAGTTCTTTTGTTAACCAGGGCAGGAGGGGAATTTTCAATTTCTTTGTATGTCCTATGTAAAGTATGTCCTACTAAAATTCTGAGTTTAATATTCCACCAGGCCTTCTACCACTTTAAAATAAGGAATCACCCCTGGATCAAGATGAATGACGTTTGATGTAAATGAAGACAAAATAGAGTACGTGACACGCGGGCGCTGTTACGTGACACGCTAGTTTTGATTGCGTGACAGTAGGAGAAGCGCGCGAACCCGATACGAGAGGGAAAATCTCCAGAGGTTAGTCTAGACCCAAACAAAGGTGATGTGTTCTTATGTGGAATTCCAGCAAATCCTGAATATCTCTTAGATACCAATATTGGTATATTCCTTGTGGCATAGACAGATCTATGTACAGATAGTCATGTAATTCAGCGGGGAAATAGTGTAATATATCTGCTTGAGTTAAACAATATTAAATCCAAGATTCTATCCGGCATTCTTTTCTTCTTACCCTTAGTTGCTTTGCTTGATAGGAGCTGAAGTCGAACACCACATCAAAGAAGAACTTGGACTCCGCGACTTTCTTTAACTGGGTGCAATCGTGGATAATAAACCGGTCGCACTTGACGTGTGTGACGAATGGCTTTATACGATGGTAACTATCCCAGTACCAATTCCCTCGGTTCACTATAGTGATATCTGTAGCTGGTTGAATATTCAGTAAGGAGACGAGTTCGCTTCCCATTAAGCCATTTCCTCCGAGTACAAGAAATTTCTTGACTGTTCTGTACTCTGCGTGTATGTAGCTTACGGTGGCTAGCAAAAGCACTGTACGGCACGTTATTGAAGCCATGTTTAATGGAAAGCGTGGCCTTGTTAGGGCCTGAGGCGATCACATACAGAGGGGGAGGGGGAGGGGGCATTGGAGGGCTCGCATGATTATTCTTGAATCTTTTTTCAAGTGCTCCTCGCATGCTAGACTTTTTATTTACGCTCAAATATGAAAGGCAGAGTATCCCGAACGCTCGTTATATTTTGCTGGTTGAGCTCACAAGTGTTCCAGGAACCATTCAGTGCCCCTTCTAGAATTAATATCGATAACAAAGAAAGAGGAGAGCTCCTTTTTTCCTTATTCCTTATTCGGATAAGAAGTTAAAACGAGGTCGGGAGTTATGAAATACCATTTCCTTTTTCGAGAACTCTTTCGAAAGGAGTCGTTAAAGCGAAATCGGGCGTTATGAAATTTCATTTCCTTTATTGAGAAATGATGAGCAAACACTGACAATCCTCTTCATAGTCAATTCCTTATTCGGATAACTCGTAAAACGAAATCGGACGTTGAGAGATTCCATTTCCTTATTCGCTAAAACTAACTTGAATAAGGAACAGTTCCCTATTCGTGTCTCTGCACTAATCTATTTGTTTTGTGAGAGCCTTATCTGGTAGGCAAGGTGTTAATTGACAACAAGCACTATCTGTCAAATTGTGGTTTTGTTAGCAAGGTCAAATTCCTTCTACACGCGTACGTAGTCAAGTAAAGCGTGAATATTTCTCCTCTAAATATATTAATGCGTTTGGAAGGAAAGCCTAGATGAGAGGTAGATTTCCCCTCTTTTCCTAGATTCATTTGTGAAAGCGATTGCACGCATTGCGTAATTTGACCTTTTGTAGCAGATAGAGTCTCATGTTCACAGCTCCGCTTAGCAGCGAGCACGTTAAAGCATCCAAATTTCCCGGACGAAAATGCTGTTGGACTTGTTCTGAATAAACCGTAATGCCTAAATGCTGTTTCAACTCGAATTAAAAGGTAGCATGTAAGTAACCCCCGGATTTGAAAAAGGAACTGAGCGAATAAGGAAACAGACGAAAAAGGAACTGCGAATAAGGAACCAACTTCACTCTGGTCTCCTTTTTCGCATCGAAACCAATTTCAGCCTTGATTTCGACGATCAAACAGGCTTGCCATCAACTCAGTCAGTCTCAGTGTTCTTGGCTTGAATATTTTTCACGATCACTCTACTTAGAGTGAAGAAACGCTTTAAAAAAAAGTTTTTAACACACCCAGCCTGAGTTTAAGAACATGCTAAGAACATGCCGAGACTTAGATAGCAGAAAAATATTGCGTTTTCAATGAGATGCGTTCTAAAATGCAGAATCAGATTGTCTTGATAATAATAAAATTGAATACACACACCTTCCCTGCTAGCAGAGGCCTCTTTTCTCTGTATTTGCAGAGGCCTCTTTTCTCTGTATTTGAAATACAGAGAAAAGAGGCCTCTGCTAGCAGGGAAGACTAACCGGAGTTTGATTCATAATTTGCGACTAAACCCATGCAAAGCATATTAGCATATGTGATAACTTTATTCCAATAAATACCAATACAGGTGTATTAGGATAATATACAATGTAGGCTGGCTTATATGCCTATCCTCTATTCATAATATTTAATTACATCATCACAAAATTTCAGGACTAGGCTCGTAATGGAGTCATCTGTTAAGCTCATAATATACAAAAAAAGGTCTTTTGGCCTTAACAGTTTGAAAGAGTTATTGATTGCAAATAGATCATTTAAAAATACTCGACGTATATCATTGACATAGTCGCATTCCATTAAGGTATGGTACTCATCCCCAACCTTATTTTTTTCAAATTTTTCACAAATCCTTAATTCATAAGGTAAATTTTTATAGCGGCCTGTTTCAATTGCTAGTTTGTGTGGCGAGACACGCAATCTATTCATAGATTGTCGGCGTCTAACATTAGCTTCTGATAAATATTTTTCTAGTTTAAAATTTGTCTTGATCTTGCAATAAGTACGTAGCTTTCCACTATTTTGATTTAACTGTGCCTGGGTTCTCCAAAATGTTGCATAACTTTTATATAGTACTTTCTTAACACATTGACCCCTCAACCGGACTGTACCGGCTTTGGGAAGTACCCACAACCCAAAAAATTCATAAATGCAAAATAAACACAACAAGATGAAGATACTCAGGCATCAGTCTAAGGGATAAATGGTCTTGCAGATATGCATCCAACCAAGGTGTTGGCATCTACTCTTAAGCCAAATAATAGCACAGGTTCTTTGACAAATCTCAAATCGAACAAGGAGAGAAAAGCAGAAACACCCCTCTCAATAAAACGCTCAAAATACCACACAAGGGAGAGAGATCAGCAAACACAGCTCAAGACACGAATAGATACCTTTATTCTGATCCTCCAGGTACATTTCCATGGCCTCGAAACACAATGTCCACTCCTTGAAGGCTTGTACAACCACGAAGATGTATTTACGGATTGCAAAGCATTCTGGGAGATCCAGGGGAAAATACACGAGGGGAGGGCCAGGCAACACTCCTCTCCCCAAAGTCAGATGTTTTTTTATAAGTCTTTTCACCACCCCAAAGCCAAACAAATCAATTCCAGGTCATACAGACCCAGAATAGCAGTGTAAACAATTTTGGAATCAATTTGGTTTCAGAAAAGACAGCATTTAGGAGAGCTGTGGTGATTCATTAGAAAATTATTTTCTCATCCAGGCAAAGCCAAACAAGAAAAAATCATCATGAATCCACCTTTGCTTGCAAATATCCATAAGCAAAGCACTCAATTATGCCCCAAAAGACTTCATGATGTCCTGAGACACTCTCCTAATATGCTCATAGCTGTATTTTTTATGAAAAATACGAGCAACCATCAACTTGTGCTGGCTTCAGCACAACGACGAGGGATTAAAAGTGGGGACCGCAAAGCACTGTTGGAAAGCTTGGATACCGCTGACTATGTGCAGCTGTGTTTGACTCTGACGGGCTGTATAAAACTCAGAATAGGGGGGGAGGTATCTGTTTTCAGTCTGTTTTTTGTAAATTCAGCTCAAAAAAAGCCAGGAGTCAATGGGTTAATATATTTTCCATGGTATGAATTTGTTGGCCTTCAATATCTATTTCCTGTAGTGTTTTTAAATCACACTGTAATGGTCGTGATTGGAAGCCTTTTTGCACGAACGTGTAAGCACGCATACGATTTTTAGTTTCTTTATTTTCACAATCTCGTGCGTATGGTCAAACTGAAATCAATGGGCACTAAATTACACGTCTAAATTGAGTAGAGAGTAGTTACTATTGAATATTAGTTATAACAAACAAAATGGTTTCACTCACCAACGTTGGTGGGTCTCTAGAAAGGCTTCTATCTCACGTTTGTCCTGTTAGGTAATCAGTTCTTACGGTAATTTGATATTTATTGTACAACACGGGCTACGTAAGTAATCATTAACTGTCGTAATCAATCGATAAAATTTTATGAACGCATAACTGAATACCGTTACACACACCAAGCAAATAGGGAATTGATAAACCTTACAGGGACATTAGATGTTTAAGAAAGGCTGATCTTTGCCGTTTCCCCCACTAAGGTGTTTTCATATATCCTACTTTTTATTCGGCACCAATATTTTGCCACCAAGGGAAGAAATTTGTAATTTTAGTGGGGTTTTTTCCAGTTCTCCATATATAGTTAAATTTGTAGATTTTGAGTGGACTCCTAGTATACGCTTGAAAAACTTCATATTGACAGCTTTCGCGCGATGGTACGGGTTTTGGCACGTCAAGCGCGGTCGCTTAGAAACGCACACGCATGCGCAACGAAAACCGTTTCGACCCATGGCAGAGGTATCTTTTCCTTGCGAACGCAAGCACAGCGAAATACAGAGAAAAGAGGCCTCTGCTAGCAGGGAAACACACACCCTAATTCTCTTTCGATATATTATGCATACTTCCTAACTTACTATGGTCAGCGGTCACATTTCTAAGCCATTCAAATGAGACAGTGGTATATAACCCCAGGGACATAGAATACAATCAGTTCTTCCTTTCGTGCTACTACAGGTCAGTGAGTCAATTTGTATATTTTGTTTTGCATCGGACCGCGAGCTCTTTATCTTTCTACTTCTTTTCAGAAGGAAAATGGCAAGCAAAGATGATAAGAAGAACCATATTGAACCTGAAATAACCGTTATTTCTCGTGAACCAGCGTGGGAAACACAGTCTACGAAGGATAAAGACGAAGAAGCATTGGAGTTTGATGTTGACGAACTGAAAGACCAGCTTGGTATATCTCATATGCTCGAGACAATGAAATTCTTGGTCGAGCAAGTTACTGCAAAACAGGCAGCTACCTCGAATTCTAACGCCAGTGAGACTAATATTGCAGGGAAAACGTCCGACTCGGACGGTTCCGGTTTTGACCCGTCGGCTAGCCTTTACCGGCGGTCGGAGATTATACTCCTGACAAGGAGAGTAGTGCTAATTTGTCGCTGGACTCCAGCGCAGCAGCACAGTTCCTACCCTCTTTCTTTGAGGAAAGGGAGGGCTATGGTCCTAAGGTTATAGACGTTATTGCCGGGCGTGTCAACGACGCATGTTCTAAAAACCTTTGGAGGAGAAGCTCAATGAGCTGCAGAATAAATATAAGATTCCAGAAAACTGCAAATTTCTCTGCGTTCCTAAAGTAAACGTGGAATTGTGGCATGATCTAGAGCCAAACACCAAGTCCAGAGATTTAGGACTGCAAGAACTTCAAAAGAATGTGGTAAAAGCGGCACAAATGTGAACTTTAGAAGCACACTAGCATACACACATTGGCACCAGTCGGGCCAAGACGGGACGCTAGCACAGTCTATTACCCGTGCAGTTCGGCAACCATGGACAGCTGTTTCGTCCTTATTAGGACTCGTCAGCATGGCATAGCCGGTTTGCCTCAGTTAAACTTCATCGGCAAAATAAACTGCAGGGCGACTTCGACTCGAACGAAGTGCTTTAAACCACAGCTTAGATCCATGTGGGATCTAGAGCTGCGACCGGGCTAGCGTGATGCCAATTGTGCGGATCACGCATGCGACCTTTGCTAGTCTAAAACTCCGTCGGATAGCCAAACTATCCTTGCGAGTATGTATACATAAATGTGAACTTTAGAAGCACACTAGCATACACACATTGGCACCAGTCGGGCCATTTGTCATGCTGTTTGACTCTATCGCCGGTAGAGCAGTTGATCCTAAGGATATCTTGCCGATGCTGGCTGATTCTATTACCCTATTGGGGCATGCGCCTTACTTGTGCTCTCTAAAGAGGCGAGAGCTACTGAAACCTGACATAGCTCAGGCCTACCAGGCAGTGTGCAGCAAATCCAATCCTGTGGCCACCTTTCTTTTTGGGGATGAACTCCCTAAACATGTCAAGGACATAGGTGAAGTTAATAAAATTGCTAGAAGGACACTAGCTCGAGTGAGTTCATCGAGACGTGGGCGCTCTTTTGATTACAAATTCTCAAACAACAACAACAACACTGGTCAATCCATGCGTGGCAAGCGGAGTGCTTTTTTAGGATTACGAAGGTTCCCAGACCGAAGGACAAGGGGAAGCAACTACCAGTACACACAGAAGAATTACCAGAACTCCAAGGACAAAGCTTGAATGAGGTACCTATGGTTCATGCAGGTAATCTGCAGCACCACATTGAAAACTGGCGTAAAATCACCAGTGATCCCTGGGTACTAGAAACTGTATCGGGATATCATTTGGAATTCAGTTAGTCTCCTTTGCAAAATGAATTATTTAAACCGCCTCCATTTGGCGAAGATGAGGAAAAGCTTATTGATGAGGAGATCACTAAGTTAAAAAGCAAAGGAGCCATCAGCAAGGTTTCTCCCTGCATTTGGGAATTCATTTCAAATATCTTTCAAGTACCAAAGAAAACTGGTAATATGCGCCCAGTGATTAATTTAAAGCCCTTGAATAGTTTTGTACAAAAGATCCATTAATATTAATGTGGCCTTAGATGCCATCGCAAAGGGTGATTTTATGGTGTCAGTTGATTTAAAAGATGCTTATTTTAGCATTCTTTACAAGCCTGATCGTAAATATTTAAGGTTTAGGTGGAGAAATAACATTTATGAATTTTCATGTTTACCCTTCGGCTACAGCCTAGCCCCCAGAGTTTTCACCAAGGTATATTGAGCTTAACTACCGATCTATTGAAAGAGACAAAACTCAGGCCTTAACTTCCAATCATCACTTTGATCAAAATATCCAGATTGGCTCCCAGGCAATGTCTGATATCAACTGGGTAGTAAATAACATTTCAAGTTGAATGGCTCTATGTTTGGGTATAACCCAGTTGATGTTTATATAGAATGTGATGCTAGTTTATCTAGCTGGGGTGCAGTTTGTAATGGGCAGTCTACGAATGGTAGATGGTCTTTGCCTGAGTCTAGTCATCATATAAACTATTATATATCATAATAACTAGAGTTATTGGCTGCTTTCTATGCTTTGCAAGCTTTTGTTGAAAATCGAAATGGTATTCATGTGAGACTCAGACTTGGTAACTCCACAGCAGTTGCTTTCATCAATAATATGGGTGGAATGAAATCTCCAGCTTTGGATGCACTTGCTGCTATTATTAGGGGGTGGTGTATTTCAAGGAATATTGTTGTTTCTTCCTAGCATATCCCTGGTACATGTAATTGTGAAGCTGATGCTTTATCTAGAGAATTCACTTCCAATTCAGAGTTGTCTCTTGATCAGGACGTATTTAATAATCTTGTTACAAAGACATTCATGCCTGAATTAGATCTCTTTGCATCTAGGTCAAATGCAAAATTGGACCGATTTGTTGCATGGCACCCGGAACCGGGTGCACATGCCATTGATCTAATTTCCGATGTTATGCTTTTCCCCCCTTTAGTCTCTACACTCGGGTCCTGGCCAAGATTCGCAACGACAGTGCATTAGTTCTCCTCGTTGCTCAAACATGGACAACACAACCATGGTATCCTCTATTGTTACAACTCTCCATAGCTCAGCCAATACTGCTTCCACGGATGGACCATCTGCTGACACTTCCTCACAGTCAGGAGCTGCATCCCCTGAAAGACAGGCTGCACCTGGCAGGATGGATGTTATCCGGAGATCATTGTCTGCAAAGGGATTTTCTGATGAGGCAATCCGAATCATCTCTGCACCTTGGTCAACTGGGACTGACAAGCAGTACAATACAGTTTGGAAGAAATGGTGTTGCTGGTGTGATCAGAGGAAAGTTGATCTACTTCAAGCACCTGTGAGGGAGGTAGTCAATTTCTTAGGGACGAGTTACAGCACAATAAATACCTATCGTTCAGCCTTGTCCACTACCTTGTATAGCGTGAACAATGTTGCTGTCGGTTCACACCCTCTTGTTACAAGACTACCGAAGGGTGTATAAAAGGCTGAAGACTCCTTCTGCACAATATTCGTCTACCTGGGATGTCTCTAAAGTGACTAGTTATTTGAGGACTTTGTTTCCTTTGGAGCAACTTTCTTTAAAGACTCTTACTTTTAACACTGTTATGCTCTGTGCATTGTCATCAGCACAAAGAGAGCAAACCTTATGTGCTTTAGATTTGAGGTATATGAATTTGAGCAATGGATGTATAGTTTTTGACATAACAGAGTGCCTGAAAACCAGTAGGCCTAGAAAGCCTTCTTTAAAGGTTGAGTTTTCTTGTTTGAATCGAAGATAAATCAATATGTCCTGTTGTTACCCTCAAAGAGTACATAAATCGCATAAGTTCCCTGAGAACTTCTAGTGGGGAATCAGTATCAAAGTTGTTCATCTCGTTTATTAAACCACATAAGGCAGTGTCCACTGGCTCAGCAGCAAGGGGTGGATTAATACTGTAATGGCTGCAGCTGGCATTGATACTGATACGTATAAAGCACACATTGTTAGAGGTGCTGCTGTTCCAGATAAGTATTTAAAGGGTGTTCCTGTTGATGAGATTCTCCGCATGGCGGACTGGTCCATTGAGCGGACCTTTTATTATTTGAGAGAAAATTTTGTTGCAAAATAATTCTAAGTGTTGAATTATATTAAATCATCTTACCAGTTAAGTTTGTTGATATATGTGTTATGTCTTATGGCTCAGGTACTTTGAAATCGCATAATTATCCCATAATGTGGAGCATATCGAAAGAGAATTTAAAAATTTCAGTTGAGACTGGACCGTTATGGGCCTTATTTTGGGGGCATTTTAAGGCTGAATATGTTCATAACGATGTTCTTAAATTTTAGTGTATATAAGAATATAATACCCAATGAATTATTACAAAGGGAATTACACTAATGATCAATAGTAATAATAAGATTGTTACTATGAGCACAATTTGTTTCTGCATTTTAGAATATCACATCAGGAATAAAACTGAACAAAAAATCTGCTATCTGAGCCTCGGCATGTTCTTAGCATGTTCTTAAAATTTAGTAAAATCTCAGGCTGGATGTTCTTATAAAATGGTTCTTATAAAAAAGAGTGTATTATTTCTATTGATCATTTGTTTAATTCTTCTAATAATTAATTGGGCTGTATATTTTTATACTTAAAATTATGAACATATTTTAGAACATTTCCAGCCAATTAAATAAAAAAATAAGAAAGGCCCAGTCTCATCTAAAAATAAGCCGTTCTTATAAAAAGAGTGTATTCCGAATAAATACACATCTGAGTGTTTTTCGAGACCTTTATTCTAGTATAAGATACAATTACAGGAGGTGACCGTGATAATATTCCAGACAAGCACTGAGATTATGGTAAACCTGTGCCTCAAGCTGTCAAGAGGACCGTATATCACTTTTATATGTACTTTGCTTCCCGAGTGTTTATACAAAGCTCTCTTTATACCTCTATGTACCCATCGGTGCCAATAGAAGATATTGGTTCCTCGGCGAATGATTCCCACCATGTGGCGTACAATTTCTTTAAACTATTTGTGTGTTTAAGGGGGAAAGAGTTGCTTCAGCATGGGCGTACCTAGCTCAGGGCTCGCATTTCTTAGTTTGAAAAAGAAAATATAGTAAACGCAAGCGGATAACATCAGTAGATTTCTATCAGAGGCCGGTTCCGCGTTTGAGCTACAGCTGTCTTCTCAGCGGATCACACATCTCACGTAGTCTGACAATATAGAGAAGTCGGGAAACTTCAAAAGACGTTTTCGGACTGATATTTTTCCATGAGTAGAGAACACATCAGAGAGGGGGAGGGGGTTTGGGGGGACCGCATTAGCAGACGATTGAAAAAAAGAATGAAGAAAATGTTGTTTTTTGCTGAATAATAACAAGGAGTTATTATTCTGAAGTCTCAAGTTTCAATGTCATCTACAAAGCAACTGTGAAAAATACACACTATATGTTTCGTTAGTGGGCAATTCCCCAACTTTTCTTCTTTTTTTATATTAAAATCAATGAATTGATCTTTTAGGGTTCTCTCCGTGTTAAGAAACATGTATGATATCTTTTAGGGCGTTTTTTTTATTATAAATTCTAAGCGTTGCTTTTATTGGTTCATAGTGCTACCGCGGCCACTTTGACAGTTTTGTGACAAAAAACAATTTAATTGTTTTTAATGAGGATGCGAGAAACGTGCTATCTGATTGACATGAATATCACTTGCCAACCAACTAGGCAAAAAAGGACTTGATTGCATGCTGCATGCTGCCTAATTATTCTAAAAGACTTTGATTCTCTCATGCTCCCTAACTATTCTTAAAACTCTTTATTGACGATGGTGGTAGCGCGCGTCGCCCTGTTGACACGCCTAACGAGTCTTTAAGGTCACATTTTCCGACTAGCGATAGCCCCCGTACCCTCTAGGAACTTGTTTTCTTGTCAAAACTGAGATCTCTCGTGTTTTGCTTACGGTGATTATACAATCCTAATCTTATCGGTTGATATATTGTTGTTACGACCCCTTGCTTTTCAAAGTGTGCTACATCATGGCTTTCCTAAACGCATTTATCAGGTTTTTTAGACTATTTTTGAAGTACAGATATTATTCTATTCGAAAGCTAAAATGTAAACCAAAACCTTACCCTTATCGTGCGCTGAATGCGGTTTCTAAGAGCCTCAGGCTGAATTAATCGCAGATAAAATTGATTCAACCTGTGATGATAAACCCCCTGATACAATCCAGTATTCATTTTCGCGTTTTCTTTTCACCTACATTACATGAATGAAATGTGAATTTGAATTAATCGTCCAACGCACGAATAAATACATAGCATAAAGGGACGAGTGATCTTTTGGTAGGGTGGGGTAGTGCAAGTGACAGGGGCGGGGCTTGTCGTGCGACATAATGTTTCAATTATGACATTTTATTGTTTCCTATTTGATTATAGCTCATCTGGCTGCTAGCTATGAACTGAAAGGAGGAGATGATTCGCGCTTTCATAAAAATGAGAATTATTCGGAAATTCAAACTGACAGTGAAGACTAACTTGTACGTGCGATTCTCCACGTTTACAGTATATACACCCTTAAACATCATGGAGGGCGGAACAGTTTTATTTTATTTTTCAGATATTCACTGCGCGCGTGAACGCTTCTAATTCTAAAAAAAGAATCTCAAGGAATGGTTACCTGGTCAACCACCGGCAGTGCTTGTATGTTCGAAACTCTTTATTCCGGCAAACATTTGCTCTCAATTATTCGGCATTTTTTTACCAACCTACTTTTAAGATTTTAGAATATTAAAAAAGAAAGTAAGAAGACGGAATAAAGAGCACGTGCTAGCTTAAAGTCCAACCCATTAGTTAGATATATCTCTTGCGTGTACTCTTGTAAAATAACATTCCTTCGAAAAGTGTTTATTGCTCAGATCTAATCATTGTTAAAACACAATTTAAGGCTCGCATTTCCAATAGTAATGTCTCGAAACACGCCTACTTTCTAAAAGAATATTCACACAAGTTCTAGTATCACCTAACATGCCAGACGTGTAAAAATTGTCAATTTAAAAATATCGCTGTTTAAATCTTTCCGCCATAATAACTGAAAGCATATCAGAAATAGGGCGTTGTTGGCGACTTGTGCTAAGACAGCCTTAATCTCCACTCAGCCCTACTGGTGACGAAAACAATAATCGGGAGATGTTTCGGAGTGAGACAGTATCCCCCCCCTACCTCACTCTCCTATCAGACTCAAACCAGTCTCTTCACCTACCAAACGGTCTCATTCGACCCCACCCCCCCCCTAAATCGCAGCTCTGTATCACCGTAAAGGGAGCGGATACGTTTTTCTTTTCACCGAAAAATCTTATACGAGTTGGATTTTTTCCTTCAAAACGCCATACATTTGCATAAAATATATTTTAAAAGTGATTAAATTTCCCTGATGTCTCGTCTAGCTATTGTGACTTTTTTCGTTTGACAAACAAGATGCATTAGGTCATGGTCTCTTGGTCCTGTCTAATGGGCTTGGTATGATAAAATTAAACCGGCCTTCATATTCAACTAACGGTTCATTTAAGCTTGCCTGAAGCTTCTTAATCGATATCGTTTTCTGCGAATTTCCTTAAAACATATTTAAAAGTAGAACATATTTACGCCTACGTATTCTTATGCACTTTTTCATTTTTTTTTGGGGGGGGGAACCCACTTATTGTCTTTTGTAACAAGTCATTGACTCATTTTTTTATCTTTCTCTTTCTTACTAAGTAAGTATTATTTTTCTGGTTGCGAAGGAGCATTGTAAATCTACTTGAGATATCTGTCGAACCAAAGCATAATAATATCGACACTCATTATTGTTACTTGGTGACAAAAGTAAACGTCTTTTTCCAAATTGACTTAGAACATTTAGTGTTTGCTTTGAGGTATGGAAACAATCCAGAGTGAATGAGTGCCAACGCAAAGTGGGAAACCAGGTTTAATTTAGCCCCTATGGTAAAGTAAATACTCGGATAATGACGGCCTAAGAGAACAGCTAGCAGAAGTAAATTTTAAAATATGCCAACTTTTTTTTCAAGCGTTAGATCTCAGACAAAAAAAGTAGATAAAGGCACGATGCTATAAAATCCCCATATAAATAAAACGTACAAAGCGAGTGGAAAACATTTATCATTGATAATTGTCATCGTCATTTTTGCCAATATCCAGCAGTCTATTCAAGTTATCACCAAGTGACAGCAACATTTTATCCATTTTAGATTAAGGATTCGAATTTTATTTGCCGACACTATTCGTTTTAAAATTTATGGAATGAAGCTCTATCAACGATAAATAAAGCCTATTTTGATTTGCAATTTACCCCAAATAGTCGACACTCTTTCCTCCCAACGAATATCAGGTTTGAGCAATTAAAGCAACCAAATCTGGATCCATTGTTCCCATTTTTCAGGTTTTCTTTCACACCTAGGTACAAATTAAATCAAAGGACAAACAAACTGGATATTGATTATTATTTATACGAGTTGCCAAATTTTACACCTGGAAAAATCTCTCTATTCTCTAAAATGTCTCTATTCTTAGATATCATCCGAAAAATTTCATCCACTGTGTTATGATATTCTCGCAGGAGTATTTCGGCACCACATCGTTAGCCTCACTAGGAAAACCCACATCAATTTCAATTGGAATAAATCTGTTTTCTGTGAATGCAATATTCTTATCAAGTGAACTCTCAAAATTCCCCTCTGAATCAAACTCCAAATCTCGGTAGTTTTTTCGCGTTGTTTCTTCCTTTTTACTTGGAGGGAAGGAAAGAGGTCGATTTTTTGTAACAGTTGGTTTGTTCTTCTGGCCTTGAGCTACGCCGAAGGGAATGGGGACAAGAGAAGATTTCCTTTTTCGTACATTTACAGATGTTGCTGGCTGCTTTCGAGGTATTGGTTTTTCGGGTTTCACTTTTCGAAACTGGCTTTCGGCTGTTCCGCCGTTGTCATCAATAGGCAAAAAGGAGATGGCATTGTTGTCTTTGTCGGCGGCTTTTCCAGAAGCGTCGGCGATAGGAGCGTTCTTGATGAGTGAATTAAGCTTCGAAGTGTAAAGCAACGGGTCGGAGTGCCGCCGCTGAGACAAATCAAGAGAACGGACCTTAACCGCCGTCGCCGGGTCTGATTTATTTCCCTGACTTTCCGTAGATAAATCCTCTGCGTCATTTTCCAGAATTGGGCAAAATCCTAAGCTTGGTTTAAGTGCAGTCAAAGATACCGCGGGTTCAGAAAACCTTCTGACTTTTCCTTTAGTAAACTTTGCCGGGAAATGCATTCTTAAATAAGAACCATCCCTGTAAATCGATGGTAATGACACCGCTCGTACTTGCCTGCCCGGTATTGGGGCTTCGGCATTAGTATCATCACATAGTGCCGACGTGGATCCCCGTAAATAATCCTCATTTTCTGAAATTGTCTGTAGCCCCGACGGAGAGGTCGAGAATCGCTCCACGCAGCTTCTCCTCCGTTTTCCCTCAACCGTAAAAGGGATAAAGGGCTCGTTAAATACATGGAAAGACTTTCCATCGAAAATGCTCTCTACCATATTTAGTGCTTGCCTCAGATCTCTATAGTCAGTCAGATGGTTGAATTCTTGCGACACCCCCGCAAAACGTGTAGAGTGTTTACGTCGAGTAACACCACCGACTAAAATAGAATTCACGAAAACATCGATATGATATTCAAAACAATGTCCCCAAAGACCGCGCTAGGTCTGTTTGTAACAGTCGAGAGGAAACAAAAAACGATGACGGCTGACAAAGCCGTCTCACATTTATATGTATTCAGAAGACGTGCAAAAGTCTGTTTAGTTCTGTCACGAGACAGGCGATTATGGATACAGGATCTGTCACTTGTCCACGGCGATATGGTCGTACATTTGGCGTGTTATCGGTGAGTCGTTTTCTACTCAATATAATGGGGATATCTCACTGTCAACTAATAGTATAATCGCACGAACAAGAATAAATTGTGGGTGACAGAGCAAAGTTGTTGGTTAGCCGCAAAAGACGAACAGCGCCTTTAGCCTATTTTGACGATATCTCCCTTTGGCTATCAGTTGAATCATCACTAAATCTAATTGCAGATCCCACATTCGATATCATGGTCAAAAATAGCTTGTTCTATAACCTCTGCAGACACGGGGTGATTTTGGACCCCTAGGTCAATATAACACGCACTTTAGTATACATCATGACGTCATATGACCATATAAGGCCGAAATTTACCGCAGAGATTTGTAGCTATAATATACTTTGTGGGATTATACACTGACTAACGAAACCGATGTTAGAGAAATGGAGAAAAATAAAAGTATAAAAAAAATAAATAATAAAATTAAAGACCGCACACTGTGCGTTATTTCTTGACAAATATCCGTTTTGTCGTTTAAAAAGATAAGGTATTTGTAAAATAGGGGAGCGACAAACATTGCGTGCACTTACTCGATAAATCTATTAATGAGATAAAAATAAGAAAACAAAATAGCACTACACAAAACAGCGCATGCGCACACTTATCCGTATGAGACATCACGGTCACGTGAGAGCAGAGGGGCCTTTAATCTTCAGTCGCGAAATAAGACTCGAGAATATTGGGAATAGGAGAGTGCTTAGGATGCAATGAACTCTGGAAATAACCGGGAAAGAAACTCGAAAATATTGGAAACAGGAAAGCATTGATGATGCAATGAACTCTGGAATTAACCAGCAAAAAGGACTGGAGAATAATTAAATCGAGAGAGCTGTGAAGATGATGAGCTCTAGAATCACTGACAACAAAGTATGCGGAGTATCTTCCCACAACTCTTTGCGAAGCGTTCGTTTAACAGACGGGAAGACAGGGGGGGGGGGGTAAACTCCGCCATCATTTTGTTACATCTTTTATTGTCCCCTGACCTCCAGAGTTGTGGGAAGACACGAGGAAGGTGAATCAACCAGGAAAAAGCCTTGTACAATGTGTAAAATACAAAAAGAAGACTGATCTCGGATTGTCTCTATTAGTATGGTCAGGATATGAGAAATTATAAACTGCCTTGTATCGAAAATGAACTAATAAACGCCGTGGTCGTTTATTAAATTTCGATGGTTCGGGGGGGGGCGTTCAATAGATAGGAGGCGATTATTAGAGAGGGGGAGTTCATTATAAACTATAAAAATGTAACAAACCCAAGCAGCGCAGTGGGGTTCTAATTTCAGTAAGATTGACTTTGAAATTGTAACCTGCGTAGCTAGCATTTCTTGCCATTAAGTAAGACGCTACTTACCAGTGTTGAGTAAGCAAGAAGACAATTAAATTTGTTTCATATTGCCGGAATTCCTATTGGAGGGGAGTGTTAAATGGAGAGCGGTGTTTGTTAGAGCGGGGCGTTAATAAGAGTGTACTGATATTTCTTATGCTCTCTTGATCATCTACGACTCCCCAGCCATTCCACAGGAAAAGTGAACTGCCAACTGCCATTCCACAGGGTGTGTTAAAATATTTTCCGGATTTTGCCACCTCTTAGAGTATAAACTACGATAACGTTTTTTTCCGATTCTGCCATCTCTTAGGGTTAAAAATTCCTTTGACCTCATGTAATAACTTTCAACGCAAAATGTAATCTTAACGCGAAATGTAATAAATTTCCAACGCAAAATATAATAAAAGTTTAACGCGAAATGTAATAACGCAAAATGTAATAACTTTATCTATTGACTAATAATCAAAATTTTTGTTGGTATGGCGTGACATTATTCCCGATTTAGTTTGAGAAGTGACAAAGTCCAGGGTGCATATAAATGATAGCGACAATCAAAACCGCACAGTATCTCAGCTTTACAGACCGTGATTTAGGGAGGATTCCCCATCTCAGGGTGCTGACAGAACCACTGCCAAGTGTTTGGATGTTATTACATTTTGTGTTATTACATTTCGCGTAAAATTATTTATTACATTTTGCGTTGAACAGTTATTACATTTCGCGTTAAACATTTATTACATTTTGCGTTGAAAGTTATTACATTTCGCGTTAAGATTACATTTTGCGGCGTAACAGGAAGACCATTGTTCTAGCCGCGCCACCCCTAAGCGTGTGTCCTCAAGTAGCTGTCAAAATTAACCAATCACATGAATTGTCATATGTTGTAATTTTACTTCTATTTCTTGTCAAAATAAACGCGCTACATGAAAATTGTCTTGTTTCTTCGCACTATGTGTTCTCCGGTATACCGACCTGGGGTATCGATCTCATGTCTTTAGCGAAAACAACACCAAAACTATCAGCCCTTTTGCTCTCTAAAAATATTGGCGAACGAATCATAAGTGAGCTTGTTTACGTATTTAATTTCGAAGATTCTTGTTGCACTAACGACAGCACTCACTACGTGAGTTTTGTTGACTACGCAGGCAGCGAGGTTTTCCTTGAAGGTAGAGCCCCGTGTAAGGGAGAGGTCATTTATTACTGGGAGGGGGGGCAAATATGTAGTGGGGGGGGGCTATCTCTTTTGGGCGCCAACTTAGGGGGGGTCACCTTTTTTTGGGCTGTCATTAGAGGGGGGGTCACATTTTTTGGCGCCGAATTTAAGTCTGGTTTTAATAAAATACTGAGCAACAGAGTCATTGTTCAAATGTAAATTTTTATTCAGTTCACAATGTTTCCTACTATTGTATATCTAGTTCCATATTGTTCAGGTACAAATCTTTTCTTTATATAAATAAATTTTGAGAATCCCTCTCACGTTGACAGACAAAGCTGCCCGTTCTAATCAGTTGAACAAAACGAATACTTTAAAATGTTGCGAAACCTAGAATGTCTTTGTTAATGTCGTCGACGTCGTAGTCGTTATCTGGCGACACAGGTATTTGTTGTTTATGTGAGACTCTTAAACTAGGGAAAGTGAAGATTTATACTTAAATTAAATAGGAGAAAATTGCCATGCTATACTGTTATATTCAGTTGCACTCAGTATGCATATCAAGTCTCTGTGGTTTTAAAGACATATAATTATTGAATATAAAGATGTTGGGGGGGGGTTGTTGTGGTTGTGGTGGTTGGGGGGGGGGGGGTGGTGAAAGTTTGGGGCACCCGGTCTAGAGGGGGTCACGAATTTTGGGCTTGGATTTCAGGGGGGGGCAAAATTTTTGAGCCCAGGGTTTTGCAAAATTGCCGCACCCCCCCCCCCCCCCCCGGTAATTAATGACCGCTCCCTAAGCGCCTTCGTAAAATTATTGTCTGTTGCGTTTTCAGCAGTGCTGAGGGGCCCCCCTATTTTCAGACATGTGTAAAAATAACAAGAATTATAAGGAAGAACAATCAGTTCGGCCCCCCCCCCTTTCTTGAAACTTTTGCTTCGGCCCCCCCATTGTTTAAACTTCTGAATCCCCCCTTGTAAACGATCGAAAACTGACCGCTCAAGATGGATTGGATGTTATCGATATCCCCAGTGATTCCAGTTCGCTGACCTGATTCTCTATGATGCTGTTTAGCGTGACGATTACAAGCACAAATGCTTTTTATTTCGTTTTCGCTTCGGCAAAAGCACCATTCCTTAAAACTATACCCTGCGCGCAGGGTTGTCTGGGATACCTGAGATGTGCAACTTGTTTGGGCCCTGTCTTGTGACATGTATGACAAAGATTTTACTGCCCACTTTGAATATAATAAGAAAATTTATAGATTCTTGTTTTTTATTGTAAATGCCATATCACAACACTGATTGGGACAAAAAAGGAACGAAGCATCATATTGAGGTGGGGTGGACTCAAGGTGTGCTCCATGACATACAGTAGACGGGGCTGGTCACTTAGGGGTAAATTTATTTTAACACCCAAAGTGAGTCATATTAACAATATAATTTTATTGAAATGTATTATTTTATTTATGTAAGTGCCAATTTATTTTGGAAGTCAAATGAGAAGGCTATAGAATCTCCAGACTATTGAAATTAGAGCATATACATATTTTCAAGATCAACAACACATACAAAGTTCAAATTCTCTAGATTTTATTGAAAATGTAAAAATAAAAATAAAATGACAATGAGGGTATAAAGGTTTTTTTAGGGAAATAATAAAAATTATCTAAAGATAGCACCAAAGTAATTTTCATAGATTTATATATCTTACACGACACATGACTACTGGCATGTTTACCTCTAAATAGATATAAAAGACAAAGCAGCAGGCTTTTAACTTTTCTAGTAAAAGATTTTTTACGCTAATTAATGAAAACTGTTCGATATAATTATAATGGAACTTGTCTGAATTTAAGTTACACCTATGCTGTACTTTATTGAAATCGACAAAAATGATATGTCAATTAATGAGAGAGATCAAGGTATTTTATATAATAAGAAAACAAAATTCATCTTTATGGGAAGACGGTCAAGTGTCCGATGCGAGTAGCCTATTCTTTGATATTCATTCATCAACAAAGCGATTTTTAGGAGACGATTTCCATCAATTGTTACAAACTACTTCTACCTAAAAATAGATTAAGCAATAAAGGTAAATACCTCGAGTCCATTCATGAGTGTCTAGAGAACATTTAATTACGTCTTGAAGTAAACTGTATGAGTGTAAAGCAGTCAGCACATATAATTCTTATCTCGACCATCCACGTGTACGTGTCTCCGGGTCTCTTCGGGTTGCAAATGGAAACACGAGTAAATACAGCGAAATCAATCCAAGCTGAGATGATTTTCCAAAATAATTTGGTAGAAATTAAGGCTATGGTAAAATGTGCAGTTATTAATTCGCGAACCGGGCCTTCAACTGTACAAATAACATGGATCTAAGGGCTGGAATATTAAATTCAAGATGGCGGCCATGACACAGTTTTAAATTATGCAGAAGGTTTCTGGGGGTCGTTTCTCAAAAGTCCCGATAAACCCGGAAAGTCACGCGGTAAGCCCCCGATAAACTTTACGGGTGTTTCTCAAAACGCACGCTATTTTCGGGCCGGAAAAAAATCCCGGTAACTCGCCCGGTAACTTACGGGAGCTCGGGAATTACTTTTAATGCGAAAATTGATACTCAAAACGATGTGTTTCCTTAATATTTTCAGCTGAATTTATAGATCAACTATTCATCTTGAGTAAGCCAAGTTGAAATATCCAATTTGGTGCTATTTTTCCGATTAAATCTAGCCATTTTCAAGTTGTGTCGAGTTGTAGTGAGTTTTCATCACTTGAGGAAACCATTTCACTGCACGGTAAGAAATGAGCCAATCACGGCTACCATCATTTTATGGGATTCCCTACCAGCCAATCAGGTTTCTTTTCTGTCGAATGATTTGACAGTTTAGCTGTCACCGTGCGCCTAAAAAAATGTAAACAACTTTGCGAAGGTATTGGAAGCTTTGCTACTAATGAGACTTTATCT
Organism: Nematostella vectensis; assembly: GCF_932526225.1. Lineage (NCBI taxonomy): Eukaryota > Metazoa > Cnidaria > Anthozoa > Actiniaria > Edwardsiidae > Nematostella > Nematostella vectensis. The sequence continues at coordinate 6,066,017 of NC_064046.1, forward strand.
ACTTGTTTCTTTTTTCGAAAAGTGCCGATGCCACAGCAGTGTTTGGGGTACTAGTTGTCTACAGACATCGACATGTGACCGGGTGGTATTTTGGGTTATTTTAGATTTTGCAAAGATTTTAAGTAAGCGATTTTTGGATTGCGATTATAATTGTTTTACGTATTTTACGGATTGTTTCTCAAACGTGATTCTAATTCGGTCCGTACACGTTTAGGAATTTACTTTCAACATGTTTCAAATTCCTTTAGATTAGTATCAATAGCTTGATAGTGATAATTGAATTAAGTTTAGCGTCCTTTACCATTTCCCAGGAAGATTAGTTTCTAAATTTGACAGGACAATGGACCCTGAGTAATTTGAACGGTAGTAAATTTTAGCGTCCCTAGAAAAATGCGCGTCCCCAAGCGAGTTTAAAAGCGGCTGTTTTTACAGTATCTGTTAGTTTTTAGTTTAGTACCGTTGAGCAAAGGAGACGCATTGCTTGCGCGGCGTGATGCGTGAGCGAGATATGCAGTTGCTCAGGGAAGACAGTCAGCAGAGATAAGCTATAAGCTTAGAGCGCTGTCCGTACGGGTTTGTCATGCCAGTTGTGTTCAGTTTGATTTACCGGTTGTAAGTACTTTGTTTTTAAAACTAGCCTTTGGTTTAGGTTACCTTTTCTCGTGATTTGACTATGTTTGTTATCACTTAAAAGTTATTATTTAATTTGTTAATAAATCCTTATAAGTCCATGCCTTGCATCATGTATTCGTTCTCACGTTGCCTTTCGCTCGATCGTTTTCGTTTCATTCCATTTATTTTTGCCTACTTTTTGGCTGGTGTCAGAACCTGATAGTTTTGCTTTCAGTATTTCATTTGTTTCTACATTTTTCGTAACCGCACGGTAAATGTCAAGTTCCGACGGTTACAGACAAATCTACCATTTTTATTGATATTCAATCATTATTTAGCCCATGTATTTATTATTTCTGAAAATTATAATTATTTTTATCGGGAACCCGTAAACAACCGGGACGCTACCGCAAACTTCGAGAAACGCTCTTCCTCGCCAGGAAAAGTATCCCGAAGACTCTCCCGTTACCCTAACGGGCCCGGTGATTACCGGGAGTTTTGAGAAACGATCCCCTGGTAACTAGGCATTGCGATGACGTAGGACCGTAGGCTAGATACTTCGTGTAAGAAAAAGACTTGTGTAAAATCGCAATGAGTACACTAAAAAAATCTACAATCAATGACGCATAGGCATTGCGCAACATTGCAGATTTCTCGGGACAAAAAAAAAAAACAGTTGCATTTTATGACTGGGTTACCACAGGTATCCCAGTAAATAGATGCCTCAAGCACTGCAACTGCTCGTTTTTTAGGGCCAAAAAATAGGACTTGAAACTCTTACTTAACCAAGTCGCAGGCCTTTTCTTACACCAAAGCTCGTTACGACGCGTTGATGGTGTCACACATGTGACACGTCTCAGCCAATAGCGAGCCTCCGGTCTCTCAGAAACAGGAGTGAACGGCTAGAACCATAGTCTTTCTCTCCTTTCTTCCCCTCCCCCCAGTCTACCTCCCCTTCCCTTGAGCCGCTACGCAGGCTACACTTCCTAAGACTCCTAAACCTTTTAAATTTAGACCCTCTTTTAAGCCCCCTCCCCTGTATAATAGCACAGCCACCGGGATTTTGCGAGAATAACGGGCGGGAAACGGGATTTGGACCCCCCTTCAGGACCCTTTCAACAGCTTTTCTGATGGCGAGGAGACTGGGACTGAAGTACGAGAGCCATCTGTCACCTGTACAGCGGTTTTCCCTGTTAATCAACATGGTGGACAGAAGAAGAAGGGCGATTTACCACAAATAACAAAAAGACTGGAAAAGCGGTGCTATGGAGTCGCTGATCTACCGGCGACAATCCTCTGTTTGTGTGAAATAACAATGGCGAAAAGGTAACGAGCGACTTATAGGTAATAGATAAAATGAAATGATTTGTAAACTCAGCTGTGAAAGGTGAACTACTCGCTCCGATCTTGATTGTTTTCCGCAAAAACAAATCTAGCCCTAGCTATGGTTATACTCAATCAATTTATCAATCAATTAACTTTATTTATTCATGGTAGTAATTTTAATACACACATATGGTTTTTAAATTAGTCTCGCATATCTTAAAAATAAATACTCCCAAATATAAGTACTATTCCAACTAGATTTTGAATAATATGATTTTTCATGATAATGTTTAATGTTATACTTATGTACTTCAGCGATCTTTTGAAATTGCTCAAAGTACTACAGGGTCTGTGATAATTTGGGTGCTTATTCCATTCAACTACCCTGTGATAATTAGGACCGCTTGAGAGCATTTGTTCTGGTTTGGCAATTTAGAGAGCTAGGTTTTTACCCCCTGACCTGGGTTCAAACCCTGTTCCTCTTTCTTGAGAGTCCTCTGGGCTATTATGCCAAATCCCAAGGATTATAAACCAAGCAAGGCCTTATTAAGAAAGTATGACACCTAGATTTACTGGAATATTATATAGTTCTTAAATTTATATGATTATTATAATAAAACTTATACCACGCCCCTAGCCAATACATACTGTGCTATTTCCCAATTAAGCCTTTTCATAAATTACTCTATAAGTTGTATATGTAGTAAATGTCAAATGTCACAGTTGGTCTTTTTTCTTGAAGTATGGCTGGGCGTGGCGGGAGTAGTAGGGCTAGGCAGCGGCGGCCTTTGACGGACAGAGGCCGGCATAGTCTGCATCAAGAGCAAGGAATAATGGCACAGATGATGCACTATAGTAAGTGACAAAATATAGCCAGCATGCAGGCGTTTTCCCTGTGTGAGTGTTTTTTCCACTATGCACCATGCTGTGGCCTCCATCTGGTTTTATTTTGGGTGAATGTGAGCTCCTCAGCTATATATTTGAATTGTACTTGTCTATTTGCATGTTGCTTTTCCTTTCTGAAAACTACAGCTCCAATTTTAGGCAGTGCATAAACACTATGAAAAGAAGAGTGCATTTTAACCCAGGGGTTTCATTCAGGTCAGACAGTCAAAGGAACTCCCTGTTACTATTTTCCAAGCACCAGCTACTTTGTTTAAAAAAATAGATGAAATTTTATTTATTAAAACAAAATAACTTCCACCCCCTACTTATCAATCTCCACCACCTACGTTGAACTTAATGAAACCCCTGTAACCTAATTGATGGCTTGATCTAAACTGTCAGTGTCTGAGGCCAGACTGCGTGGGAAAATACGAAGAATTAATGAAGCTCTTGAGGAGGACCCTGTTGATGTTCAGACGCTGTGTAACCTGGCCATGTCATGTGATGGCCTGATAACCAATGACCTGCGACGGAGAGTCTGGCCAAAACTGCTTAATGCCAACTCACTTGACATATCAGTGACCAAAAATAAAAAAGGTGAATCCATTGGTTTGACAATATTTTTTATATTTTGTCTGTCTGTCTTTTATTGTACAACCCTTTAATTTGTGTGGCTTGTTTTGTTGACACAGGTTCAAGTGAAACAGCTCAATTTCAGGAGAATAAATATTGGGTTCAAGTCAACCTTGATGTTGACAGATCACACAGGCGATTTCCAAAAGGTAGCCTTTTTTTTAGAAAGATCTGATCATCAGTATTATGATTATTTATATCATTAACCACTCTTAATCATCATCATTGATATTATTAGTATTACCATTATAATCATCATCACCATTTTTTTGTTATCAACTGTGCATTATACTGTAACCTTACCATCATCATCATTATCATAACAATCGTCTTTATCATCATCATCCTCACTGTCACCAGCTTCATAAGGAAAGATAAGGCAGTCTCCCATTTGACCTTACTGTACTCTAGCTGGCTCCCTGTAATGTCCAGGAAACTCCCTGAAACTCCCAGGATCCCTTGGCATGAACCACTGAGAGCAGAGCTTCTTGGCCAAAGGATGATGACGATGACCATCTATCAGCAATATCATCATATCCACCATAACCATCATAATCATTCATTAATGTGACAAAATTCCTGAGCAAGTATATCAAGCCACTATCTGCTAGGTAACAATGCACGTAAGTAGTTCCCTGTATTGCTCTGTGGATTGCATTTGCAGAGATGCGGGTCTCCAGAAGGAAGGTGCTTCAAAGCCAACTGACAAATGTTATCATGCGGGTGATATGTAAACACCAGAATCTCCATTACTACCAGGTAAGTGTACGGTTTTCCTGTAGATGACTTTCATTGCTAATACGTGGATGCTTCAATTTATTATTACAAACCATGTGTAACTTGTAACACTACTGTATTTTTGTAATACATTATTCAATGAGAAATCATTCATCAGCCATCATTCTTGTCAAAGTGTATTATTTTTTGTTTTTTGTGCTTTGCTGTGATCAATAAAAACATTACATTATTTATTCACATAAAAGTTGTTTTTCTGAACCCCTTGCCTTCTGTTCATCTTGGCCTATTGGGTATTAGTCTTCTTGGTGGGTTCAGTAGGAAGAAGTAGTTTATCCAAGATAATTGATCATCCTGCCACTGCCTTAGGTTTAAATTCAACCTTTTTCTTCTGTGCTTGTCAGGGCTATCACGATATTGCTGTAACACTGTTACTGGTGGTTGGAGAAGACTTGGCAACTGCACTATTAGAGCAACTGTCGCTTCACCAGCTCAGGTAAAAGACAGGTACCAGGTGCTAATGGGTTCAATTCTGCCATCTTTTTTTCAGACAGGTAGCTTAAGGTGGATGCAAGGGTATGTGCACCCCACCACACCCAATCATCTTACCTTTTTGTAGGGATTTCATGGAACCAACCATGGAGAAGACAAACAAGATGTTGTCATTCATACACCCCATCATACAGGAAGCAGACCCTGAACTTGAAGACTTCCTTATAAGGTAAATGGCTCATGAAATATAATTGGCATCTTTACATCAGCTTTGGGTTTTAATTTATAACTTTCTTATTATCTTCACTCTTCGTAGCAACTAAGAAGTGGTGATTTAATTTACCCAAATCGTAGGCTTTTCTAGCACTTTCACTAAACGGGGTCATTTTGATGTACTGTGTACTGTCCCTTTGAGCAGAGTCAAAATAATGCATCTTGAGTTGGTGACCTTATCTGAGACAGAAAGACACAAAGTTTGAATCTGAATTCCCTTTTCCAGGTTCGAGGTTGGTCAAATGTTAACCCCTTTTTCATGTCAGAGGCTGTTCAAATGTTTGCCCTTTCCAGGTCCGAGGCTGTTCAAATGTTCGCCCTTCTCCAGGTCCGGATTTAATTTAATGTTCGCCCTTTTCCAGGTCTGAGGTTGGTCAAATGTTTGCTCTCAGCTGGCTCATAACTTGGTATGGACACGTCATCCAGGACTTTGACACCATTGTCCGGTTGTATGATTTTTTCCTGGCGACACATCCACTGATGCCCGTTTATCTTGCTGCAGCGGTAGGTACATCTAACCCCTTTATCAAGGTGCCTTTGTCCTATACCCGCTCCTAACCAATAACTCAAAACGACCTCATCTCATGGTTTCCTCAGCTGGTAATACATCGTCGCGATGATGTGTTGCTAGGCGAATGTGACATGGCGTTTGTGCATCATTCACTCTCCAAGATTCCAAGTGACTTCTCTTCACGAGTGGAGGAACTTATTACATCTACCAAGTACCTGTTCGAGAAATACTCACCAGAAAAGATGGCCAAGGCAGCCGAACGGCACCTGAAGGAAAGGTGAGCTCCGTGAAAACAGCACCAGAAATGCTACGTGTTTTCATAGCATACACCCATACGTCTTCCATGGCCCTATTCTCGCAAAATTGACCGCGTTAGAATTTTTATGTGTACCTTTGAAATTCCCATCCAGTAAGTACCAGCTCTATTAATGGCGAAACTTCAGAATACGCGTCAAATAATTTCCATTTTCCTTGAATTTACTGGCTCGTTATATACACATCGAGGTGTGAATTCATATTCTTTATGGACGGGTATTCTGCAGTTGCTTCCCATCAATAATCCATTCGAAACTCGACAAGTTTCAGTTTTCCCTGAAGGTTTGATTTATTGAAACGGCACCAGGATCACGCATAACCACAACCTATTCATTTCTAGCATGGCCCTCGCCCAACACACACAGTTCCTGTATGACTTATCAGACCAGAGACCTGACTCAATCCTTCGTAGACGCCGCCAACAGAATTCACAGCTACATGCATACCAAGGGGGTGAACCTGTTCTAAGGGACTCCACCAATCCTTACGTTAAGCTTGCCGTATGGACGTTAACGGCCTCTCTCGGAACCGTGGCACTTTATGTCTTGGGATCTGCGAAGCGTTGGATTTGACATGGTCCAATAGAATACCAAGTGTGCGCCACCCCCTAACCCTTACGGCATATATAGTGAGCGGGATGTCTTAGGATCTGCGAAACGTTGGATCTGACATCGTCGAAACGATGTATCTGACAGAATACCAAGTGTGCGCCATCACCTAACGCTTTAGGTATGGGCATAATACATTGAAGAGGGATGGGGATCCAATGAATGTCATTTTATCATTATAAGAAGATGGTATGATTTCAGATCGAGTTTGTAGAGTCTGTTAAGAATCACCATGGCCTATCAAGGATTCTACGTATGGATTTTACGTAGAGCATTTTATTGTGGGGCCTATCACATCGAATGGACTGGAGACGTATTTATGGGCTATCGTTTCCCAAAATATTCTTATACGCCATGGTACATACATGTACCGGTACGATTGAAGCACACACATGAATCACGTGAAAGTATTTTGGATCAAGCATCGAATAAGCAATTTCAATATTTATATCATAGAAGTAATGGCACATTTTAGCGGTTACAAAAATTATTGAAGTATTCAAGTTGTATAAGTGAATGAAAAGAAATTGTTGGAAATTATTGAAAATTTTAAAAAGAAAAATGGCTTCACTATTATTTGTTTATTACTTGTGGGTGTTTGGTTATCGATCAATGACCCTGGTAGCTTTGTGTATCTTCCTCCTACGTCAACAGCTCTAGTGTCCAAACTACAACAGATATGAGTGCACTTTTTAATATTCTGCAAGCGGTCGAGAATCGCCATCTGGCTTCCGTCATTCAAACTCCTTGAAGCGGATTCCCTGCCAGCAAGCCGACGAATCGCCATCTGGCTTCTGTTATTCAAACTCCTTGAAGCGGATTCCTTGCCATCAAGCCGACGAATCGCCATCTGGCTTCCGTCATTCAAACTCCTTGAAGCGGATTCCTTGCCAGCAAGCCGACGAATCGCCATCTGGCTTCCTTCATTCAAACTCCTTGAAGCGGATTCCTTGCCATCAATTCGACGAATCGCCATCTGGCTTCCGTCATTCAAACTCCTTGAAGCGGATTCCTTGCCATCAAGCCGACGAATCGCCATCTGGCTTCCGTCATTCAAACTCCTTGAAGCGGATTCCTTGCCAGCAAGCCGACGAATCGCCATCTGGCTTCCGTCATTCAAACTTCTTGAAGCGGATTCCTTGCCATCAAGCCGACGAATCGCCATCTGGCTTCTGTTATTCAAACTCCTTGAAGCGGATTCCTTGCCATCAAGCCGACGAATCGCCATCTGGCTTCCGTCATTCAAACTCCTTGAAGCGGATTCCTTGCCAGCAAGCCGACAAATCGCCATCTGGCTTCTGTCATTTAAACTCCTTGAAGCGGATTCCTTGCCATCAAGTCGACGAATCGCCATCTGGCTTCCGTCATTCAAACTCCTTGAAGCGGATTCCTTGCCAGCAAGCCGACGAATCGCCATCTGGCTTCCGTCATTCAAACTCCTTGAAGCGAATTCCTTGCCAGCAAGCCGACGAATCGCCATCTGGCTTCCGTCATTCAAACTCCTTGAAGCGGATTCCTTGCCATCAAGCCGACGAATCGCCATCTGGCTTCTGTCATTCAAACTCCTTGAAGCTGATTCCTGGCCATCAAGCCGATGAATCGCCATCTGGCTTCCGTGATTCAACTCCTTGAAGCGGATTCCTTTCCAGCAAGCCGACGAATCGCCATCTGGCTTCCGTCATTCAAACTCCTTGAAGCGGATTCCTTGCCATCAAGCCGACGAATCGCCATCTGGCTTCCGTCATTCAAACTCCTTGAAGCGGATTCTTGCCAGCAAGCCAACGAATCGTTATCTGGCTTCTGTCATTCAAACTCCTTGAAGCGGATTCCTTGCCATCAAGCCGACGAATCGCCATCTGGCTTCTGTCATTCAAACTGGCCAGCAACTTAATAGATTTCTTAACCACGGGCTAAAGGATAATCTGACTCCGAAATGAAGTCTTACGTCTTGTCAGTACCGAATAAAGCACGTTTTCCTACATCAACTGGCCGTATTTGCCTTGGTTTCGCTCCTCCATCGAGCTCTCCTTACGCGCTTACGACCTTTCAAACGACGCGCTGTGTAACCGCCGCCGCCACCTGATAACTCGACCCCCTCGAACCCCATCGGCATGTTTTTTCCTTCTCTCCTATAAAATATTTATTTTCCTTACCAATCAAAAACACTAACCAATTAAAAACACTAACCAATCAAAAACACTAACCAATCAAAAAGCACCAAATAAATGACGGATGCTAGAAAGCGGTTCAGCAGTTGGAAATTGTTGACGAGAGTTGGCAGAATATGGAAAGTCGTAGTAAGTTGATAGATCTCTGTGGACTGGAAAATATCAATTTTGATAGAGTAGATATTCCAAAAAACAAAAAATTTAATAAGCTTTGTGTGTGATACACAAAGTACCTTTTTAAGTTAAAACTCTAATAAAATAATAATAATTATAATTATAAAAAATGAAGAAAACATATAAACTAATTAGAGGGACTCGACCCTGTCACCTGACTCAGCCACTCTGCTCATGACGGCTATGAGAAGAAGACTAAAATTAATTTTATCACTTGTATTGAACCGTTCAAAAAGGTTAGTCGAGCATGTCGAATTTCAGCTGCTTTTCTGGCCACACTACCAGAGCGTACTTGGACTTTTTCCAGCTTCAAACCCGCCACCAAAGTGTGCTAATATAAAGCTATTCGGGTATTCTGGCATATTGTTTGATTTTTTTAGTCAAATCTAAAAAAAAATTACACTTCCTCATCAATCTCTTGGGGCCGCAGAAAGGAAGGGGTCACTTTTTGGCAAAGATTCTTGAGGTTAAGGGATTTCATTTTTTCCAAGTGTTTGCGGAAGGTTTACGATAAAACCAATAACCACCCTAGAAAACCCTAGGTTTCAGAGACCATGATGCTCTTGCTCTAGGCGTCAGCGGTCTCTTCCAAAGCGCGCGCATTTTTCGAACCGTGATCTAAACAATGGTTGCTATAGTTCGTCCATGACAATTTTTACTCCAAGCCTGAAGCTTGTTCGGAAAAGACTCTCGCTAATTCTAGATACAATGTCTCAAAATAACCGAAGGAACAGTGGACCCAGGCCTACGCGATGCACGAAAGGTGAGTCTGGGGCGAGTTGTGCATTGCGGGTTTCGTGCGTGATTCCCGCGGGCCCTTTTCGGCCGTTTTGGACACTTCTTATTCATCTTGAATTTTTGTAATTTTGTACCAGTTTGATAAAAAAAAAAGCCAAAAAAAGAAGAGTTATCGCTGTGTTTTCGCCACTGATAATTTTTGGAATTCCCTTCAACAGCCTCAAGGATAACTCTAAATATAATCAAAATAAAAAAGAAAAGGTATGTACTTATTCACTGCAAAATTTCCAAGAGCTCCATTAGTATCCTGTTTTTGGCATCATCGGACTCATTGCGTACAGCAAACAATAAGCATGTTAGCTCAGTTTAAGTAATTTATTTTCTAACTGCCGAGGCTTTGCTTGATTATCTATGATGACCGCTACTACGAAAGCAAACTTCGTAAGGTTTTAAATTCGTTTTTTGATTTTAGAATTTTCAAATAAAAATATATTTTTCAAACCAAGTGGGGTGCCCGTGCACCCAGTGCACCCCCCTGGATCCGCCACAGCATATTTCTTAACCTGTTGCACGTTATGATACTATTTGTAACATTCACAAATAGTGTACGCTGAAGAACAGGGCGAAAAGAAGGGGGCAAGCTGGCAATATTTTGATAACTTTCGTGTTTATTTTGTTGTTGTTTGGTTGTGTTGGCGTATTTTTTCACTAACGCAAGGCGCCCCAACAAATGCGGCGAGTTAATAAAGACTTGATATAATTCCACACTTGCAAGTACTGTTTTACTGAAATAGCGAAATTTATTTCTTTATGATCATGTTCATGGCCATAGGATAAAGCCAAGATGCAGGCCAAGCTGCAACAACTGTAAGTGTTTTTTTTATGAGCGTTCTTTGGGGTAGAAACAAATTTTCCAAAAATTAATGTTTTATTTTCCTACAGGAAATCACAGAAAGTCTTCATACAACATTTGCTAAATGGAATATTAGAAAAGGTAGGGCCAACAGCCGGAGAGATAGACGGACAGAGACACAGAATATATACAGACAAAGATGCCTTACTAACAAGATTCTCGGTGTTTTTAGGTCTTGGCTGCATCAGCCCCAGCACTCGCCGAAAGGTAGAGAAATAATCTGGTTATGAATTCGTTCTCCCATTTTCACAATGCACTGATTACATTTTCTCTTTTTTAGGGAAGAGAAAAACCTCCAGTCCTCCTGTGACGGGCTACAGGAAGAAAAGGTATAAAAATATTCTTACACATTTCATATCGTATATAAGAGACATTTAAGAACTAAATCTCTTTGTTTGGCAGGCGACGTTTGAAGCACAAATTACCGCGCAGGCGAAAAACAATGCCGCAAAAGATGCGTAAGTAGTTACCTAGTTTTTCCACAGTAAATATTATTCTGAGCTTCATTCTCTCTTATTGTTCTGTTGTTATTTCAACAGACGCCTCGTGGAACTGAAGAAGGAAATTGAACAGGCGAAAACACGTCAACACGCAGTAAGTCTTACAGCGAATACCGTAAATGATCTAATAAGTGCCCCTATCTAAAGAACGCCTCCTATCTAATGAACGCCACCCTAAGCTTACAAGTTTTTAATGATTGCCCCTCTCTATTGGGTGAGACTTGCTTAATGTCAAAAAAAGCTTGCTACGAGATCCTATGACTGAGACTCGAACGCCACTGCACTTGGTGTTGTTATATTTTCATAGTTTGTAAAGAACGCCCCCCCTCGGACCGTCGAAATTTAATAAACGCCCCGGGCGTTTAATTAGATCATTTACGAAAAGACCCGTCCACACGCAGTAAGTCTTACAGTGAAAAGGACCCGTCCACACGCAGTAAGTCTTACAGTGAAAAGGACCCGACCACACGCTGTAATCTTAAAACATATAAAGCCCGTCTATGCGCAGTATAAGTTACACTAAATAAAAAGCAAGTGTGTTTCAGATCAAATGTGGTCAATTTTTGACAATTGTCTGTTGTTTTAGTGCATCGCCGAGAGCCAGACTTGCTCTCCATCTACAACAAGCATAGGGACTGAATGCACTACTGAATGTGCCGAAGCTGATGTCCAGACCACCTGTGAAGTGACATTGGTGTCAGTTGAGACACAAACGGATGCTCTACCAGAGGTAATTAGACATTCTCCTTTCCCACATCTTTCAACGATTCTTGCGACGCGCGCGTTGCTACTGATTGGATTATTATTCAGCTATTCCAATCGCCTATTTAGCTGGCTTTGTCGCTGCAATGTGCTCACGTTTGAATCATTCTCACATATTCGCACAAACAAGGCCTCCGGAAAGGAACAGATTGGAATTATAAAAAAAAACACATATAAAGTTGCGATGCTTATAATATTATTACTGTGTCTGTGTTTTCTTTACAGAGGCGCCCAAACCGTGCAATTCTCGCATGGCAGAGCTTCCGTGAGAGCCTGCGTGGTCTGCGCAACCGCCTTCTGCACGGCTCTGATGCTTCCTAAACGGTCTTCAGTGGTAGCTAGCACACCTATGAAGAACACCCTACAGCAACAATTTATTAAGATACGCTGTTTCTCAGGGTGCTAGCTACCACAACAAGCAGACCATACGTAAGTGCCACACCCTTAAAAACATATCAAGTAAAGAAGAGGGGTAATTTAAAGCATCTGTGTGTTATGAACTGGTCCTGAAGGGGTGAAACAGGATTGAGTTAGCGGGTACATAATCTTAGCTTCCAGGAACTTACAACGGAAAGACGTGATTCGGGAACAAAAATGCCACGGAAAATGTGAAAAATGGCGATTCGGGGGTATACCGGTTTATTTTTATTTGCGAAAAGGTCGGCTACCTCTAGGACAGTTTTCCAGAAAAAAAAAACATTCAACAAAGCGCCACCATACTTTCATTAATTCTTTCAAATACTAATGACAGAAAAGAGACACCGTAACTTCTGAGTTCATTGTAATGCTAGGTTAAATCCAAATTGAGAAACTCAGAGAGACAGACGTGAAATGCACTCTGAAAAGGATTCTGTCTGATACATTTCAGTTCGCTATTGTTTGGACACACAAAACTGTCCCAGAGGTTTTTCAAATTACAGGAAAAAGCAACACGTCTTGTTACTTGTGGTACAAATTTACCAATACTACAAATACTGTATATCGTTAGATTATATAACAAAGATGTACGATATGACTGCATTGCCATGTCATTTCCTCTATTCCCTCTGTCATTTTCATCTATTCTGTTATCTATCATAATTGTATCATCGGTGTGACCACAAGCTATCCATCCCATCCTGGCTTTGCCGTAGTTCACTCAGCGCCCATTTCTTGTTATCGATCTCGATCATTAATGCACTGTATTCTCGGACAAGTGCCTCAAATCCCATCCCCACGGACTCGTACGCCTGGAGTGCTTCCCTAGCCCTCTGGAGCTCGCGCTCCTCTTCCTCTTTTGCCACTTCTAAAAGACCCCTGTAGAAACAGTGGAATGTATGAAGTATGAGTAGGCTACAAAAACATTGGATATACCAAAGGGTCAGGGGCACTTTTGTACTCGTTTTCAGCTACACGTTCACCTTGCGTTTTTTTTTTCCGAGTCGCGACTGTTTTTTGGTGACGGAAGCCATTTCGCAGTTACGGCGGCCGTTAGACCGCAAACCAATAGAGAGCGCCAAAAAGCACCAAGCGTCAAAAAAGCAGACAAGAGATACAAGCACAGATATGCGCTAAATCATCAACAACGCAAAGCTAAGAAAAAAAAAATGTGGAACTTTATTCAATTGCTAGCTTTGTGTTTATCGGTATTTTCTCGGTGACAGTAGAAGGCGTTCCTCTTTGACGTTGTTTTGATTGTGATTGATCTAAAGCGGTGACAGACCCAGAATTGAAATAAAATCAAAAGTCACGACTGACGTCCGCCAAAACACAACCCAAAACACAGTTGTGACTCGTAAACAAAAGACACAGGGTGCACGTATGACTTAAAACGAGTGTAAAAGATTCAAGAATTTTAAAGAACCAAAGGCATCATGATACAAAACATAAGAGTAGAAGAAGTCATTCTCTCCAGGAATGCAGTAAAACATGTCACAATACATAAAGATTTGTATATCGTTATTGACCACACGGGGTGGGGAGTTTTTTTTCAAATTTTTGGCTCTAGTTACAAGCGGCTTGAAAGAGAGGAGCGCAGTCCTTTAACATTTCGGATGAGGTAAAACAAAGCGTCATGACCTTTACCTTATTTTTTTCAGGGCTGCTACTGTCTCTGGTGTGTAAGTGTCACGAATTAACTGGTTCTGTAAAACCCTGTAAAACAGCAACAGCACAATAATAGAAAACAAACAAAAAGTTATATACCGCGATTGAGGAAGATAAAGTCTAGCCTTCTAGAAGCCCCCACCTTATTTTCAGACACATCGCCTCACACTTTGCAGCCAGCCAATCAGTTGTAACCTTATCATAGCGGACCTGGGACTGGAGCCTGTGTTTGGTTATAAGCTTTTCCAGTGATTCCAGGGACTGTAGGAGTGTCTATAGGAATGAACAAAAGTAAACCACTACACTATTTGATCAGGTATGTGCTCTTGGTTAATATTGGCACTTCATCCAGTCCCTGGTTCCCACGGATAGCACTTTAAGGCATGCAGTTCAAGACTTGATCATGTCTTAGTTTAAAGTGCTTCTCAAAAACTAAAAATCCATTTTTTTACCTGGTAGTATTGCCTGAACTGTCTGTCTCGCATCAGTCGGTCCTGGCCAAGTCTCTTTCGCTCTTCTTGAAGCAAGGACTTTTCTTTTTGCAAGATGGCTGGAAGTTGACCAGCTTTTGCAAATGATAATCCTTCACTCTCTGAAATTGTTAAAAACAAGAAACCCTAAACATTTGGAAAACATCTACACCACAACATACAGTATAACCATTTTTTCAGTTTAATTTAATTATTTTAATGTTTGATCATATTGAAACAAATTAGCCCTGAGAGGTCAGACTTATCTAGATCAGAAAACAACAATTAAAGTGTCAAGAGCATTTCGAAATACAATCTATACCCAAATGCATTCTTGACTACCTCAATTGCTGAACAGTGTTTCTTTTTATAGAAATACATGTCTTATATAAAGCATAACTTAACCCAAACACCATGATATGGAAACTAGAGTGTGTTGTGACGATTTGCTTTAGGTCAAACATTAGTGAACCACTCCAGCATACCATAATCTTTACTTGGCTCATGGAAGTTGACCAGCAATTCACACTTAGCTCTCAATCTGGACTCTAGTTCTGGGATGATGTTCTGTTGAAAAGACTAAGATAAAAAGTTTAATTAATTAATATTTCACTTAAAGAGAAAACCTGTGCAACAGTCCAGGTTTTGTATTCCACGGACACACAAATACAGTGTGAACACCAGTCCCAAGGAACAAGATGATGAAGATTTCACAAGTTTTTACATATTTTCAGTTCCAGGGGATTCCAGGGGTTTCAGGGTATTTATGGTTAGTGCAAAGCATCTCAGTCATTTTCATACCAGTGTTGGTGGGTTTGAGAATGGATTGGCCCAATTACAAAAGCCCAGAAAGGTTTAAAGTTTTTTTTACAACTTACTTCTGATTGTGGGAAATCATAAATCAAGATTATAGAGACAGCAACAAAAGACATTAATTAAACACAAATCAACTCTTGTCCTATAAACTCAACATAAAGACCCTTGGTTGTGGATGGTAGCTAGACCTCCCCCCCAAAAAAGAGAGTCATTCCATTTCTCACAGACTATGTTTTTTTAACAAAACCTGTTGTATTTTTATCTTGTGTGAATCATTTTGCACCAAGTCCTCCTGCTTGAGACCTAGCAAAGTTATCTCATCTGACCCTTCCGGTGTAAATGACAGGTAATGCACGGCCTCAGCATTTGATATGGCTGAACTGAGAGCATCATACAACTAGGAGTAACCAGGAACAATATCAATAAGAGAATTATTAAATAATTTGCTTCTTCTGTAGCATTTGCTGCTCATCTCCACAATCAGACTGCTTGCAGGCAGTACTTGGTGTTATCACCATGGAAAAACTGCTCTATTTGGTGATTGGGCTCTTGTATTTTGAGCTGCATGGTTCCTAGGGGCGAGAGCAAAAACAGACACAGGGCAGTGGGAGAGAAGAGGGAAAAACCTTCTCTCTTCTCTCCCCCTGCCCTGCATCTATTTTTGCGCTCTCCCCAAGGAACCACATGGCTCAAAATACAATATTGCGCATGATCACCAAATAGAGCAGGTTTTCAGCGATGATAACTCTGAGAACCGCCTGCAAGCGAGCTACCACCATCACCAATAATAGTAATCTTACAAACATCATCCTAGTTAACCAAAAAAATCATCCATATCGTCATCAATATCATCATCATTTTCATCAACATCATTACTGTTGTTGTTATAATGATCACTACAATTCTACTGTCCTATGGCACTAGAGAGTCACAACATAATCATCATCACTTTCATGATAATAATCACTGTTGCTGAAATAATTATCACTGTTATTGCTATAATTATCAATAACATCACATCATCATCATTAATGTCATTGTTATAATTGTCATATCATTGTGATATTACAACATCTTTCCAATTTGAAATAACACAAACAAATAGGCATTTTGTTGAACACAACAACTGAATACCATTTTATTTTTATAACTGACCATGAGACTAAGCAAAAAGGGCTTACAGCCACAGAGAGCCCAACTACAATACAACAATCATAATCATCTTGTAACCTACCGCAGCAGTGGATGGCGAAGGAACGTTCTCATTTTTGCTAATGTTTTGCTCCATGATCAGAGACTTAAGCTCAGAATAAACTGTATGTGCCTCTAGGTACTTTTCCTTCTGTTTCAGCAAAGAATCTTTAGTCTGATAAGTAATCAAAGACCATCAATTTGCTGGAAATAGGTACTTCTCACTAAAAAATGGAGGAACTAGAAAACCCCATTTACAATCGTTAGCCTTAAGGTGAACCAGGGACCATTGTTACTGATAAGGCAAATAGAAGCTTTAATTGAAGCATTTTTATTCAAATAGTTGAACAGTAAGAAATAAAAACAAGTTAAGTATGCTTCTTTAATTGCTTGGTTACTTGGTTACTTAGCGAAAGCTGGGCAGCAAAACAAGCTTCTATGGTAAGTGCATTTTCACCAAAAAAAGGTTCCTTAGGCTCATTATGGGCCAACAGTCACCTCTTCACACAGCTCTTTTCACTGATAGTTATATGGCCTTAACAGTCACATACCCAGGGTTGGCTGAGAGGGGGTGGGCAGTCATAGGTATCATAGGAAAAAAGCATAGTATTTGAAGATTCCTTAGTAAGACAGCACACACCCTGTGTAGGTACCTGCGTAAGCGTCTTATAGTTAGACTAACCTCAGTGAGTTCAGAGTGTGTTGTTCGACTCAAGCCATCTTCTGTCAGTGTGCGACTTAGAGCAAACAGTAGTTTGGTAAATTCTGGGTTATTTTCGACCTCAGCCGCCGTGATACATATTGGTAGACTGGCATTCACTTATCAGAAATAAACAACAACAATAGGTTAGTTTGCACCTAACAATTTTACATCAATAACCACATCAAAACTTATCACTGATCCGCTAACAATAGATGTCATGGCAAAATTACTTAGAAAAGAAAAGCTAAGATACATTCAACAATGTTGCCAGCACTTTCGTTTTGACAAATGAATCATGTAATCTTCATTGAGTCGCCTACATTTATCCACGGTTTCTTGGACTGAAACAACAGATGCCATCTTTGAGACGTATTTCAGCGTTGTAAACTCTCAATAGCCTTCAAAAGGCCATGAATTCTAAGGGTATAGCGGGCTGTTTTTGTCCATTTCTTGACAGAGATCTGCCGCCAAATTTCAGAAATGGAAGTTTACAAAATGCATTACTTATGAGACTTATGATTGGCTCTCCAAATGGAAATAAGGTAATCGCTGATTGGTTAATAAGCACTAGAATTGATTTTGGTCTATGGCTGTTTCCCATTGGTGCATCTAATCATTTTATATAAAAATACTATTGATTGGTCAAATCTAAAAAAGTTGACCAACCAAAATTGTTCTTGTCATTTAGAAACGCGGAAAACATATTCAACAGAAAGAGTCGGGTGTTAGTCGTCAAAGTATTGAAGTTTTCTTGGTAAAATCCTTATTTATTTGCTGTATTTATTAACAGAAGGTATGTGTCATGTTTTTATTTATTATAAGATTTCTGCGCCGAATATGAGCGTTTGAATGAGAGCTGGCGACGTCGCTGAAGCGGCGATGCGACCTACCTCGCTGTTTTACACTTCACTTTGTCCGGTTGCGAATCCTTTGTGTTTTTGTACAATTACCACAAAATTGTTAAAGTAAAAGCCATAGTTCCAATCCAACAAAACGAAAGGCTATATGAAATGGATTTTTTTTTGCTCCTATTGGCATATCTATAAATTCTTTGATATTTTCCGATTGCTTGCTCAGCGAATCGATAAAAAACTGAGAAACCCCTATACTAGATTTCCAAACACCTCTATGTAAACGTAAACGTTTCCAGTTTTCCAATTGATTATTTGATTCTGTCGTTTTTATTACCAGATACTTTGGTTTCAAGCTCTTTTTTTACTTATGATTACCTTTGAAGCAAAGTTTTTCATGGATTGCTTCCCATTTGTAGATTTTAATTTTTTTGTTGAGTAAAGAAAATTAAAATTATTTTCAGAGATACTTAAGCTTACTCGTTTTTTTTAATGTTATCTTCAGTTTGTTATATTTTACAGAGTAATTTATTGTTTCTTGCCTGTTTCTAGGTAAATTTCTGGCTCTTTTTTTCTTCTCTTGTTATGTTTTTCTGACCGTATTTTGCTTTTTCTGCATGTATTGTGGTCATTAAATCTTTTATTTCTTCATTTGCATTATCGTAAGAGATATGGCATGATTTTACTGCATGAATTTTCTAAACAATGCGGCAAACAGCATGAATTTTCTAAACAAAACTATGTATTTAGAAAAAAAAAATTGCAAGTCTCATGGTCATTATTTTTTTAATACATACTTTTTTTTTTACAATTACAGTGGTACAGCAGGGCCTCAACAGATTTATCCAAGAATGGCGGGGGGACATTCCGGGGGGGGGGGGGGGGAAGGGGGTTCTTCAGGTTAAAAATGATACTGATGCTATTCAGGAAATTCCACAAAATCCCCCTAAAAATACCTGCACTCCAAAAATTGCTACCCGAGCGTCCCCATCAGGTGGACATGGGAAGAACCCCCCCCCCCCCCACAATAGAAAGGACATGAGGAAAAAAAGGGGCACAGACATTTGCTGTAGACTTTTCTTTGTTAAATACTGTTTTCCTATTTCATCTTTTCCTTGTTAACTTCCATTAATTAAGACACACAGTCCTGATGTTTGCTGCTTTATAGAAGTATTATGTATATCATCATAATGTTATAGCAATAACATCAGTTTTCCATTTGATAGAAACCAAGATGGAGGGAGGAGGCGAATTGCCGCCAGCGCGGAACACCAGCCCGCATGCTGTTATTGACATTGATTATCTCAAAAGCCGACCTGGACTTACAAAAATTGCAGAAATAGTAAGTAACCAACCTAAAAGTTCTGAATGGTTATGCTACAAGCCAATACTTCCACTTGATAGTAGATTAGATCAAGTAATGTAAAACTAGAATATACTGGGTTTGACTACATTACATGTCTACACCAGATTTTTATATAGTTATTTTAGTTCAATTAGATTTTTACCCCAAAAAGAAAGTATGATAGAACTTATAAATAAGACTGATACCACTAATACAATGAAGCAACTATGTTTATTTGATAGTTGTCTGGAATAGAGTATGGCTGAGAGTAACCTGTTACGGCTGAATTAATCAGCAACATTTAGTCATATTGGACATGTCTCAGACATTTATATTCGAGCATCATAGCTGTAGGCTGATTTACACTCTGATTTACACAACTTTTAGACTATGTCTAAAACAGCCTTAATTTCTCTCCTGCCCACAAGACCAGCAGACTTGGTATACCTGATTTTTACAGGATTTAATTTGTTACTACCACAATCAAAATACTTTAATGATTTTGATGTAACTTTTCATCATCTTTTATTGTTCTAAAAAAAGATCAAATTTCTACCACTGTAATACATACAATAACATTTTGTTTTTCAGATGTGTCTGTTGATTGCGTTTGCATCGCTGTCAGGGTACACTGGCAGCCACAAAGATGCACGTTTTGGCTCCCGCTTTGATTTCTTCTATTTTGTTACCATCACATCTTGGCTGATCATCATCGCTGTTTTCCTCCTCTTTTTATTCAAAGTCTACAACAGATTAAACATCAATTGGAATGTGGTGGTAAGTCAAAAGTCACACTATCCAATGAGGGATGAATGTTCAGTTTTTAGGGTCATCCCTGTTGGTGTATTGTGTTAAGTTTCTATAATAACTTTAAAGTTTCCTGAATCAATTGCCTGGTAGTATGGATGAAAAACGTTTGAATGACTCATTTTATTAATCGTGCCCCTACAATCGCATGAAAATCCTCAAGCCAAGGCCTTGTGCAAATCCTGGTACATCTCATTATTCAAAGCATTTCTAATTAGCACTGGAGTGTAATAACAGGGGTTTCATTTAGGCCTGGCGGCCGTCAGAACCGCCAGCTACTATTTTCCGAGCGATGGCTATTTAAAAAAAAGTTGATTAATGTTGATCTAATAACTTCCACCCCCGACTTATCAATTTCCACCAAGTACTCTGAAATTTAATGAAACCCCTGAATAATAACCCATTAATAGTTATCTGCTGATAAATTTTTACTTTTGAGCTTCTCATGATAATGATAAATCTGCATCATGCTTATGTTGTGATCATGTTTTCCCAGCTCGTGGTGTACTGTACCGTGACAGCCTTCATGTTGCTGGTTTCCTCAGCACTTGTTCTAGATGCTGTGGTACATCACCGCACAAGGAAGGAATCAGAGGAGATTGTCAATGGACACTGGACTAATTTCTGTTCTCTTGAAAAATGTGGCAACATAGAAGCTGCAGGGGTAAGTTGTATACATACATACTGTATTGTAGAGGAAACATACCACACAGTAAAATACATAATCCTATAGGTGTTTGTCTTAATAATGAATGAATTGATGGAAATTGCAAACAAAGGTTTTAGAAAAAAATACAACAATCACATAAACTTGTAATTAGTTTTATTCATTATATAGAGAAAAAAGGGTTTTGTTAGAAGTGCTACAGGCCAACAGCTTTGTAATGAGACGAATTTCAAGTAAACAAAATTTCAGGTGGCCCACTCCCTCACTGTCTGTCGTCCATTGAGCAAGTTAGTAAGGCATGTTACTCAACTTGACATTTTTGTTTTTGTTTTCACAGGCATTTGGTATTATTGCCACTGCTCTATTCATTGTGGATGCAGTATTTTACTTTATTGAGAATAGAAGAGGCAGAGAAGCTCCCCCACCTGGGGCAGAACAGTTTTGATCACTTGTAGCGTAGCAGTCCTCAGGCCATATGGGATTGGGATTATTGCCCTTCAAATCTCTGACATGATGTATTGAGATTGTACAGGAGAAGGGGAGGGGACTGCAACACGTCAATCATTGGGATGGGAGGTGGGGGGCTGGGGCTACGGAATTTCGTCTGACTATCATGTGAACACTATTTAATTATTCAAGAAATGGGGCCCTTGGACTGATCAAGCTTGCAAAAAAGATGAACACTCTTCCAGGAAGCTCTTCTCTCCTTGAATTCTGCTCAGTGAATTCGCTTAGGATTCTTGCTGTTCCTAACACTACAGTTATAAGGTGGCACTTCCCAAAGTCCTGAAATATTTATCATTAAAACTCTTTATTTTATACCTAAATGAAGTAGTCGCAACAAACATTTTCTAGTCCAAAATATATTAGTTATGGTAACTATTGGCCAGAGATACCTTTGGATCTAAAAACGCTCTAGGGATATAAAGACAATATGATCATGACGTTATTTTTTAAAGTGACAGAAATGTCATGTAAACGTAGCATACAAGCGACCTGTGCAACGTTTGGCGGTTTTTATCGTGAGGTATGCCATAATTCCCTTTCATTTCTATCTTTTGAACCTCATGGTCCCAAGGATGGCCCTTCACTTTTGTGAGTATAAAGGTATACTCTTATAGGTCGCGCAAGGAGCTCACCTTAGCAGTTGTAAATAGTAAATTGTTAAAAATATAAGCCTTTAAATTATTGGTTGAAATGTGGAGGTAAAGATTAAAGGTGTACTGTATAGTGTAACTAATATGGTGTGAGGTGTATCGTTTATACTAACCAATCCTTATCCATCAACAAACCCACACGTGTTGCGCCATGTGTTTACTCTTGTGAAGCGCCTTCGTTCACTCTTGTGCTGAGCACCCTAGCCCGCTTAGCCCTCCGCTACTCTAGGTTGCCCATGTCTCCTACATTGGTATGCAGCTGTGGTTACATGTATATCCCACTTCTATTGCGCTTGTGTTCACCAAGTTCACTCTTGTGTTGCGCTTGTGTTCACCCAGTTCACTCTTGTGTTGCGCTTGTGTTCACCCAGTTCACTCTTGTGTTGCTCTTGTGTTCACCCAGTTCACTCTTGTGTTGCGCTTGTGTTCACCCAGTTCACTCTTGTGTTGCTCTTGTGTTCACCCTGTTCACTCTTGTGTTGCTCTTGTGTTCACCGAGTTCACTCTTGTGTTGCGCTTGTGTTCACCCAGTTCACTCTTGTGTTGCGCTTGTGTTCACCCAGTTCACTCTTTTGTTGCACTTGTGTTCACCCAGTTCGTTCTTGTGTTGCTCTTGTGTTCAACAACTTCACTCTTGTGTTGCGCTTGTGTTCACCCTGTCCACTCTTGTGTTCACCCTGTTCACTCTTGTGTTCACCGAGTTCACTCTTTTGTTGCACTTGTGTTCACCCAGTTCACTCTTGTGTTGCGCTTGTGTTTACCCAGTTCACTCTTGTGTTGCGCTTGTGTTCACACAGTTCACTCTTGTGTTGCGCTTGT
Source organism: Nematostella vectensis (assembly GCF_932526225.1). Lineage (NCBI taxonomy): Eukaryota > Metazoa > Cnidaria > Anthozoa > Actiniaria > Edwardsiidae > Nematostella > Nematostella vectensis. Next base: position 6,088,573 of record NC_064046.1, read on the forward strand.
GTTCACCCAGTTCACTCTTGTGTTGCGCTTGTGTTCACACAGTTCACTCTTGTGTTGCGCTTGTGTTCACACAGTTCACTCTTGTGTTGCGCTTGTGTTCACCCAGTTCACTCTTTTGTTGCACTTGTGTTCACCCAGTTCACTCTTGTGTTGCGCTTGTGTTTACCCAGTTCACTCTTGTGTTGCTCTTGTGTTCACCCTGTTCACTCTTGTGTTGCTCTTGTGTTCACCGAGTTCACTCTTGTGTTGCGCTTGTGTTCACCCAGTTCACTCTTGTGTTGCGCTTGTGTTCACCGAGTTCACTCTTGTGTTGCGCTTGTGTTCACCCAGTTCACTCTTGTGTTGCGCTTGTGTTCACACAGTTCACTCTTGTGTTGCGCTTGTGTTCACACAGTTCACTCTTGTGTTGCGCTTGTGTTCACACAGTTCACTCTTGTGTTGCGCTTGTGTTCACACAGTTCACTCTTGTGTTGCGCTTTTGTTCACCCAGTCCACTCTTGTGTTGCGCTTGTGTTCACCCAGTTCACTCTTGTGTTGCTCTTGTGTTCACCCAGTTCACTCTTGTGTTGCGCTTGTGTTCACCCAGTTCACTCTTGTGTTGCTCTTGTGTTCACCCTGTTCACTCTTGTGTTGCTCTTGTGTTCACCGAGTTCACTCTTGTGTTGCGCTTGTGTTCACCCAGTTCACTCTTGTGTTGCGCTTGTGTTCACCCAGTTCACTCTTTTGTTGCACTTGTGTTCACCCAGTTCGTTCTTGTGTTGCTCTTGTGTTCAACAACTTCACTCTTGTGTTGCGCTTGTGTTCACCCTGTTCACTCTTGTGTTCACCCTGTTCACTCTTGTGTTCACCAAGTTCACTCTTTTGTTGCACTTGTGTTCACCCAGTTCACTCTTGTGTTGCGCTTGTGTTTACCCAGTTCACTCTTTTGTTGCACTTGTGTTCACACAGTTCACTCTTGTGTTGCTCTTGTGTTCACCCAGTTCACTCTTGTGTTGCGCTTGTGTTCACACAGTTCACTCTTGTGTTGCGCTTGTGTTCACCCAGTTCACTCTTGTGTTGCGCTTGTGTTCACACAGTTCACTCTTGTGTTGCGCTTGTGTTCACCCAGTTCACTCTTTTGTTGCACTTGTGTTCACCCAGTTCACTCTTGTGTTGCGCTTGTGTTTACCCAGTTCACTCTTGTGTTGCTCTTGTGTTCACCCTGTTCACTCTTGTGTTGCTCTTGTGTTCACCGAGTTCACTCTTGTGTTGCGCTTGTGTTCACCCAGTTCACTCTTGTGTTGCGCTTGTGTTCACCGAGTTCACTCTTGTGTTGCGCTTGTGTTCACCCAGTTCACTCTTGTGTTGCGCTTGTGTTCACACAGTTCACTCTTGTGTTGCGCTTGTGTTCACACAGTTCACTCTTGTGTTGCGCTTGTGTTCACACAGTTCACTCTTGTGTTGCGCTTGTGTTCACACAGTTCACTCTTGTGTTGCGCTTTTGTTCACCCAGTCCACTCTTGTGTTGCGCTTGTGTTCACCCTGTTCACTCTTGTGTTGCGGTTGTGTTCACCCTGTTCACTCTTGTGTTGCGGTTGTATTCACCCAGTTCACTCTTGTGTTGCGCTTGTGTTCACCCAGTTCACTCTTGTGTTGCGCTTGTGTTCACCCAGTTCACTCTTGTGTTGCGCTTGTGTTCACCCAGTTCACTCTTGTGTTGCGTTTTCATCCGATTGTGTTTTCTGATATTGCTCTAGCGCGATACCCAGTTTTATTCAAGATGTGTTTTATTTGCCCTTAAAGTACATACGCGCAGCCAAAGCGACAAAAAAAAATCATAGATAATGTAGAAATGGCACTTTTCGAACCGAAAAGTACGCATGTTATGCTGCCCTTGGTTGTCTTGTCGTCGATATGAATAAGCTTGGGTCGTTATGATCAATAAGTGCCTATGTGCACCCGGCCTCCACCTCTAGCTATTAATTCCCGTTGCGTGGTAACGTGAAAATTGATAGCTCCAACACCTCTCCAACACCAGATAATCCACCAGTTAGGCTTGTAAAACCGTCGAGAATATCTCCCTGTCTCAGGTACGTTGTGTCTAAAAAGGTAAGCAGGATACAAGAAGCACACGAGAGTATTTTCAAGAAACTATATTCACTAAAGGGAAAGGAGCAATCAAGGGGAAATATTTATTATTGCTTCAAATGCGAATGCAAACAAATTTGAATATGCAAAAAATCAGTCTAAGGAATAAACTTTTACAAATGCAATTCTCAAGAAAAGATGAATTTATCAACAAAAATCGTTTTTGTTTGCGCCAGAAAGGATTTGGATATGGATACCGGCCTGAATTCTGCGGGGGGTGCTATATTTTCTACCATTATTTATATCACTTTCGCTATCACTTGTAGCCATGCACGCTTGCTCTCGATGTAAAAGCGTTGCTTCATTTATTATCTAAAATAATAATAAGAGGAAAAAAACAACCCTATCCCATGGGATTTCCTTATGCCTTCTTTCTTCGTCTTTTTAACTAAATCTAGTCGCTTTCATTGATACTTGTTTTTTCACCGTTAAAATATGTTTATTCATGTTTATTGTCTACTCATGAAGAATCGCGTTATATTTCTGTAAATTTATAGAAATGCCGTATATCGTCAAAAAGTCCTTTCCCAAGTTGTGAACTGTTTTTCATTCCTTGCTTTTATTCGCGTAGCGATTGACTTTTTACTTTGCGTGAGATTTCACCATGATTGACGGACAATCCATATCCAAAATGCTTATTATTATGCTAGTTTGTGATCATGACAGGATTAAATTAACTCGCATGAACTTTTTTCCTATTCATATCCAGTCGCCGGCCTGGGCCTGGGTATTTTCACCGGAAAACTACAAAAGGGTAACGACTTAGGATTGCGCTGATTGAAGCCCATTTTTAAGGCTTAAATTAAATGCAGCTAATAACCGACTTTATATAAACAACAGTCGAGCACTTGATATACCCGATATAAAGTTACTCCATACGATGAAACTCGGAACAACATTCGACATTTTGGATATTCAAAACAGGACATATATTTACATATATAAACAATAAATAAACCCCATATAAATCCGAAAAGCGCTATTGTAAACAGCGATTTGCTTGATGTCTGGGGCGGTACGTAAACAGTAACACAGGCAAGTGTAGGTGCGTAGGGTGCGCGCGTCTTTGGTGGCCAAAATGGGTCATTTCTTACTAAGGAATCTTCAAATGCTAAGTTTTTCCATATCGGGGGGGGGGGGGGGGGGGGGACTCGTAGGGCTGAAGCCCCACCACTTTTTAAGAATTGTCGTGTATATATTTTTTTATATTAAGCCTTCTAAGTTTTGTGGTACATTCTTACTTATCAGCGCTACCACTTGAAAGTATGCTCTGCGGTTCCTGGCATCTACAGGGGCGTGTGATAAGAATGCTTAAAAAATAGCTCAGCGCCGATCTGGAAATTTCGCGCTGGGGTCGCCTATGGTTATTCTATCTTCCTTCTTGCCATATATTATTACTATTATAGCTGGTTTCTTACCTTCACAGCATGGCGGGGGTTAAAATGGACTATGTCAAGTCGTTGCCTGGAATACTGAAAATTATTGAATTTGTGAGTAAAATACAACTATTTAAAAACGTTTTCCGCACAAACATTAAATAACTATATCACAGAGAAAAGTTTTTGGGCCCCATACAGAAACATTTAAGAAACTATTTGAGACAGCCACTCTTCTACTGGTCATTTCCTGAACATACTATGCACGCAACACAGTAATTTTCACAACAGTAATTTTCCGTCTTACAAATATGCATACCAAATGGTTGTGTAAAATTTGCTGGTACTGAACATTACAAATGTATATATAATAAACATACATAAATTTTTAATGTGGGATTTTGTGGTTATTGTCACTGCAGGTTGTCTTTTTCCATATTTCAGGTGTTCCTTTTTTGAGTCGTTTACCTGTTAAGCCTTGTTTCCATATAGTCGTAACAGTCGTAAGGTTCGTAATTACCTATTACCATCGCAGTTAAGTAATGCTCCGTGTAAAAACTAGGCAACCTAATGGCAAATGCACGCTTGTATGTCAAAAATGCCTTTGTTAATATTCGAAATTTGATTGGTCAAGACAAAAAATTACAACATAACTTACACTTAAAACTAGATGATGCCAATCGTTTTTGAATATTTGAGTTTTATGATTTATTAGTATGTGTAATATGGCTTATTAGACAAATCTAACGTGGGGAACCTTGTGAAAATTATGTCAAGAAAAACCATTGTTCTTTCTTCTTTTGATTGGTTCAAAACAGAAAATCTCGGATAAGATATATTAGGAAGCACCTGTTTCATGTATTTTCCTCAAAATCTCACTATATTATATATTTCTGTGTGTATATTACGAAAAATATCCTATGTGGGAAAGCTAGGATAAAGCCTTTTGCCGCAGGACAATGGAACTGCCTAGTTCTTGCATGGATGGTTACTTACAGAGGCTACTCCTCCTAGACGACTGTTACGACCCTTACGACTATATGATCCGTTGTTTTCGGTGTTTCCGCCCCCACCCTACCCCGGTTAATCGCCGTCGTTGTGCAGGATTATAATAAGGTTGTTATTCTTGATGATATTGTTTGCTAAAAGGTATGCCATTGTTCCTATCTGTCCTAGGTGTTTTTGCTCCACGCCTTTTCGTGTATGGCTGATTGTTGTGGTAATGGTAGCGGGAGATATGCATTTTTCCTGGCCATGACAATAATCGCCTGGATCATGGTTATAATCATCTTTTTGGTTTTCTTCCTTGACCAAACCTCTGCCATTCCACAGTTAAACTGGCAATATGTCGTGAGTATTAGAATTGTACTCATACGAAGTGTATCTCACTATAACCGGTATCTTCATGCTGGGGCCGCGCGCGCTGTTTGCCACAAAACCAGCAAGTGTAGTAAATGGTTATTTATGTGTAAATCTATGAAGTAGTAAACAAAACCTTTATTGAGGCGGAGCAGATGGTTGCCCGCGGGACATCGACTATGATTGACCCATTGAGAGGGGTAGCCGCACCCTTTTCACAGGGTCCTGATAGGGGGTCCAAATCCCGTTTCCCGCCCGTTATCCTCGCAAAATCCCGGTGGCTGTGCTGTATATTATACAGGGAAGGGAGGGGGGGGGGCAAAAATTTAGAAGGTTTTGGAGTCTTACGAAGTGAAGTCCGCTAAGCAGCAAGGTTTGAAGTTTGATGCTATTAAAAAGCTCTTAAAATGCGAAAAATTATATAGATTAACGTTTTCAGCATAAACAAGAAAATATTTGAAAAATCCCTTTTCCCGTTGAAGCATGTTGATTCCCGTTCCCGGAAGACAAATCCCGTTCCCGGTAACCCTAATCCTGTTTTCCCGGTAACCCTAATCCTGTTTTCCCGGTAACCCTAATCCTGTTTTCCCGGTAACCCTAATCCTGTTTTCCCGGTAACCCTAATCCTGTTTTCCCGGTAACCCTAATCCAGTTTTCCCGGTAACCCTAATCCAGTTTTCCCGGTAACCCTAATCCTGTTTTCCCGGTAACCCTAATCCCGTTTTCCCGGTAACCCTAATCCTGTTTTCCCGGTAACCCTAATCCTGTTTTCCCGGTAACCCTAATCCTGTTTTCCCGGTAACCCTAATCCTGTTTTCCCGGTAACCCTAATCCTGTTTTCCCGGTAACCCTAATCCAGTTTTCCCGGTAACCCTAATCCTGTTTTCCCGGTAACCCTAATCCTGTTTTCCCGGTAACCCTAATCCTGTTTTCCCGGTAACCCTAATCCAGTTTTCCCGGTAACCCTAATCCAGTTTTCCCGGTAACCCTAATCCTGTTTTCCCGGTAACCCTAATCCCGTTTTCCCGGTAACCCTAATCCAGTTTTCCCGGCCCATAATAAGGCGAATCCCAGCTCCCGTATTACCCCTTCAACCCTGGGTTGAAGCTGCCTAGAGGCCTTACCGAGTCTGTTCTTATTGAACAATTTGCATTTTTTTGCCTTTGTACTAGTAATTGTTTATTTGTTAGTTCTTATCCTGGGTATTGCTTATTTGTTTGTTCTTATCCTGGGTATTGCTTATTTGTTTGTTCCTATCCTGGATATTGTTTATTCGTTAGTTCTTATCCTGGGTATTGTTTATTTGTTTGTTCTTGTTCTAGGTATTGTTTGTTTGTTTGTTCTTGTTCTAGGTATTGTTTGTTTGTTCTTATCCTGGGTATTGCTTATTTGTTTGTTGCTATCCTGGATATTGTTTATTTGTTAGTTCTTATCCTGGATATTGTTTATTTGTTAGTTCTTATCCTGGGTATTGCTTATTTGTTTGTTCTTATCCTGGGTATTGCTTATTTGTTTGTTCCTATCCTGGATATTGTTTATTTGTTAGTTCTTATCTTGGATATTGTTTATTTGTTTGTTCTTATCCTGGGTATTGTTTGTTTGTTTGTTCTCGTTCTAGGTATTGTTTGTTTGTTCTTGTTCTAGGTATTGTTTGTTTGTTTGTTCTTGTTCTAGGTATTGTTTGTTTCTCTTATCTTGGGTATTGCTTATTTGTTTGTTCTTCTCCTGGGTATTGCTTATTTGTTTGTTCTTGTGCTAGCTGTTGTTTATTTGTTTGTTCTTGTGCTAGCTGATGTTTATTTGTTTGTTTTGTTTGTTCTTATCCTGGATATTGTTTATTTGTTTGTTCTTGGGCTAGCTGTTGTTTATTTGTTTGTTCTTATCCTGGGTATTGTTTGTTTGTTTGTTCTCGTTCTAGGTATTGTTTGTTTGTTTGTTCTTGTTCTAGGTATTGTTTGTTTGTTTGTTCTTATTCTAGGTATTGTTTGTTTTTCTTATCCTGGGTATTGTTTATTTGTTTGTTCTTGTGCTAGCTGTTGTTTATTTCTTTGTTCTTGTGCTAGCTGTTGTTTATTTGTTTGTTCTCGTGCTAGGTATTGTTCAGCAGCATCGCCTGGGCTGTCCTTCTGCTCATTTGCAGCGCTTTGATGGCTGACGTGTCCTCTGACACCCGACACTATCGCGATTGGCAGGGTTACGGTATCAGGAACTATTACGTCAAGTGGTGGGACACCATGACAGCTGGCGTGGTAAGTAGTAAAGTAGGGACTTGTGAGTGTGGGTGCTTGGCGATGGGTGGGGGTGTGTTTTGTGAGAATCATTTTGTTAATATAATTCTCTAAGAATGCGAGAAAATAATCCTCAAAGATTTTTTTAGAGGATACGACTTTGAATAGAATTGCCATGCCGTTGTTCATGTATATATTCCTGTCCCCTCCCTCCTCCGCCAATCATGGTGGTGTTTGGTGCCATGTCATTTTTATAGTATCCATTATCCATTCCTTCCCCCACCGCCCCCCCCCCCCCCCCCACAGGTGCTGGACCTCCTGGCCATGCCGTTGTTTAAGTATTATTCCACCCCCCTTCCTCAGGTATTTGGCTTTCTTACCATGCCTTTGTATTCATTCCTCTCCCCTCCCACTTCGCAGGTGTTTGGTTTCCTTGCCATGCTTGTGTTTATCATCGATGCTGTTGTTCACGCAAAAGGAGTCTCCTTCTCAGGCGGTGGAGGTGGAGGTGGCAAGGCTGGCCAGCCAACCCCAGCTTAGAGCAAAACAATGATCAAAGGGTAGAGAGAGCGCACAGTTTTAGCAGGGGCTTAGCCTCCTCTGCAGGCATCTCTTCTCATCGAAAAGAAAAAGCTCTTTTTTTCCGTTGCGGGTTTCCTGTGGCGAATTAAGGAGAAAAAAACACACAAACACAAACAAAACACACACGAACACAGGAATCCCGAATCTGAATAAAGGCCATTACAAAGTAGAGTTGCCTGCAAAGAAGGCTATCAAGGGCTCATAAGTAGGGGGAATAGGCGATCCCAACTGTAAGTGCGCGCGCTCGTTTTCATTCACAAATGCAAATGCCGAGGCCAGCTACCACAACTACCAGAATGCAGCGCGCGCGTTTGCAAATTTGTTCGACAAATCTACTACAGGTGCCGACATGCTGTTTGCGAGTGCGTTTTAGCTGGAATGGCCTATTAACTTGCCCGCATTCTGGTGCAACGGCGTTTTCCTGAATCGGGTTATTTTTAGATGCTCTGTTAGCGAATCAGATAACACCGCGGTCAAATGTCGACTTTGTCTCAAAGTAATCCAAAATAGCTGCCGAGAAGGGGGGATAACGCCTGCTTATGAGCCCCCGGTTAGGGTAGTGCAAGTAACACAACTTTTTCCCTATAAATCAAACTGACAGTAAGGCTACATTTCGTTTGTTTTCGCAAAATTTTTCAATCTTTTTTTATTTTATTCCTATTTCAAAATTAATCCAATCAGGTGCATTATAGTGACAGTATTGTGCAGTAAAAGGTAGAAGTAAAACTTTCGATGTATGTCGTGCTTTCTTGTCTATCTTTTGCCTCCTTGTCAATCTAAGAGCGCAAAACTCATAACTCGCATGATTCTAATAACAATGACAATGACAATGACAATGACAATGACAATGACAATGACAATGACAATGACAATGACAATGACAATGACAATGACAATGACAATGACAATGACAATGACAATGACAATGACAATGACAATGACAATGACAATGATAATAATAAAAATAATAGAGGGAAATACTTAAGAGAAAGACTTCTAGAGCTTTTACAGAGAAAGACTTAAAATAAAAAAGTGGAAAAGTTACATGCGGTACAGATTTTATTTCCCGAGTATACACCAGGGTTTAGATAGATTATTGACATTTTATGAACGGCCCTGTGCTTTCAGAGTGTGCATCATAGCGTTTTTTATAATAGATTCTAATGTAACGTTATGTGCTCAAATCAAAAAGAAAATCATCCACATTCTACACAACAATTCTCTTACAAATGAGTGTACTCATATTGAATAGAATATCACAGAAGACCACCCCTCTCCTCTCAATATAATAACGCAGATGACCACCCCCCTCCTCTCAGTATAGAATGTCACAGTTGACCACCCCTCTCCTCTCAGTATGAAATGCCACACATGACTAGCTCCCCCTCTCTCGACCGTCTTAATCACAGTCAATTCACACTCTAGCGTGGTGCTAACGCTGTCTAATTTTTCATTAATCAACTCAGGCATCAAAACAGACAGGCTAGGTTATATCGTTACCATGGCAACAGTCCTGGAGGATGACATGCCAATCATAACGCAATATCACCCGAGTGCACACTAGCCAATCAGCTAGTTATTATTTGGTAAATACTAATATTTCCCACTTCAACGACTCTTTGGCTTCTGCTTTCTCCTTTATAAACTGCATATTTGTCACATTTTTGTTATAGGCGACCCCTATTGTACTATTTTGTATTTCTCAGTAAAAAGTTATCCATGTAACCTAGAAAACGGCGAAGAACGAGAAATTTCGTGACAAGGAGGGTTCTCGACAATATGCAGTAGACCGAATAAGGACTTAGGAAAGGTGATTAGTTAGGATGCAAATGGTGTAGAGCCTTCCGTGACTCGCTAAACTACACACCCATCCTCGACACCTATCTAGCGAGCAAGCAACCCGCATTCGCCAGCTCTGCGCTACTTTATTTCCACGGTAAGTCCGCACCCGCGCTCATAGATATCTTAAATACATACAGGATGAAGTGTGTGATAGGATTTAAGCGTTTTTCGTGTTAAGGTATCGCCGTGATGGTGATTGTTCACTTAATAAGATAAATATAACTCATAATAACTCCAGAAGTTACATATACTTATTTTATATCTTTTTTAATTTCTTAAGAATACTAGTAAAAAAATTTAATCAGATTTCATAGAAGACTGTTTCTCGAATCTTGCATGACCGAGCCAAGTGGCCGGCTCGCCTCTTATGACTACAAACTATGAATTTGTCATTTTTATTTGTTAATAGTTGTTTTCCATTTCATATTTTCGGATGCATTTTACATCATTTGGTTCTTTACCTATACCATAAATCGCACCTACTCGTTTATTTATTAGTCTATTTGCATGTCTTTTGCTGTGGCTTAGTAAGAAACTAAGCATCAACAACATTGTAAACAAAAGACTATAATCGGTGCCTTGTTATTGCTGTATAAGGCCCCAGCAGGGATATAAAGAAGTGTGTCTTACCGTTCAACACCCTGATGCACACGTTACAAAGCGTCCATTTTTCACCTGTGCAAATAATTCACACAAGCATGTAAAAAATCTTTATACATTAAATGTGTTTTCTTATAAAACTCTAAGTACTCGCTATCATTCGACATCATTCTTCCAATATGTTGGAAAATCTGGCACGGGCAAATGTACTCAAATGTAACTCTAGCTGGATTACACAAACAAGCGAAACAGAAACAGAAATCAGAAACAGTCATGCAATTAATATGTCCGTTATCGGGGTTGGTGCATGGATTGGGAGAGATAGGGAAAAACGCCTACCGCCCCTCACAAACTTTTCCAGAAAGGGTACCCCTACAAGGTTCTAGATATTTTATTAACAGATTGAAGTAGATTGAATTGCTTTCAAAAAATCTTAAAAAAGAAAAAAAGAATATGGTTGAACCCACTAACTCGAAAATCAAGGAAAATCATAGTCGAACCCAATAACTTGATAAAAACCCTATTTTTTGTAATAAGAACCATTTTTATAAGAATGTCGAGTCTGAGATTTCCTCAAATTTCAATATTCCGAGGCTCAGATGGCAGCAAAACATTGTTTTGTTAGTGAGATGGATTAAAAAATGTAGATTCAAATTGTTTTTATGAAAATTAGACGTTCTTATAAAAAATTGTGTATTTCGAGTTATCGGGAATTCGAGCGTCCCTGAAGTTAAAATAATATATAATGGAAAATAGAGCAACTTTGAGGAAGCGAATGTTCAGGAATTATACCCATCATTGTCGAGTTTTATCTGTTGGTCGTCACGGCATGTAAACATTGTACTCTTTTCATGCATGCCAGAGTAATGTATGCCAACAATGTAGATTCTATTAGGCTGCCATTAAGAATCATGAATTTTCGAGATCGTGCACAACCAGGGGCGGTCACAGGGGGTAGATTGGGTGGATATCCACCCCCTTTTTGCAGTTATATCCGTAGCGCTACCTGACGTAGAGAGGGACGTGACATATAGGGACGTTTGTCAAAATTACCTAATACTTATACGGACAAATATCAAGCAACTAAGCGCCTGACATATAGGGACGTTACGAATACGAGTCCGTGGGAAACAGGGGGGAACACAGTGACCAATTAATTTTTTTGTGGGAGGGCAGGGTGGGTGCCAAAAGTTCACATGACCTATACGGACGCTCATAACAAGCAACTGAGAGCCTGACATATAGGGACGTTACGAATACGAGTCCGTGGGAATAGTGACCAATTTAGTCTTTGTGAGAGGGGGGGGGGGGTTGGGTGACAAAATATGACATCTTGCGTGGATTTCGAGTTTTGTATGTTGGTGGGAAATGCTATACACAAATTGACGCAAGAGAACTACAGTATGTTTATCATGACTGTTCAATGTAACACGGTAGCTATTTATTGCAAAGGTTATGGAGAATTCAACCTACCTGATTGGCCTTTTTTTGTCAAGGAAAAGTGGTCAGAAATTTCTAGCCAACCCAGCTGATTTTCATGGCTTTAGGCCTTTTTTTGCCAAGGAAAAGTGGTCAGAAATTTTTAGCCAACCCAGCTGATTTTCATGGCTTTAGGCCTTTTTTGCTAAGGAAATGTGATCAGCTGGTTATGGCTATGACTATTTCTTTTGCCAAAATGAGAAAATAATTGAATTGAAGATTGTGGCAGAAGTCGCTGGTAAAATACCAACTTACTGCTGCTATGTTTGCCATGAAAGGGCATATGCTTCATATGCTTAAGAATCTCGGCAAATTTAATTCATCCAATCCAATTTAATTATTTTATAATATATTGTAATCTTATTTTACCTGAACTACTTTTACAGAGCCCATTGACAATCCAAATCCATACATAACCGCCACACATTACCTATGATTCATGGCATAAATCATGAATGAAAAAGTTCTTTTTTCCCAATTACAGCAGTGTTCAGTCTGTTGTCAAATATTGCAAACTTTCCTCCGCTTTGAAGTCTATTTCCGTCTTTTGCTTCCTCGATTCCTTTTCAGTTTAGCAGTGCGACCAGGGCAAACGTGCTCGTTGAATTTGGATTTGAGAACCATGTCCCACAGAAATAAATTGAATTGATCACTGTGGTCAGGCGCTCAGTTGCTTGTTATGAGCGTACTGGTACAGGTAATTTTGACAAACCTCTCTATATGGCACGCGTCCCTATATGTCGGGTCCCCATATGTCACGCGTCCCTATATGTCAGGTAGCGCTACGGACCGCGGTCCCTTTTTGAGCAAAAAAAATAAATAAATAAATAAAAAGTCACTTTCTTTGAAAAAACTACGGAGAAGGTACTGTCCATGTGCCTTCGTTTGCTTGACTTTGCGGATGCGTCAAATTCAATTCAGCTTGAAGTATTGTTAGATCTATGTGACCAACCAAAAACCACTGAATCAGATACAATAGCCGTCTATCCGTCCATTATCCACCCCCTATTTTGAAATCCTGGATCCGACCCTGACAACATATTTTTATTTACATTTTCATTTAAGAAAGCCTAAATAAAGAAAATTTACGATAAAAAAGACTAAATATTGCACCTCGAGAATTCATGAGACAACTCGAACTAAATACCGCTACCTCGAAAAGGTTAACAGCCAAGTCGTGGTGAAGGTTCTACTAGTAAAGTCATTATAAGTCCGATTAAACTGTTTTCTGTTACCCTTGGCGGTTAATGTTCACTCCTTATCACGAGTTGGATCCGACTTACGTGACGTATTGTTTTGACTATGCTCCGCAGGCATCTCAAAGAGCAGAAAGAGAAAAAGAGAATGGGTTTCCTGTGGCAAAAAACGGGAGCGCTGCCCATTCCCTCTCTACTTCTCCTTAGTCTCTCTACTCCACAATTCCGCATTTTTTATGAGTTGCCTGCGGAGGAGGCTAGTTCTAGCCGGCTATTGGCTGAGACGTGTCACGTGTTGTACATCCATCAGCGCGTCGTATCAACGACCTTGAGTGCGAGAAAATGCCTGCGAGTTGGTTGCTTCGCCCCCTCTCCCCCTCCCCCCGTCCCTCTCCCTTGAGCCGCTACACAGGCTACCAGTTAACCTGCTTTATAGGCACCGGCCCCTGATCTATCCCATAATAGATATTGCTCAATTCCATTTTTTTAAAGACGCAGGGATGATTATCTTTTTAGAATTTTAAGTTGTTTGTGAGTAATAAATATATTTCACTAACAATATTACTACCCAACTTGTCACAGTCGAGCTCAAAAGACCCCCTCCCTTTAAATGCTTTCCCTCTTCGCCATCATGTGATATATTGCTTTATTCAACAGAAAATGACTATCGGACTGAACGAGAGTTACCCCAAGGGTACCAAAGGTATCCTGAAAATGCTTGAGATTGTGAGTACAGGCTGCTGTGAGGACTGGGGAGGAGCTGTGTAGAGGACTGGGACTAAAAAGGGCTGAGGGGGACTAGGGAGATTGTCCTCCACAGTACAATCTACATTCCTCCCCACTCTTTTCCGTTTCCTATAAGTCATTCCCAGTCTCCTTCCTCCCATGTTAGAAGAGAGACGCAGCTACGACCGTCGATTTTCTGATTTTAAACGATTTACCGCGAGTAACACTGATCCCTGTCATACACCCAATAACGGCACTGATCCCATTATTTTCGTAACCCTTTGTAAGACGAACACCCTCTATCGCATTACAGCAACAATCCCTAACCCTAATGTAAGCTCTTACTGCAAGTAAACTACAGATCCCTTACCCTAATGAAAGGCAAACACCCTTACCGTGGGAAAAGCACTTACCCCAAACCCTAAGGTAAACACCCTTACCGTGGGTAAGCACTGATCCCTTAACCTAAGGTAAACACCCTTTGCGTGGGTAAAGCACTGATTCCTTACCCTAAGGTAAACACCCTTACCGCGAGTAAAGCACTGATCCCGAACCCTAAGGTAAACACCCTTACCGTTAGTAAAGCACTGATCTCAAACCCCAAGGTAAACACCCTTACCGTGGGTAAGCACTGATCCCTAACCCTAAGGTAAACACCCTTACCTTGGGTAAGCACTGATCCTGAACCCTAAGGTAAACACCCTTACCGTGGGTAAAACACTGATCCCGAACCCTAAGGTAAACACCCTTACCGTTAGTAAAGCACTGATCTCTAACCCTAAGGTAAACACCCTTACCGTGGGTAAGCACTGATCCCTAACCCTAAGGTAAACACCCTTACCTTGGGTAAGCACTGATCCTGAACCCTAAGGTAAACACCCTTACCGTGGGTAAAACACTGATCCCGAACCCTAAGGTAAACACCCTTACCGTTAGTAAAGCACTGATCTCTAACCCTAAGGTAAACACCCTTACCGTGGGTAAGCACTGATCCCTAACCCTAAGGTAAACACCCTAACCGTGGGTAAAACACTGATCCCTAACCCTAAGGTAAACACCCTTACCGTGGGTAAGCACTGATCCCGAACCCTAAGGTAAACACCCTTACTGTTAGTAAAGCACTGATCTCTAACCCTAACGTAAACACCCTTACCGTGGGTAAGCACTGATCCCTAACCCTAAGGTAAACACCCTAACCGTGGGTAAAACAATAATCCTTAACCCTAAGGTAAACACCCTTACCTTGGGTAAGTAATGATCCCGAACCCTAAGGTAAACACCCTTACCGTGGGTACCGCGAGTAAAGCACTGATCCCTTACCCTAAGGTAAACACCCTTACCGTTAGTAAAGCACTGATCTCTAACCCTAAGGTAAACACCTTTACCGTGGGTAAGCACTGATCCCTTACCCTAAGGTAAACACCCTTACCGTGGGTAAAGCACTGATCCCTAACCCTAAGGTAAACACCCTTACCGTTAGTAAAGCACTGATCTCTAACCCTAAGGTAAACACCCTTATCGTGGGTAAAGCACTGATCCCGAACCCTAAGGTAAACACCCTTACCGTGGGTAAGCACTGATCCCTAACCCTTATGTAAACACCCTTATCGTGGGTAAAGCACTGATCCCGAACCCTAAGGTAAACACCCTTACCGTGGGTAAGCACTGATCCCTAATCTTAAGGTAAATACCATTACCGTGGGTAAAGCACTGATCCCTAACCCCAAGGTAAACACCCTTACCGTGGGTAAGCACTGATCCCTAATCTTAAGGTAAATACCATTACCGTGGGTAAAGCACTGATTGCTAACCCTAAGGTAAACACCCCGTGGGCTGATCCCTAACCCTAAGGTAAACACCCTTACCGTCAGTAAAGCACTGATCCCTGGTTTTTATTCAACAGGTAGTCACGTGCATCGCGTTTGCTCTAATTATTGACCACTTCAGTGGCTGGTATAAACATGGTAAGGTTGATTTCTTCGTGTCCCTGCACATCGCGGCGTTTATAATTGCGATCATATTTTTCATCGTGTTCCTTATCAACCTGGACAACACTCTTGGCAACAGCCGCTGCTGGAACATTCTGGTAAGGCTCGCGGTGTGTTTGTTTGTTTTGCGCGTGCGCTCGTTAGATTAAAAAAAGATATTTCTAAACCTCTGGAAGCACACAAGTTATATATTCATGACACTAAAAGCTTGGATTTATAAACTATCGTTTTACAAAAATACATACAAATCGAGTCAATGTCAAACCCGGCTATCGATTAATAAAGAAGTCTCATACAATACTCGGGCAACCTGTGAGCGCGCGCTAGTTTGCCACCCAAGAAGTCATGTGATCTCTTAGCGCAAGACCCCTATTAAATCATGCTTTGTGTCGCCGCGATATCAAGCATCGTTTATCGTGGTGCTTGCTCTGCTATCTTATCAATGAGTTTTTTTAAGAATTTGGTTGCATGCATCATCCTGGGTACCCTGTGTCTTGTACTGTTGTTTCCGTGTATTGTTTAACTATACGGTGCTTTCTGCTTTCTTATCAATCATGTTTTTTTAAGGATCTAGTGGCGTGCATCATCTTGGGTATCCTGTGCATTGTTTCCTCTGCGCTCCTCGCCGATCACTACAGTTCGAATTGCAGGGGTTGTGGAAAATACATCGGTGGATTTGTAAGTCGTCCAATTTCCACATTATAGATTAGACATATGTTTTGATCATTTTCGTGTACAAAAATTTCAAACAGCAGGGCAGTAGGCGAATAGGGGCTTTTTTCACCGCGATTTTGATAGTAATAGAGCCACAACGACAGAGATTGACCTGAGATTGACTAATCATGATTATTTATTTATACCTCTTTTGTCGTTTTCGTAATAGCTTATGCACGCGCCTGCAATCATTTATTTCAGGTCTGCGGTTTCATCTCTGCAATACTCTTCCTCATCGATGCTGTGGTTCATTTCAAGGAAATCCGTTAATCACTGAGTATCTGGGAACGGGTACTTCACTATCTGCTAGAAAACATACAAATAAGTTAGTTTTTCTATTTTCGCCAAGGTTAACATGGCTGACGGTTACTGTTTTTTGTAGTAGTGTTTTGACACTTTTTTTCAACTAGATTGCAATGTATTAAGATGTTGTTAAATAAAGCAATAGGATTTTCCGTGTGAATTCTTTGTTTAAGAACAATGCCGCCGCCGCCGCCCTTGCGTTCAGTGTCTTTTCTGCTGTTACTTGTTTCGCCCACGAGACTGAAATCTTCATTTTTTGAGGTCTTCATTTTTGGCTACGGATTAGGGAAAACACCAAAAATGCTTTTTCTGCACTTTTTACTCAATGATACTTTTTTTTCCACGATCATTAAAACAATTTGCTCAAACATTTGTAACTTAATGGAATGTCTCACGAATTTCAAAGGTAAGCGGAGACGTCACTTCTTGCACTTAATTAAGAGCTTGCACGCGTATGAGTATTCACATTCCCAACTACTTCCCACAAGTTTTAGGGACGCGCGCGTACCGATTTAAACACTGTTCAAACACAGGGCTCTGTACAATGTTTACCGTAAGATCGATAAGCAAAAATAGAGAGCTTGGGCTACCTGTGTTTGGACGAGTAGTTTGCGAGCTACGCTGTTGAGTCCCCATCGATACTTGATCACACATCACACACTTGTGAGCTTGGGATACCTGATGCGATCTAAGAGAGGAACGGAGGAGGATGCCAAGAGTGGTCTAGGGTGGTGTGGGGTTATACGTTGTGTGCAAATTACCATATCAAACTTTTGGTGTTATTCAAACTCGCTCGGCCGCTTTTTTAGAGACTGAGACTAGGAGCTGTGTAACCTGGCAAATTACAAATGGGTTTTCTCTGAGCTATCCAAGATGGCGGACGAAGAGCGATTATTTTTGGAAAACAGGGCTATTTAACCTGAGAATTCTGCTTATAGAAGCGAAAAATACCTATTTTTCTCATCAAATACCCCTGTAGGGGCTAGATCTTTCTTCTGCCAGCCTAACTTGTGGAAAAAAGCCCTCGTAGGTATTTTAATCGACTACGTCCTTGTGTGATCCTGATGCTGAAGAGTACAGAAACACCCGAAGGACGAGAAGCTAAGTATTCCTTTCTAATATTTCCGTTTTTTGTTTGTATAATTTTGGCGCAATTCTTATCTAGATAATCTTCACGGGTTGTTTTTTGGGGATCATCTTGCAGAATCTCGGTAAACTTAGGCGGGAAGAGGTTCAAAAGTTTAGTCGTCTCGTTTGCTTGTTCATGATAGATATCTACTAAAATGATGGTGCAAGGGTATTTGACAAATTTTTCACAAGGTCCTCCATTGAAAAAACAAAGATTGGCTTACATGCTACCTCAAGTCCGTGAAATCGGGCTGTGTGATTCTCGGGACTCGAGAATCGGAGAGCTCGAGAATCAGCTGTCAGAGCTAAAACATCGACTCGCTGATGTTGTCAAAGAGAGAGATGGCATGAGAAAGGAGCTAGGCAAGGAAAAAAAGCCCTTTCTTCAGCCGAGAAAGCCTTTTTGTGACCTTGAGCCAAAAGCTCAATTTCACAAAAAGTCAGAGATTAAAAAATGGCTTGAGAAGCAATTTGAGAAGCTTCCAACAGATTGGAAAGTTGTTGAGGTTTGTTTAGAATTTTTGTACACATGGAAACAACCTAAATTTACCAATTCTGTTATAATGGCATTTGTTTATCATAAAATGTTTCCTTATCTCTAGGTTCAACTTGAAGTTGGTCAGTTTTGCCCTACATTTCAATGTTTCCTTATCTCTAGGTTCAACTTGAAGTTGGTATGGTCAGTTTTGCCCTACATTTCAATGAGAGGGTTGAGCCTGAGGAGATTGACCATAAAAAGATCCAAAGAGCTCTCAAGGTAGGTATTATAGAAGTACATGTACAGTACTGTAGGTTTCTTATTTTTTCTATATTTAGATTATTTTTATAATCTCAGGCCAAAGATGATGGTGATGTTTCTGACTCAGCATACCATGAGCTAAAGATGGTAGCTGGGTCCAGCTTGCCATCACTGTATGGGATACAGAAAGAGAGAAAAGCTCAAAATGCAATCATTCCTATTACAGAATTTGAAGGGGTTAGTCTGTTGATAGTCTTAATTCTGATTTGCTTTGTGCACAGCACATTTTGCATCCTTTAAAACAAGCAAATACTGTACAAACCCAATAATTCATTAAACAAAGTTTCTCCTTTCAGAATGCAAAAGGATGTTCAAGATCCATCAAGGACATTCTAAGTTATAGTTCAGATGTCATTGGAAATGCAGGGGGCAATGTTATAACCCTTCGGTTTTCTGGTGATGGTAGAAAAACCACCAAAAAACTCGGGAGTGTTATGACAACCTTCTGCTTTCCAGCAGAAAACTCTGTTAAAAGAAGCCCAGAAAGGGAATACTGTATATCTATATATGATGGTGAGTTGGTTGCAGCTAATTTATTGCAGCTGTAAGCGAGAACAAATCTTCCTAATGATATAGTCAACTAAAGCCATATATCTGTGAACACTTTTTATTATAGGCAAGGAGTCATATGACATCCTAAAGGCGACCTTGAGAGGGGTTTTTGATGAGATGAAGGCCCTAGGGAGAACTGGCATTCTTGTTAATGGCCTTGAATACACTATTGATTGGTAGGTTTCATTTTTTTTGCAACCAATAATCTTATGATCTGGCATTAAACAGGACATATGTAACTTTTATCCCTTTTTTAAGGGTGATGTGTGCTGACTGGAAGTTCATGGCGTGTATTCTCGGAATTAATAGTCCCTGTGCCTTGTACTTCTGCATTTGGTGCGAATGCAGCAAAAGGATGATCAGAGACTTTTCTAGTAAGTTTTTTAATTTTGTTACTTATATAATGAATGTTATGTAATGAATTAAATGATTTTTGTTTTTATGAATTATTCCATTGTCAGCTATATTATAAATAACTAGATAAATTTGATAAAAATTTCAGTCCCACAATGGCCCATAACCAGAACCTTAAACCAGTGCCGTGCACGTGTTGGGTGTCCAAATGCCAAGGGAGTTCAATGTTTACCTCTCGTGGACATTGAATTTACCAAGGTCATACCCGACACCCTGCACCTCAAATTGAGGATCATGGGAAAACTTCTCAACCAGGTAAAATTATGCTTATTTAACAAATTCAAATCTCCATTGAGCCATTTTTTAAAAAAGTTCCTGGTATATATTAAACTTCTAGGTTGCTTGCTGGGCTATAGAGCAGAATGTTAAAAAAGCCATGGAAGAAGCAATAGAAGCTTTGGGTAAATAAAAATTTCATGTATAGGGTAAATGGGTATAGGGGATGTCTTATGGTGATTATCATTTTGTTTTCTTGCCATATTGTATTTGCAGGTGTGAGGTTTTGTTTCTATGATGTCCAGGATGACAGTGGCAAAACCACAACCAAGTGGAGCTCTTTGGATTGTAAGTAAATAACTGACTAATAGAAAAGACTGTTATAATAACTGAAACTAATATGAAATTACTATAAAGTTTCGTTATTTATTTTCTTTGAATCCTCTTTTCCTTATAAAGGTGATGATTTGGAAACTATCATTAGGGGGCTTGATATCCATGCCTTCCTAGGAGACATGGAGAACAAGTCCATCACCAGCCTTGACTGTCTGACCAAAGCCCAGCTAGTGGAGGAATGTAGGAAGTTCCATCTGAGGTCGACAGGCACCAAGGACTTCCTACGTGCCACACTCAAGGATCATCTTGACCGCAACAACATAGTGTTTGAGGTATGATTTTTATTTTCATTATAAAAAAGACCAGCACACCCAGGATACTACTGTGTATAAAGCTAATTTAACAATTGCTTTGTGTTTTGTAGCCATCGTCCACTCCCACTTGTGAGAAAACAGTTCTTAGCATATCAGAGCTGACACAAGTGTGGAAAAGTTTGATGGTCCTCACTGATGCTCTTGGGGCAAATCCTGGAGATGAAGCATATCTTCGAGCAGATGCTTTTCAAGAAAAGGCCCGCCAATGGGGAACCAAATTTAGAAAGGCCACGTTTGATGAGGTAATTCTACATCCCTGTGGTTAGTTGAACTGGCAGGACACAAGCCTCATTTGATCATATGTCACTGAAAAAATAAAATCAGTAGATATATTATTTTAATTGTGCTTTCTTTTATCTCTCCACAGGATGTAATTCCATATATACATGGTAAGATTAAAATGAGATTCCTTAATTGACTTGGGATCTCCGAGACCAAGTAATTTTATGCATTTTTTTCTCTACAGTTCTTGTTTATCATGTCCCCCAATTTTTGGAGATTCATGGCACGATCCACCAGTTCAATTGCCAGACAGTGGAAAAGAAAAACCACATGCAGAACAAGACATTCCACAGGGGTAGCCAGAAAGGGGGGAAAAATAGCAACTACACTGTACAGGTAATTCCAAGTGAAAAAAACGTCATGTTATCTAGACTAATCGCTTGCTACAACTGTGTATTTTTATCTCTATAGATCATGGAGAGGGAAAACAGAAAACTGTTCAGTAGGGAAAATAATTTGGAAAGGGTCAAGAGAAAATATCAAAAGCAGTGAAGACAAAGAAAAAATGTATTTATTTATTTATTATATTTTTGGTGCTATTTATTACTGTTGTAAATATCACTATTTATAACTTGTATAACTATTTGTACCCACATTATTATATAAAGGCATTAAAACCATCAAAACAATCTGTATCATTCCCTGGATCTAAATTCCCCCTCTTTATTTTCGACTGGAAATACAGTGAAATCGGTTGAAACAGATGTCAACAATTAGTTTATATAGAGAGATTTTAACTTACCGAGCCATAGTTGTGAAGCATATTCCGTCTACGCCGTACGAAGCTGATCTCCAAAAAGCTCAGCGGGGGATACTTGCGCTCTAGCGGTCGACACATACTAGGCCTTTCTTCCTCTGACCCATATTCAGAGATGTAAGTACAACGGGGGCACGAACTATGATCATAATTAATCCTTAGCTCGTATCCTCATGATATCCACATCTTCGAAGATGAGTCAACTTCACATATTGTACTCGAATCTGGCAGTTGCCGAGCCATAAACTCCGTACCAATAACGGTGCCAAACTCGACAGCAGTGCACGGGAACCGAATATTACGGGTCCCTGAAAAATCCAGCTTTCGTGAGGTAGCAAAAGAAAATGTCCCTTTACCAAACAAAGCGGAAAAACCCCCCTTTGAAAGTGGGACTTTCACTTGTACTCTCCGAATGAGTCCCGTGTCATTCTCGGGTGTACGAAATTGGAGCTCATCGAACAGTGCATGTCGAGTCAGCCACAATTCCTTATCCTCGGAGCAAAGAATGGGAAGCTTTTCTCTTGCTACCTCACTACTGTCGGGGTTCCCAGCATTCACGGCTAAATAGCATGACAACTGCGGATTCAATGAAAGAGAAACCGTAGAATTATATCTATCGCTGTAGCCTTTCCATTTCACAAAGGCATAGTCTCCCTCAACGTTTAAAACTCTCTCTATCTCCCAGACTTTTTCTTCTTCCTCTTTCTCTTCTTTCACGTACGTATCAACTGAGGAATGGTCTAAATATTTGACCAAGCGATCCGGTTTCTTTATAATTCTTCCACTACGAGTCTTTAGAGAATCAGTGTTTGCCGCCATGTTTGTTGGAGAAGCGCGAAAGGGGAAACTCCAGTACTTCTAAATATGGGCATATATGACCATATAAGGCACAGCGAACGAAGGACACTATCCGTGGGGAATATGTTTGATATGGTACCAAGGATCTCATTCGGCAAGTAGCTTTGGATCTATCATAGTCAAAAAGCTGACGTTCGAAAAAAATACTTTCTGGTGGGTTTTGGGCGGATTTCTGAAATAATTTATTCGAAGATAGTTATTTATTATTATGTCAGTTTTTTTCTAAAATCTGGCAGAAAAGCGCGTTAAGACTTAGAGGATTAAGTTACCCCCTTGTCTCATTTAGACACAGAAAAGTCAAACTTAATCGCTTTAGATCGCAAATAGGTTCAAGGGAAGAAAAAATACCACAAACATACAAAAAGGGCGTATTTCAGGAAGTGAACTGGCGCATACAGGATATCCTGAGGGGGGAGGGGGTGTCACAGGTAGCATATGGAAAAAGGATAATATTTGAGGGTTCTTCGATAAAAAGTGACACGACTTTTGGCGAAATCCCCTAACAGATTGATAATTATTTGCGTGAATTTGTATGTTCTTTCAAAGAGGTCTTTCTGCCTAGTCCACTCTACCTCGTTCCCAGTCCCTTTATTCACGAGGGTGAGCTGCTTGTGTATGTATTCTGAACCTTTTCACGCTACTCTCCCCTCCCTAGCTCTTCTCATTTGTATCTTCAACGGATGATTGCGCAGAAAGGAGAGTGTTTGTGGTGTGTTTTGTCGAGGCATCAGTGCAAAAGTCTTTTGGAAAACGATTTAGATTATTCAATCAAGGTAAGATTTCGACTACAATTGCGTTATGTATGGTTTCTTTCACTCAAGGTCTATTACATAACTGTTGTATTAAACTTAAAAAACATTAGGTATACTTAAAGTTTAAGGGTAGCATGCAAAACTCACGCACGAAAGTATATTAACCTGTTATGATAAGATTTCCAGTATCTTTTATAGGAATCAGTTTATCCTTTAAATTCATAAGTTTTGTGCTATTCTTGCTTCGTTCAAGTTCTCGCTATTAGACATTGACTGACGTGCGATGTGATCGATGATGCTTTTGACTGTTCGTATTTTTTCGTTCTCGAGTAAGCTGTTATGCAGATAGTTGTATAACGTCATGGATAAATAAAACCGTCAAGATTCGAATAAAGTCTTTCATTTCTCTGAATGGATTCGCGATGAATTCTTGATGTGTGATGAATTCTTTGAGTTTAACCACTGTTTAAATTTCGAAGCATTTTTTGGCGCTATCGTTCTTGCGCTTGTATAGATGTTATAGATCTGTTTCTAGTAATAGCCAACAAAGCTGTTTCAGTGTACGATTGGAATCACCTTTGAGCTAGTAAACGATGTTTTAATGTATAACATACGTTTGCTAAAGTAAAAAGCGCAACAAATGTCAAGTTTTTAGGATTCACTAGAAGCGCGTGTTCAAGTTGAATGCGTTCGTCGAGTATACTGCATTCCTTCATAAAGAATGCGAAAAATTCACTCCTCTACTTTTTTCTCAACCCGTATGAAATTATATCAGTAGTAACAACGCTTTAGGTGAACTGTATGTTATTTATCTGTATGTTTTATAATCTTCGCTCTCTCTAAGCTGTAGTTTTTTTAGCGAGATGCTATGCAATTGAAATCGAATGCGCTCAGCCAATCAGAGGCCAGATAACGGATAATTTTCGCATACTGATAAGCTGATGTTTTGATGGTGTGGACAAAAGAGTTTTTAATCATTCAAAATGCGCTCAACCAATCAGAGGCCAGATAACGGATAATTATCGCATACTGATAAGCTGATGTTTTGATGGTGTGAACAAAAGAGTTTTGAATCATTCGAGTATTTTATCCCGGTTGATTGCGCAGCGAATAAATAATTGCACGAAACAGAATAGAGTTTTGTAACAAAAGTTGATACCTATTTTATAAAAAAATCGATGTCATCCCGCCGGAGTATGGTGTGGTGTCGCTGACTTTGTCTCCGGTTTTAGTGTAAATGCAAGCTCTACGAAAAACAGTTTTAAGGTAAAATAATCATATGTAAAAAAGCTGATTGCAAACAGTGGCTTATAAAAGAAAATAATGTTACATAGCTCAAAGTATACTGAAAATCTCAATATATGTGTTATTTCCCTACAGAAACGTTGAACTGAAAGTATGATTTACGTAGGACGGCAAAGCGTGGACATTTGGGTGCGCAAAATTAGCGCAGTGGCTTTTTTCGAATCTAAGTGCACATTAAAGACTGTGAACATCAGCATGTTTCTGGCTGGCTATCTAGGTTTTGGTTATTATACTGAAGGGGGTTGCACAATTTCTTTGTAGCTTTTTTACGCAAATTAGCCGTAGCAGGCCTCGAATTATTGGGGGGGACACGGTACAGAAACTTTAAGAAAACATTGGGGGCACAGCCACGCCAATACTGGTAATTTCCTTATAATTTTTTAAAATATTGGGGAAGGGGGGGGGGGGGGGGGCACGTGCCCCCAGTGCCCCAACCCAACCCCTGCCATGGCCCTGTGGATATAATGCTATTTATTGGTTTATCCAAATGCCTTTTTTGGGTATTTCAGAGAGGGTTTATGCATCCACCTCTGCCCTAAAATATATTGTCGTCCATTCTTGTTATATTCCCAGTCTACCCGGTTAAGGACGCCATATTTATACAATACACATATCTGAAACGAACCGTCTAGAAGTAATGAATGTGAAAGAATCAACTTATAATAAACCTTGTAACAATACCCACCTCAGTAACAGAACAGTGTTGCCTTTGTTGCCTCAAGCACTGTTCGTTTGTCTTATGATAGACCTTAAATAAGGCTGCGTTAACAATGCCTGCGATACGGGTCAGTGTTGGCGACACTGGTCAATATCGGCATTGTCTTGTCCGATGTAAAAAACTCAAACACAACATTGCTGCAAGCGCTGCTTACGCAATGGTTTAACGGGACGCAATGTAACCTTTTTTGTTATTTTAGTGAAAATCAGTCACTGCCGCCATGTATCTTGACAAGAAGAACGAGGTTCCCCCGTACCGTCTGACCGGCCCTAGGTCCATCCTCAAGTACATTATCATCGTAAGTCATACGGTGTTAAGCCTGCTTTCCATTCATATTCGAAACAGTCGTAAGGATAGTAACAGACGTTTGCAAATAATTCCTCGCGACTCTTACGACTATATGGAAAACCAGGCTTTATACAACAAAGCTTGTAAAACACGCGCCCTGATTGGTCTATATCCATTCTCAATGTATTTCATCATCGTAAGCCATACAGTGTTACTTTCTCGCGAGTGCATGTATCGTGTTACCACTCTCTCGCGCGCTAATTCAACTCTTTGTATTCGGCGCTCGACCTTTCTCGCGAGTGCGTGTATCGTGTTACCACTCTCTCGCGCGCTAATTCAACTCTGTGTATTCAGCGCTCGACCTTTCTCGCCAGTGCATGTATAGTGTTACCACTCTCTCGCGCGCTAATTCAACTCTTTGTATTCGGCGTTCGACCTTTCTCGCGAGTGCGTGTATCGTGTTACCACTCTCTCGCGCCCTAATTCAACTCTTTGTATTCAGCTCTCGACCTGTCTCGCGAGTGCGTGTATCGTGTTCCCTCTATCTCTCGCGCTAATGCAACTCTTTGTATTCAGCTCTCGACCTGTCTCGCGAGTGCGTGTATCGTGGTAGCGCACCGCGCGTTTGGTAACAACTATACGTGGGAGTACCAGACGCGTTACATGCTGTTCCTTGGTACAAGTCTGTTCGGATTCCTGTCTTCTATTATCATCCTCGTCGTCTTTCTCACAGAGCTCGACAAGGTGCTCTGCACTCGCAGAGTCATGGAGATGATCGTAAGTATCTAAATTGAGAGTTCGATTTATAGAGGGTAAGATCGGGAAAGGTCTTCAAATGAGCCAGGTAAGAGTACCGTTTACAGAGGGAACGTAAGGGGAAAGGATGGGCTCACATATCACAAGCCAGACTAATTTATAGAGGGTCTGCAAAGTGGTTGTATGTGCGAAGTAAGATTCATGGAGGGAAAGTAAGGCAAGGATATGTAAGATGGCCATTAATATCCCAAGCTGGAGTTTAACTTACGAAGGCAGAGCTGTGGCTATTTGAGGGCCACGTACCTTCAGTACCTCCATCCCTGCTACGGCCCTGGTAGGGTGAGAGAAATCGTGAGGTCATGGGGAAAGCGTTCAATAAAAATGGGGTGGAAGCAAGGAGGTCTAAAATACAAATAACCCGATTCTGACCGCGTGGTCTCGTTTCAGAATATCGGCCTCTCGTTTGTTCTTGCGCTGTTATGCGCCGTGAGCTCTGCGCTCTTGATCTACTACGTGAACAAGCTTTGGAAGAATGATTTGTACAACACCAGCAAGGATTACTGGAAATGGTACACGGATCACATGCTCGTTGCCATGGTGAGTCAATCAATCATCATAAGGTTGAGTCGGTATGTTTTACGCCTATGTGAAAACAAAGTACCTCGACCATAATGTTATGCTTATGTTGTACAGTCATTTTCATGGAAATCGCTAGTATTATAAAGGCATGTGCTGCCTATATGATAAATTGGGTGTTTTTCTCCAAAGGCAATACAAATTCTGCATTTTTTACATGAGATTTTGCACATGCTTTACCCCAAACCGCTGACTTCTTGACCTTAATTTCCCAGGCCTGCGCCTTCCTAAACAGTATTCTGTACATTCTCGACATGGTGCTCCACGCATATGTCTTACTGCTGTAACCGCTGAACAGTAATCGTCGATTCATAAAATGCCAACCACTGGCGAGAGTATAGGTAGAGGCAGCTAGTAAGAGCCAGATTTCATAAAGGCTTGAAAATGTTAAGTTGTAAGCGATCTCCTAAGTGTAACACATTTGTAACGTGATGATATCTTCCACCTAAGCAAATGTAATTAAGGATATTTAATTGCAAATCGCTTTGTTTCTCTTGAGTGATCTAGTATAGATGCAATCATGTCATGATTGGTTCTTTTTAAATATTAAAATATCTTAGCAGGATAGTAGAACGAGAAAGGCGGCGCACTTTGATAAAATTTTAGCCATGAAAATGTATATTTAACACAGGCGCATTTTAAAAAGGTTATAGCAACCTGCCTATCACTTAACATTTCAAGGGATCCTTTGCTTGTACCTCTCTCTCGGCGTTAGGAACTGTGGGGGGTGGGGTGGATGCCCTCACTTTGACCATTCTTGATAAGGTGGACCCTAGAGTTCACCCCCTCTCCCCCACAAACCTCAAACCTTTTAGAATGCTCCGTCCGGTAGCCGCATTGTCTGACTTTATCGTGTGAAACTCATTCGATCCTGACTTCAATCCCGCCGGGTTAAAGAAATAGGTGATTTGAATAATAGTTAGGGCTTGTAGACAGAATGAAGTAGAATAGTAGAATTTTCTTAAACATCTCTTTTCTGTTATAAACAATGTTCTAGGAGTAAGCAAGTACCTAGCCTGTAAACTACACCTTTGAAACACATGTGATTAGCTATGATAAGTACTTAAATAAACCTTTAAATGATAAGTCATACTTCTTTTGTCAGCTCTCGTGTTCTATCTGTCAGGATTCGCTTCCTCTAAAAAACAGGCAGCAATTCGATTTTCGCTGGACCAGGTCTGGATAAATGACTCCACCCCCCCCCCCCCCCCCTGCCCTAACAAGGCTCCCCCCTCCACTTTCATACCATCTTCTCCTCCATCCCTTAAAGGAGTATGGTTAGGTAAGGTAAACCAAATGCAAGGTTCCTGGTCCAGACTAAATTTAGGTAATGTCCCTCATCAATGTTGATAAAGACGGATACTGCTGTGACCGTGTCAAGTTCTACGGAATAACTGGGCCGGTTAATAATTTTTAATTATACTCTAACATACAAATCGGGTATAAAACATTTTATCTCTATTCTACATTAATAACACAAATCAGTTAAGGGCGGGTATCTCTTTATTGATAGCTCGTGGTGGCATGTATACAATAGTAATAATTGTATAGTATGAAAATAAAGAAGTTTTATACACGAGGTTCCGCTATAAAAGGGAAAGTTTTTCGCTCAAATTTGCAATTATAATCAGAACACCGCCACCCTAGCAGTCACTAATTATAAGTCTTCTGTAAAATATTGCTTATCTCTGAGCCTTAGTCGGCTTGTATAAAACTATTTTTGCACAGGAAACAAGACAGTTGTGTTAAGAGGTTGATAAATTAGTGATTTGCTGTCCACTCACGTTTTAGGTGCAAAATTTTAAATTTTGCGCTATCCATAATCTAGCGCCCCTGCAAAAATTATTCTCGCGCTGTGATGAAAACGCTCGTATTTAAGAGCGCACACAGCAGCTTGATATAGCATTATTTTACGATAGATAGAAACATTTTTAGATGGACAACCATAGGATTGATATTTATTTTGGTTTATAATATGAAATTTTTTTAACCGCCCATGGGAGACCATGGGCGCTATTACTGTACATCCCGAAAGGTGATAATATATTTTGTAAAACCGGGGGAAAAACGTCTGGTAGATTATGACGCGGGTAGCCTGCGGTGACGTCATTGTTTTCGTCTGTCGCTCAAGTGCAAACATAGGGACGAAATGAGATGCAAAATCCTCGAAAATGTACGATTTCGTATTCGTATCACACGATCACACGCTTGAGTGAAGTCTTTTTGGAGTCAAGGAAGATAATTACAAGCTGAAATCAGTTTGGTATAACCAACTACAGCACTCAAAACAAAAAGGTGAGAACTCGAATAATAGCGCTGTAAAGACTCTTCACCGAAAGATAGAAACCTTTTAACGATATTGAGTTCCAAGGTTTTGCAAACACTAAAATGATTATTACACGTTACTTCGTTTATTTTTATCTAGCTGGGATTATAAATACCAGTCATAAAATGCAGTTTGTAGGATTTTACTCGATGCAAATTTGTATTCTTTAATGTTTGGGTTTATTTCATTAAGGCCTACAACTCAAAGTTGATTGATGACAAACTACCAGCATCTGCATTTGAGAAAAATTCAACATGCATATATTTATAATTTAAAGTTGCAAAGTTTGGTAGAGTCAGCCGATAGAGCAATAAATATTATTATATACAACGATTTATTTTATAGTTTTGTACATTCGTTGTAAAACAGCCTGTTAAGCTCACAAGCGAAGCCAAAGCTTCCGAAATTAATCCAGACAGCACAAACAATACTCCAATGCTAATAACGCGTGCTGTGCATTCGTAATTATAATATTGCCAAAACTCCTTGTTTTTATTCGAGTTTTTACTCGAGCATCGAGCTACATATCTACATATGCTCACAACGTCATGAGGCTTGGTCATATTAGTAGTTTTAACTACTTAAAAGAACCTTGCTTTATTATCATAACAGTGACGATTAAGAAAAGACGTTAAAAAACTCCATATGAGTTGTTATCATTTTTTTCCATGTGATTGCTGTGATTATTAAACTTGCGAAGGAAAACAAACGCCGGTGTCAAAGTGTCTTTTAAGCTTCGCTACTAGTATTCCTAAAGAATTCGCCACTGTATGTTTTTTTTGCCCAATCTTATCATTGATCGGTTTCGTACATATTTTACCACTGAATGGCTTTCATACCTGATATTTGACCACTGAATGTGTTTCGTACCAAATATTTTACCACTGAATGGGTTTCGTACTTGATATTTTACCACTGAATGGTTTTCGTATCTAATATTTCACCACTGAATGGGTTTCGTACCTGATATTTTACCATGAATGGGTTTCGCACAGATTTACCACTGAATAAATTTCGTTCAGCGATTTTTGATTTTCGTACAGGTTTTTATCACCATGCGGATTTCGTAAGCATAGCCGTAGCAGGCCTCGAAAGATTGGTGGGCACAATAGAGAAACACTAAGAAAATATTGGGGGGGGGGGGGGGGGGGGCACAGCGACGCCCCTACTGGTCATTTCCGTATATATTTTCTATATATATTGAGGAGGGGGGGGGGGGGGGGGGCGTGCCCCAGTGCCCCACCCCCTGCTACGGCCCTGGTAAGCTGATTGGTTTTCCTTTAGCTTTCAGCAATAAATTTCACCGTAACGCAAGAGACACACACAAACATTTATTGTGATCCCCCTCCTTGTCAATGCGAGCGGTTAATCTAGACCCCCCTCCAGAATCCTGCAAAATGACCGAAAAGTCCTATAGCCGCTTGACCATCCAGCATGGGGGACAAGCCTGCTGTAATTTCGTTAAACTCTAGGTGTCCTGCTCTTACTTACAGACGCAATTCTATAACAAAAGATTTCACCCCTTTTTATTTTTCTCTCTCCTGAAAGAGAGCTTTAACCAGTTGTATTTGTCTCGAAATTTCTTTAGAAATGGACATAATAGCTTTTTGACAAATTTCCAATACAAAAGAAAAAAAAACCGTGTCAAACACGTTACTCGTAAAAAGAGCATCACCCTATCTGTGTTGGAGATCCCCCGGTTTCTCCAAAGACATCACGAACACTTTTTCTTTCACTACCGACGGTGTCCTTCAAGAGATTTTAACTGTATAATGAAATCGTTTGAGATTTGGTGTAAATACACAGTAAGATTTTTGAGGAATGCTATACAACCATCTAAGTTTTTAGATTTTATGACTGAGTTACGTCGCGTTACATAACCGTGTTGCGTGACACCGTTTTCATAACCTGCAACGCTATAGATTTCTGTCATTACAAGGATTTTTCGTAGAGCAGATAACGCTATCTCGCTTATGTCTGTCATCGCTGTGAGAATGCAGACATTAGGGAGTGGGGAATAATGCTTAAAGTGTCAATTGTACCGATACAATCCAAATCTATGCTATACAAAATCAAACTAGAATTAACCATGTAAGTGGTCACTATGGGAAACTTGATTTCTTGCATCACTATTGAGAAACACAAGAAAGAAATACAGGAGCAATTTCTCACGCTCCCACCTCCCCCCCAAGACCCAGCCCATCACACATTTACACACTTCCGTAACATCATACGAGTCTAGAATAAGCGTCTCTGACAGCGGAGCGTTTATCGATCTTAAGTTTACTGTTTCTTCAGCAAACAGACCCGGAGACCTTACACATCGGAGCGCGAGGATTTGAAGCTAGAAGGCAGCGATGGCAAAACGCAACTCAGGCAACAACAACGACATGGGCGACCAGAGCGAGACCGTCGTGTATGTGAACGTTGATTATCTGCTGTCCATCCCGGCCGTGTTGAAGATTCTAGAATTCGTAAGTAGAACACATTTATCCCTTGCTTATGCCTGCTAGATTAACTCAGTTATGTCCACTGGTAGTATCTCGCCTGAACATGTATGCTTTTTGTTTCGTCAATTGCGCCATAACTGGTAATAACACGACTTGTGAATGCTAGAAAAGGTATCTCGAGAGCGCGGTCCCTTTTGCTACTACACACTATTAGTTTGTATTTGCGATATTAGTATAGTGTGTCCCACATGTGATAATCTGTCGTGTTTTTTCGCGAGTGAATAAACGCGTTTTTTTATATGCACGTTTTACTTCTGATAGAGTTTACATCGACCCAAGAGATTTATTTTGTTGACATGGTAAACACATCCAACCCTTCTGTTTTACGCCTTTTGTCGTTCTACTTATCGCGTTTAGCGGCCGTTTGTGTTTTGTAGTTTTACTCTGCAATGAGTACAACAGAAAGAACCGATTATATTTTGACATTTTGACCCTTTGAACAGTTTTGATATCTGTGCCCCTTTTCGCTAGCATAACCATGTGCGGGTTTCCTGTGGAAGGTAGGGTGTTACTGAGATTGAAAAGTTGAATACGTTTCAGATCCAAGGGGGCTTGGTGCTTGCTCCCCAGGTGACGATTATGAGTTCTAATGAAAAGAAGACAGTGCCTCTTTTTTAACTTCTTCTATTTATATCCCCTTTTTAACCACTTACTACCTGATAACGAGCAACAGTGTGAGATGAATGCCCCCTTTCGCGCACATGCCCATATGACAACCAATTAGCTCGTTTCGCTAGCTTTTCCTGATAGCTCCGACGGGCTGTATGATCACCTCTTATAACCACTTGTCTTGTTTCCCTAGCTTTGTATTGTCAAGTTTAACAATCAATTGTCTTATTTCCTTAGCTTTTCCTGATAACCGCGATGGGTTGTATGATCACCTATGATAACCACTGGGTCAGCTACCCGGCGGAACTTGTCTTCTTCCATGTCGTGGTCGTCCTTGATTGGATCATCGTCCTCGCATTTTTCGTCATGATGCTTTTCACGCTGGAGCGAAGGCTGCCGGGATACGACTGGAACCTTTGCGTGAGTACGCATGCGTGAACATGACCTTTTGCGGCTCAAATACAACAGTTGGTGGACCCACCATTGGTGTGTTCCAGGTCCTTATACCATATGTATTATTATGGGCGTGTTCCTGGTCCTTATACCATATGTTTTGTCATGGGCGTGTTCCTGGTCCTTATACCATGTTTTGTCATGGGCGTGTTTCTAGTCCTTATACCATATTTTTTGTTATGGGTGTGTTTCTGGTCCTTATACCATATGTTTTGTCATGGGCGTGTTCCTGGTCCTTATACCACATGTTTTGTTATGGGCGGGTTTCTGGTTCTTATACCATATGTTTTGTTATGAGCGTGTTCCTGGTCCTTATACCATTTTTTTTGTCATGGGCGTGTTTTTGGTCCTTATACCATATGTTTTGTTATGGGCGTGTTCCTGGTCCGTATACCATATGTTTTGTTATGGGCGTGTTTCTGGTCCTTATGCCATATGTTTTGTTATGGGTGGCGTGTTCCTGGTCCTTATACCATATGTTTTGTCATGGGCGTGTTTCTGGCCCTTATACCATATGTTTTGTTATGGGCGTGTCTCTGGTCCTTATATATCATGTTAACGTGTTACAGATTTTATCATGGGCGTGTTTTTGGTCCTTTTACCATATGTTTTTATCATGGGCGTGTTCCTGGTCCTTACACCATATGTTTTGTCATGGGCGTGTTCCTGGTCCTTATACCATATGTTTTGTTATGAGCGTGTTCCTGGTCCTTATACCATGTTTCTACGTATTACAGATTGAGTTCCTGGTTTTATCATGGGCGTGTTCCTGGTCCTTATACCATGTGTTTTGTTATGGACGTGTTCCTGGTCTTTATACCATATGTTTTGTTATGGGCGTGTCCCTGGTCCTTATACCATATGTTTTGTCATGGGCGTGATTCTGGTCCTTATACCATATGTTTTGTTATGGGTGTGTTTCTGGTCCTTATACCATATGTTTTGTCATGGGCGTGTTTCTGGTCCTTATACCATATGTTTTGTTATGGGCGTGTTCCTGGTCCTTATACCATATGTTTTGTTATGGGCGTGTTCCTGGTCCTTATACCATATGTTTTGTCATGGGCGTGATTCTGGTCCTTATACCATATGTTTTGTTATGGGTGTGTTTCTGGTCCTTATACCATATGTTTTGTCATGGGCGTGTTTCTGGTCCTTATACCATATGTTTTGTTATGGGCTTGTTCCTGGTCCTTATACCATATGTTTTGTTATGGGCGTGTTCCTGGTCCTTATACCATATGTTTTGTTATGAGCGTGTTCCTTGTCCTTATACCATGTGTCTACGTATTATAGATTGAGTTCTTGGTTTTATCATGGGCGTGTTCCTGGTCCTTATACCATGTGTTTACGTGTTACAGATTGTGTTCACTAGTTTTATCATGGGCGTGTTTCTCATCGCTGCTGCGGGGCTGATGGGTCACGAGGCCGTCAAACACCAGAATCTAGAGTGGAAAGATGTCTTCTCTACTGAGATCAAGTTCACTCTGGACCACCTGGTCGCTGCTGTGGTGAGCGAGAGATCTTAATGTAAACTAGGCCGGAATTCTAAACGGAAATGTATAGGAATAACCATGTTTCACGAGCGTCGGGACATCGTGATCGCACCATCAATCACAACTGTCAGTAAACGCCTTATTTAGGAGTTACAAGAGAAAACTCGAACTGCGCACTAAACACACTGGCAAAATAACTACTTCTCGAAAAATCTGTTATAGATCATGAATC
Source organism: Nematostella vectensis (assembly GCF_932526225.1). Taxonomy (NCBI): domain Eukaryota; kingdom Metazoa; phylum Cnidaria; class Anthozoa; order Actiniaria; family Edwardsiidae; genus Nematostella; species Nematostella vectensis. The sequence goes on from NC_064046.1 coordinate 6,122,890, forward strand.
CCCAGAGCCAGAAACATAGAAAGACACAAAACCTGCCTACATCTCATGCAAAACAAAAGCCTGAAGCACAGCTAAGGAAGCCGAATTACTTACTGTCCTGGGTACTTTTGATTAAGCATTTGTTCACGAATTGGTCAGGAATCAAAGTTGATATTTTGACAAAAGAGTCAATTCTATTACATTACTTGGATGCGCTTTTGAAGGTTGTCTATGCCTTGGAGGAATTCATGAGTATCCGGGTCTGGTGATGTTTAGTTCGCATTTCTGACGTTTTGGAGTTGGTGCTATATTTTACGGGTGTCTGGGTACGTTATAGTAATGGAAGTGATAATCCGCACCCCAATGTTCAAGGACTTTTTCAAAATTTCTTTCGAAAACCCGCGTATAATACGCATCCCGATTTTTTAGCTCAATTTCCAGAAAAAAATTAAAAATAACAAGGAAATTATCTGCTCCGATTCACAATTCATTTTATAAAATTACGTATAAAATTACAATATTTATAAAAGTACGGTGAATGCTTTTCTACATCTGAACTTGAAGGTGATAATCACTTTGGACCTCTTAGGCAAAAGCAGCGCATCTTAGCACAACTGTAAAGCTGTTATTCTCATCGCTGAACATTTGTATTTTCACATGGAACATCGAAATGCGAGCTTGTGTTCGTTCACGGCGATTTCCGCCATTTTGGACGAGGTGCAGAATTACTGGGTCGAGTAAATTCCAACATGGCGGACAAAAAGAAAATCGCGAAGGAAGCATTTTAAAATAATTGCGGTTTTTATGGCGAGTTTTTGGGCTTATTTTCTTACAAAACACATGTAGAGAAAATTTAAGATTCTCCTCGTTTGGAACACCTTTTACTACGTTATTTTAAGCAATTTTGTGACCTACAATGGGATCGCCGCGGAACACATTGGTTTTCGCATTTTACCATACTGAAAACAATGTGTTCCGCGTATAATACGCGCCCCGTTTTTCGAGGTAATTTTTGGAGTAAAAAAAGTGCGCATTATACGCGGGTAAATACGGTATCCTACTTACCAAAAGTATTCAAAGCAAAACAAAATTTCTTTCTATGCACATTTTTCAGTTTTCACTACCTTCCTATTTTTTTCTTTCTTTCTGTTAGTTCACTTAACCGTGTCGCGTCTTGTTTGTTTGTATCCGTTGGAAAACCTTCTGCAAACAGATTTTAAAGTTTATAATTTTATTTTCCCAGATCCTCGCTTTCATCGCCGTACTGCTCTTTATCATCGACATCATCGTGCATCTTGTCAAGTTTTTTCGCGAGAGAAGGCGACGTCGGTCCTACCAGGAATAGACGTCACGACGCCCATAGATAGAAAGTTGTACATGTGTGGTATCCCATGACTAAGCTTATTGAAGAAGCTATTCACGTGAAGGTTTCGCATGGCTAGAGATACCTGTAATAACAGGGAGTTTATACATATACACACCTAATTAAAAAACCGTTCTGCAAATGGCAGTTATAAGAACGAAAGGCGCGTATGGTATGGGTACTAGTGATTTGCAAAGATGAAAGTTACAAATGAACTCCAGTGATGCCAGAACCAAGCATTAGCGGTCGTTAATGATTATCGTGTGATTGATCCAATCATGCATTGCGGTTGAAAGACAACGTTTTTTTAAGTAGGTCAATGTATATAGATGTGACTGCGAGATCAGGAATAGACACCTCGCTAATATGGACACCCTGTTAATGCGTATAGTCCTAGGTGACACCTCGCTAATACGGACACCCCGCTAATAACGAAACAAAAAACACATATTGTAGCCTATCCAGCATAAATTATATAGGGCGTTATAGGAACCTTAGCATAGCCTGGCATGTACTGTTGCGGAGATTTATTAAAGTATTTCTGTATTGTCATTAGATTCTATCTCACCCTCATTATCTTTGCCATTGTTGTCCTATATATTTAGTAGCTTGTTTAGAGACCCCTCCCCACCCCCCCTTAACCAATGCACGCCGCTATTACATACATACAACATATATATACTCTGTTAGGTTTTATGTTCATTACATGGAAAAATAGTTTTTGAACGAAAGCAATAAGCAAGGGCCAGTTTCAATCATAGTAATTGGAATGTATGTAACCAGGGGCCGGTTCTTTAAAAGTCAGATAGATAAATTTATCTACCGATAACTCCTAAACAGAGCTACTAGGAACCGACCCCAGGAGAACATGATTCCTGATTAGCTGATTAGTACTAGGGACATCTTTATTAGACCCCATATATAACAGTGTACGCACAAAATTCAATTTCTCGGGCGTAGCACCTGAAAGAGGGTATATAGGCATGGTAATTTGCCTAATATTTCACTTGAAATATTTCTTGTAGTCCCCCTGAAGGGGGACTACACTCCCCTGTGACATATCTGGGCATTGTTTATAGCCAAACAACGTAGCTAGCCCAGTCACCGGCATCATTACCGGGATTCCTGTGGCGGGTAAGCTCGCTCCTGCCGCCAGTCAGAATCCGAATATTATGGAAATATTTGTCTGAGAGATGTAGCTTGTTTTGCGGTCATAAGATTGATTAACATAACTGCATGTTTGCATGAGTGATCATCAAGACGATATATGGCTACTAGGAAACATGAATAAAAAAATCAACCAATACCGTTAAGACTGTCAAGACGTCTCGCAACGCCCTTTGATTTAGGAATAAATTACTTTGTTATTGCCATTGATAAGAGAGATAAGGCCTGCAGAGAGTAAAGCTTTGAAAACTAAAAAGGTAGGCTTTTCATAGACGCCTGACGAAGGGAGGGTTGGACAGTCGCTTACTGATTTTACTTAAGGAAACTTTTAATTGAGTTAGGCTTATTTTATTCAGAATATAATAGTAAAACTACCATAACCCAAAAATCACGTATAATATTGTGACCTGGCAAAAAGCGACATTTTCGCATAAAGGACTTGATATTTTGGAAATACGATCCTAACCTGGTGTTAATGTGTACAGCCAATTGAAATATTTGAAGCGACTAAGCTGAATAAAGTGAAAACATAGACTGCAACGTAAAGTAAATGCTCGACCCTCATGTGTCACCAGACCACATCATTTATGCTATAACATATGAGTGTTCTATTTAAGATTTTAAAGAATGAAAAATCTAATTTAAACATTACTATTATCAGATTATTTTTGATTTGATCGCACAGTTTGACTTATTCCTTCTAACAATAACTGATGGTTATGTTACGAGGTTTTTGTGGTTCTTTTATGGTATTGGGGTAGCCGGGGATCGTACACGCTGAGCAAGGGTTGGCCGTCTTCTTTATTCTTTATTGCACGGCTTGAGTGTTTACAAATGGTAGAGCTACCACTGGCTAGCGGCTGTAAGAAGGTAAGTACTTTAGGAAGGTAGTGAAGGAACATCTCTTTCCCGAAAAGTTGACGAAGCCAACTTTAGAGAGTCCTGACTAAACCAACCTAGAGCAGTGCCGTGTAGTGTCCTCGCAACAGTTACAGTACAATCCTAAAGCTAGTTACTATGCTGCTCAATTTGTACTAATCTCATTAATAAACTGGTCAAACTGGTTTTAAGGATGATGTAAGAATAGAAGATCGGGTGTTGACTTTGGAAAGAAAATCAACGATGAAATAATAAATGACTTAGAATAAATTCCTTCGATAAAAATAGCAAGAGCAGTATAAAAGGGTTTGACTATAGTTATATGCAAAATTAAGTAATGTAACAGCTGTAAGATTAAGGATAAAGGTAATCGTTAAACTGTTATTTTAAGCCTGGCAAATATAAAACCTGTTTCGCTAAACAGTAACTACGCATGCTTAGTCAAACAATGAAGAGATCCACGTAAAGCAAATAAGTGAAATGTCGAATGGAAAGTGGAAGTAAATATCTGACGTGTCGGAAACGACTTTTGCATAGATTAACAATTCCTTCATAACAGTTATGTACACCTCAATCACTGTCACACCCCTTGAAAGATTTGATCTCGAATTCTACCTTGTAGTCTAACAAGGCTGACTGTAATATTGTATATCTTTGATGGAAATGATGATGGTGGTGGCACCCTTACAGTTATTAGAAAAAGATAATCTTAATGATACGTGTTATGTTTAGGCTATGGCGATCATGGTCTATGATTTTATTCAAATTCAGAAACGTTCATCACGTTCATAACCAATTAAGAAATATGAAGTAAATATAAAATCTACATAAAATATATATGTTTGAACATATATACATATTTTTTCTAAAAATATACATACATATTTGTTTCTAAAAATTGTTAATGATATGATGGTATAAAAATAAACACACAAAAACAAAAACAACAACAGCTACAACAATAACAATAATAATAACGATAACTATAACGCCTGGGTACAGGCTCACCTTCTCCCGGTCACTAAGAACACAAGAACATAGTCTTTCTGTGCTATCGCAGCGAGGTCGACTGAAGCGACCGAGCGGAGACAGCAGTTTTAATCAATGAAGGACAAACTAGGCGCGTGAGGGATGCCGGTATCATATTTTTAATGTGACCAGCCTGCTTTGCGCGCATCGCACGACAGTTTTTGTTTTGACGATGTTGAAGAATTGTTTCCAGTGTTTCATGTGGTGAAACTCATTCTCCTGACCAGTTTTTCATGCTCGATTCTTGAGTATCTTTGACAAAGCTTGGTAAGGGTGAGGGGACCTTGAAATCAATTTTGATACACACACATGCCCGCTTTTTCCAAAGAAGAGAGATCATTTCAAAACCGTGCCCCTAAAAGAAGCTTCTGCTCGATATCTAACCGTTTTTATTTTCAATCTTTATGAGTATGAAAATTTTTAAATAAAATTACAATAAATACAAGGGCAATACAAAACATGAAAATAGAGAAGGGACAGTGATAGCTCAGCTAGATATCGGGTCACTGACCGGTAGTGACAGATCTTTAGAAGCTTGTTTATTATCTAAGAATAGCGAAATTCAACTTTTTTGCAAGGGCCGTAGCAGGGAATGGGGCACTGGGGCACGTGACCCCCAATATTTTTATAAAATCATAAGTAAATGACCAGTAGGGGCGTGGCTGTGTCCCCCAATATTTTCTTAATGTTTTTGTATTGTGCCCCCTACCCCCTTTTATCTAACGTTGCCTGCTACGGCTATGATACGATGTATGACAACGGGGTTATAGTCAGCAGGACATACGGGCACAACACAGGCTACCCGTCAGTATAGGACAAGACGATGCTGATTGTTTTGTTGATATGACTCTTAAAGCAATATGAATGAAGAGGACCCGGTGCAGCCAGAGGATATTCCAAATAATGAGAAGCAAGAGAACAAGCGCTCACAGGGTGCAGTCACCATCAACGTGGGATATCTGAAGTCGTTCCAGGGAGTCCTGAAATTCGTTGAAATTGTGAGTACATTTTTCAAAGAGAGTTCAGAATAGGACACAGGGAGCCTGTGCCAAGAGGGGTGAGGATAGTTTGCGACAGAGAGCCCTTCCTCTTTTTTTCTCCCCCCTTTCCGTTATGTTCCATTGACAGTTATCTCTTTTCAAATCTCGGCGTGTTTTGTGTTTACTTTATAATCAGTAGTTTAACGGGCTCCACATCATGAGTTTTCCGTGGGCCATGTTCACTCAATAATCGCCATAAGTGATAAAAAATAGCTAGAAGAATTACACATGAATCGCATTAATGGCCATCTGCTTGGTATATCAAAAGATAAGCAGAGTATCCACTCTTAGCATGGCTCAAGGAAAACTCCAGGCGTAATCAAGGCGCACAACTGTTAACGTGACTCTATTCACCTCAGGTACTGCTGCTGTTGGCATTCGCGTGCACGTCATCTGGAACCCCTTTCAACAATTTACTCAGGAACTATGACTTCTTCATGTTCACCACTGTGTTCCCGTGGATCCTATGCATCATCATAATTATATTGTACCTCTTTTGTCTTGTGGACAAAGTGCCGCAAATCAACTGGAATCTCACGGTAAGAGCGTATCTCAATAACGCGTATTTAGAAGACTATATATACAGTCAGTGCATATATATGGGAATTTTCCAACAAGGGACAAAACAGTGCTTAACCTGACATCAGTGTCATCATTATCGTCATTATCATTGTATCCGTGCCAATGCAATCACAACAATAAAAATAATTACCATCATGATCGATATATCTTTGAAACCAGGTTTCAAAGATATATCCATCTTTATCATATCATCATATCGTTAATATCATTATCCCCACCTGAAAGAAAACCAATTCCATGTGTCCTATTTGTGTTCAGGTGCTGATTAACGCAGTCATTTGGTTCATTCTCATCATCATCTCCTCTTCACTTCTCGCCCGAGATATCGGTAACCTTGAGGACTTAATCGTGAAAATAGAAGTCCCTGCGCGGATCAAAGTGGGCGTGGTAAGATTCATTTTAATCTCTTCAGTAGCTATAGAGTGGAGCGACAGCTCAGTGGTACGGGCTGCGCTTCTTAAGCAAGAGGGCCGGGGTGCTAACTCATGTCAGGTCAAAAGGGATTCTTTTATTCTGGCTCTGTACATTTGCGTGTGGCTAGGTTTACTACGTTAAATGGCGGTCCTCAGGCGCGAACACAGCGCGCACCCTATTTTTCCTTGGCCGCCAAAGAAGTCGGTCATTTCTTATAAAGGAATCTTCAAATTCTATGCTCCCCCAATCCTGGGCACGATACTGGCCCTGTCTCGCAAAAACCTAGCTAACCAACCTGTAAAGAACCGCTGAAGAAGAAGGCAGAGTCCACCTTCAATCATGGCCGTAGTAGGGGGTGGGGCACGTGTCCCCTAATATTTCTAAAAAAAAAAGCGAAATGACCAATAAGGGCGTGGCGGTGCCCCTCCCCCAAATGTTTTCTTAAACTAGCGGTTCCGCTCGTATAGACTAACACTTCTTCATCCATGTAAGCTGAGTGGTAGCAGTGCGACTTAGAGTGGTTTTCAAAAAAACTTTGAAGTACTATCTAGTTTATTTAGTACTAATACACTGTTGTCTTTGTTCTCTTTTGTTCTGGCTTAACTATTACACCTTAACAATTAAATTTTGTTGCACTGGATTTTGAAAACCACTCTATGTAGCAGTCCGAATAAGACCCCATGTAATTTAAATCCAGTGTAATTCATTGCTGCAATTCTGGATAAAGTCGGCCCAGCTTTCTTTCCATTCCATAGACAAAATAATCATCATACTGCAGTTTTCAATACACTGAGGGTAAAGCTTAAGTATAGCTGCTTCTATACTTCGAATGTCTTTGTGATAGAATTGCATTTTATGCTTTTGGATTGATCGGCTTCTTGTAGTGAGGTGGTGTGTGGCACCGCCAAATAAATAAATAAATATTGAAATTATTTTCTCCAGTTTTAATGGGCCTTAACTACATAGCATTAACAAATCCCTGTGATTTAGGCTAACAAAATTATTTCTTTTTTCAGGCGTTTGGATTTTTTTCCTGCTTCGCTTTTATTGGGGATGCCGTCATACATTTTCTTGTGATTAGAGGATGAGTGCAAATACGAGCTGCCAAGGCGGAACTTAACCTTTAAATTTTTTGTAAGAGTCAAATTAAGTAATAATAAAGTCCAGTTATATCCATAAAAAATGATGGGAATAATGCTGCCCTGGATACAAGAGGCTCCAAGCTTCAGTCAAAACCAAAGAGCAAAAGAAGCACCTAGCTTGGAGCCTTCTACATCCTGGTTTGAAAAGAGTTTTTTGTTACTGGGATCAGCCATTCAGCTGTCCAGTGCGCCTTCTTGCATTGCAATGTGCACAAATTATTTCAGTAAGGAGCTTAAGTCAAGTCTTCCTAAATGCAATGACATGTCTTGGAAATTTCAGTTAAGGTTTCCATCGGCCTGCCAGTATTAAATTGGCATGATTGCTGCTATAATAATTTGAACTCTCAAATCTAACCTTTATTCTGTTATGATTATTATCACCTTTCCCCTAATATACCTTGTTTGCTTACTACAGAGGGCTCCCTTAACTATATTTTTATTTAGGTTTTGGATTTTCTTAAACCTGGAGGGGTCTGTAGAGGAGAGTAGTAGTAACATACTGCATAGAACAGTAAATACAGTTTTACATCTGTACTTTATGCCCACAAGAAAACCAGCCAAAATGGGAAAATAGGAAATATTATCATCAATAAGGCAATATTAGTCATCAGATTCATCTACTGTTTCCTTTGGTCGACAAGCGACTCCAAGTACCTGATTGATCCTCAAGACCTGTGTCACACATTGGAACACACAATGTAGTGTATCTTTCTTTGCCAGCAAAGGCTCAAGAATTTCATGAACGAATGGGTTGATGGGCAGCCCTGTTCTCCCATCAATGCCTTCAGACAGATTACTATTCCTCCATGAAGTTTCCATTATTTGCAATTGTGTTAAAAATTGTTGTAGCCCCTGCTTACCTGCAAAGGAATTTTGATACAGAGTTCTAGGGATTTGTAGGAGTGACTTTCCAAGTATTTGGCAAGCTAGGGCCAGCTCTGTATTTGTTATCATCTTGGACAAATGCTGCAAGTCACTAGCGAGGGCAACTTCAACTAAACCACAACCTGGTAAAAGCAATAATGCCCGCCTATCTGTACTAAAAGTCATCTTAATAGCCTTAAGTGCATCCAATAAAGCAAGGTAATACTGTCTACATAGACCCTCAGCTGGTCCACATAACATTATCTGATGAGCTGAGACTTCACTGACGCCAAGAACTAGGTGAGAGTATTTCTGGTTTCCAATAATTTTTGGACTACAAGACTTTGCACTTCCCTGGAAAATATCTGGTAATGTTGGCTTGTCCAGATTTAAATCTTGCAAAGGCTGTATAGATAAAACATTGCAAATATAACTAATGGTTTCTATAGGAATGGAGTGAATAACAGCAATATTGAGTTGGTTACACAAATGAATAACCATATCGGACATGACCTTGCTTGTGATGATCAACTGAATTTCTTGCATCTTCAGGTATTGTAAAATCTTCAAGGTGTTCGTTCTCTTCCAGTTTAAAGTTGTATCAAACAAATTACCTTTGGTTATTCTTAGTGTGGTTGGAGTCTCAGGTGTGCACTCATCTAGTGCAAACGTCAAAGCAATGAATTTGAAGCCATTGGGGAAGTTGCGCATGCCAAATCCCTTAGTTTTTGTAGACATCTGTTGAGGAATCATGACGCCCTCGACAACATGAGAAAAATCTTGTGGTGCACCAATGCACTCAAGGCAAATTTCAGAGAAGGCATCTATAGAATCCAAGACAAATTGATACAATTGACTGTGAGCGCTGCAAGAGAGATGCAAAAAATCAGCCAACAGCGTAGCTAAGTTATCCCTTTGTTGTTTCGGAAATTTTCCATTAAGGCATGTGTTAATGACCGCTTTTAGTTTTTTTCGTACTAGTTCACAATTGTCTTCACTCAAATCTACACGAACTTCAAGGTTATCAAAGGCACGCAAAAATAAATCGTCAAAACGTTCAGATTCTATCTTGTTGAACGCTTGTGAAAATGAGAAGAGTTCGATCTGAGTCTTAGCGCTCAGTTCTTTGAGTGTTTTTTCTTTTGTTATCCCTGTTATATTAGCTATTTCTCTGAAGATTTCAGCAAGAATTATAATGAAGTAGCTTGCACCAGAACCGGTTCTGCCGGACAGACTTCGTGCCGCTTCTGCAATCATTCTTCCCGCCGGGTTCGCCATAGTTAACGACTCTAAAATCATGGAGCCGCTGTTTGTAATGAGAATATTCCCAGAAGAAGATCTTAGCATAACGTCAAGTCCATTCGGGCCAAAACTTTTTTTTAAAATGCGTTCAAAATTTTGGCAAGTTTGAAGTGCGGCAGCCGCCATTTTGAAGGTATGAGTCGGCGGTTTGAATGGGCAGATACTTCATGGTTTTAGTTGAACGGCGTCTATTCAAAGATTCTCAATAGAATGTTCTACTTGAAGTATAGCACTAATTGCGGATGTAGTCAATCTCCCGGATGTATGTCAACATGGCGGAATTGTTTTGAAAATGGCGCAAAAATCTTTTTAGGGTTTCTAAGAATTTGTTGCTTATACGAGGAGGAAAATTTCTAGTTCATACTGAAATACATCCAAAAGTTGCAGCTCCACACCTGCGTTTAATGGCAACCTTTTAACCTCCGGCACTTTGTGATGAGTTCAAACTTCTACTTCGCTTGACATAAGAACAATAGACCAATAGAGAATCTTTGAATAGAATTCTTACTAGAAAGCAAAAGGTTGAGTCCTCTGAAAAGAAGGACAGATTTGCATGCTGGCTCGAGAAGAAAAAGAGAAAGCGAATGGCTTGGTGAGGGGGTGAAAAATGAAATAGGATCCATGTTTTGAAGTTCGTCATCGTTGAGATTTCTCGTGACTACCGCGTGAAATGCAAGAATCTGTCTGCGAAGATCTCCTGGAAAAACTTTGCACCGCAGTACATAAGGTATTTAAAATTCAATTTTTCAGAAATCTCCAATCAATAAGCTTAAATGTTTTGGATGCACTGCATTGAATTTCATACATTCTAAAATGTTGAAATCATAGTTATGTGTAGTACTTCTTATTAGTACAGAAACAGTACACACAGTACACTATACACAGAGACGATCATGTTAACCCTGTGTCATGTGTCACCTTGATTCACAATTGTACTTTAAAACTTTCACTCCTGTGTACTTTTGAGAAAAATTGTAAGAAAAATAGACTAAAAACAGAAACCTCCCCCCCTATCTCAAGTCCAACACTATCAGTTGAGATAAGCTACCGCTGACCCAAGCGGTATGCCTTGAAGTTTCCAACAATGCACTGCGGTGCCTTTTCTTTCTAGCGACAGCACTGCTACAGCCTGTTGCTTACAACAGTTTGCTTGTAATTTGCTTAAAAATTACAGCTTTTTCACATCTGGAGAGTGCCTTAGGACATCATAAAGTCCAATTGGGCATAATTAATGCTGTGCTTATGGATGTTTGCACGCTAAGGTTGATTCAATGGGGTGATTCCTTGTTTGACCTTGTTTCACCGAGTGAAAAGGAATTTTCTAGTGAATGGCCTCATACTCTCCAATGTGGACCATCTTTGCTACCAAACATTATTCAACAATTGTTTTCAGGCTTATTCTGGGTTCCTTGGACCTGGGAATGTTTTGTTTGGCTTTGGGGCAAAGAGACTTATAAAAAAACTGTTATGATTTTGGGGAGGAGTTTTCCCGCCTCTCTGTCAAGGTGTTTCCAAGACTCCCATGATGCAGTGTAGGCATGTAATTAAGCCTCAAGATGGTGACTCACTTCTAATGGAGGTTTTAGCATTTTTAGCCTCTAAGATCAAAATAACGACAAATATTGCTATGTGCACATTTCAGCCAATGAATCCCTCAAAGGTATCAATTCATCGTTTCTAGTTTTCGCGACTGTACTTTCCAAAATAAACACAAAATCCAACATTGCTAATCCTTAAGTAGTCTATCAAGCATCAACCTTACCTGAACTATTTGTAGCGCTGGGAAGATTGTCAATCTTCTTCTTCCATTTTCTCTCTGTCTTTCTGCATTTCTCCCTCTCTTTGCTCTTCTTTCATACACAATCGGTGTTGGCGCCGTCTTTTATTCGCATCCCTCCTCTCCTCTTCTGTAATAAGCTGCTGACGTTCTGACTTGTTGATGGCGTTCCCTTTCATTCGCATTTCTTCTCTCTTCTTTTGTCATACACAATCGGTGTTGGCACTGCCTTTCCTTTGCATCTCTCCTCGTCTTCTGTCATACCCTGCCGTCGTTCTTGCATTCTTTGGCACTTTGTTTATTGTCTAGTTTCTGAAACTCGCCTCTTTGAAGAGCCATGTTGTTGTTCACTGGGTCTCTCACCGACTTCAAACCAAATAAGTAGCAATTTCTAAATTATGATTCTAGAAATTTTATAACAGGAAAATAAAAATACAAAATTGAAAAAAAAGATCTTACCTCCATCTTTGCAATTCTTTCAATTTTCCATGTTCGTATCCATGTTTTTTTCGGTGGTGTTTTAGTAAACTGCGTAGCTTTTAAGCGAAAAATTTTCCAGTGTCTTTACGCGCATCCACCACTTTGGCACCATTCAATTTTCGACCAATCAGAGAGCAAGGCGCAAACAACAAACACGGGAAAAATCCACAGGTATACCATCGTGACCACGGAAACTTTATTGTCTAGCTATACCACTTTTCTATTACTATAGGGCTCCGCAGAGGCTCGGCTAAAATAATGATGTCAGTACTTTCTGTGAGCTTAGTATTGGTAAACCCAAACATGCGGGCCAGTAAATGAAAGAGCATGGAAAGCCCCATTAGATGGCTGCTTTTTGAATACCTGCCAAAAGATTTTAATAATTTAATAATTTTTGATAACTTGGAAATTATAATTGACCCATATTTATTGGTGATTATATTTACTTTTACCATGATCCAAGCAGATTTATTTTGCTTAAGATCTTATTTGTAATTTGTTATTAGCTCCCAAGATTTTGCCCTTTGTTAAATCCCTACCCTCAGATATTAGCTTTCTCTCTTGTCAATGTTAAGGTCCAGGAGGAATGGAATGGAAATGATGTCATTGGCGACTGCCTCGCTGGGTCTGAATTGTGCAAAAGTGTGGATGACATCTTGAGCCATGGTTTGAAAGAAGGGTATGTGAATGGGGGGTTTCCAAGAAAGTAGACAGGGGTGATTATCGTACCCGATATCTTAGGGTAAAAAGTTCTACCAACTGCTATCCCTTATGGGGTATCAAAAAAGTCTGTTGATTCTGCTACCGTTTAGGGGGTCTTATGCAAATGCAAGCTAAGGTGGTCCGAAACATCTGAAATTTTATAATGGATTATAAATCAACTAAATAGTTTATACTTTTAGCTTTTTTTGTCAATAACTAACTGTAGTGCTATCTCTTAGGATTAAAAATTGCTTTTGTCCACACCCAAATTGCCTTGTGGTCTTTTATGGTCCCCTCCTGTGGTATTTACTTGCTGTGCTTGAACTATTCTACATATTCATTAAAAATTGGTCATTTTTTAAGTTAAAGCAATGTGATGATATATAAGATTGCTTTTACAAAATATGGGGACTGATCACTATAGTAAGTATTTGCATGTAAAAATCATTCTTTTGGTAGGATTCTTGGTTGGGCATCTGGCTCCAAGGTCACCTACTGGCCTCTAGTATCACGAATCACATACAAAGAGGTTATCCAGGATATTTCAAGGTTGGTGTTTATTTCTTACAGTATTTAATCTTGATTATGGATGCCTTAATCCATATGGATGGATAGATTAATGCAGAATGAGGAATATTCTGCAAGTAATTTTGGCATGTAACACTCCTCTAGCAGCCAGAGTGGGGGCGGGGTTAAACCACCTTGACCGCGTCCCTCCTGCTCTACTAATGTGTCCTGTATAGCTTGCTTTAATTGTTCGTTTATTTTCTGCTGCAGCCGTAAGGACTTACATAGTGATCAACAAAGATGTCAGATCTGGTTGAAACACTCAGTACAGGAGAACTCACTTGGAAGCTACTTAAACATCATAAAACAAGATGAGATGTTGCAGAGGTATGTGATTAGAATAGGATTTTTTGTGTATTTTGTATACAATAGTTTAGGTATGACCAGTTTCATATTACAAGGACCACAGAACATGTTGAAAAGTGGGGGGCTGACATAAAGGTCACATTGAAAAACAAAAAAGAAGAAATCATAATATTTGAGTTGTTTCTGACGCAAAAAGTGGTGGGGCCACACCCCCCCAGCCCCTCCCCCTCCGTGGCGCCTGTATTAGGGAACTTAACCAAAGATGTCTCTGGATGACGAACATCAACCGCAAATAGAGGATTTGTTGTTTTTAATGCTAATTGTAGCACTAGCAGGTTTTATGTGTATAAGAGCATACATCTCCTTTCATTGGACTGGAGCAAGACTTTCGGCTTTCATCGGTAAACATTTTGCTTGTGTTCTCTATTATCTTATTTCTCTTTCCACTCTGAGGTTGATCACAACAGTTTACAGATATCAAAACTTATCATACAAAATACAGTATGATCATTAGCAGGATGTATGTATGGAATATTTTTTTCTTCAGTTGAATTATAAGCGAGAATTCAAACACTGAGTGTTGTACACGTTCCCAGTTGACTGTTTGAAAATCTTGCATGTGATTGGTCGGAATAAATATCCCATTTTCTGCTGTTCACGGTTTTACTGGTCTGGCTATAACTATCGCTTGCTGTAGAAAGAACTTTTTTATATAAGACTTACTAACTGTGTGCTTAACCATCCTCAGGGAGTTTTACCAGCCTTCTGCTTTCATCTGTGATCTAGAAAAAGTGGAGACAGCTAAGACTGCTCTATTGTATGGCCTTTCACATCTTGACTTCAACATGTAAGGGTCTCCGTTATTTTGATTAAAAAGCTTTAAAAGAAAATTAAAGTGTCCCAAAGTGGTAGCATAATATTAAATGATTTATCTTTGATACTTAAATGAATTAACCTATTATAGCTTAACGCTATTGTCTAGGTGCGCTAGGTGCGCTGGTTAATGATGTAGCTTTGGTTTATCAACAGTTCAATAGCTGTTCAAGAAGCCGATACAGAGACCAAAGCAAGTGAACAAGGTACCGTGGTAACCTTTTCCCTCCTAAACTGGCCTAAAACGGTCTTGAGGTGTACCAAATTTATAAAAAAATCGTAAATACAAAATAAACACAATAAGAGCAAGACCGTTCAGCATCACTCTTTGAATGAACCTTGGGAACGTACAGAGGTTTTGGCCTTGATAAGCTATATGGAACTAAAGATAGGGGAGAAAGGGTTTTCGCTTTATCGAAAAAAAAATCATGTTAAGGCGTTTTTACCACGTGCCAATTTCTTGGTCCGTTTTTTCTTCAGAGTTTTTAGAAACTTTGATTTGCCGAGTCTTGGTTTGTGAATTGAAACAATGTGTCTGGCATAAGAAATACGTAGTAGCATGACACAGAATGAACGTACGCAAAATCGCCCTGACAAGTTAACATGTGTGTGAATTAGCTTTCAAAGGGAGTGGCGAAGCTATAGGACAGCAACTATATTTACTGTACAGATTTCTTTTTTTACAAGTAATTATTCTAATTTCTTTAAGGAATATCCATTAAACACGTCCCAGCAAAACCTGTACATATCAATGGTGCCAATCCCCACACCACCCCTGAAAGTAGCTACACCGAATGCGACTCTGTGTCTTCTACTGGAAGCCTCACGAGACACATGGACGGAGCCAAGAGGAGAAGAAAGAAGAAAAAGTCTGTTGGCGTGGCTGTTATAGCTGACAGCTGGGACAAAGATAGCTCAGGCATGTTGCCAACAATCGGAAAATACCTAGGGATTTCTAGGAGTGATTCTGAGAAAATGGAAACCGAGGAACGGCAGCCGATGGACTTGAAAGATGGGGATGATTGTGAAGAGGAAGAGGGGAAAGTCTTGTTGGATACAACTTCGCCTGAAAAAGATGCAGTGAGTGGGAGGCTTTCTGAAGTTAACATAAAAAATAAAACTTCAATGGAAACATATCCAGACCCTGATTTAGATTCACTGGATGAGAGTAAAAAGGATTCAAATAAGTCCAGAGATATTTCTCAGTCACATAATACAAAATTAGAGCAAGATATTGGGTATGATAGAACTAGAATTGAATTCATTGATGCAGCACATCAAAATGCCAAAGTGATGTCTTCCGCGTGTGTAGAAGGTGTAGAACAACTTCAAGGTAAAGAAAAGAATGAAAATAAAATAGGAATTATCAGCACATCTGCAACTTTGGAGAGTAAGAATATCTCATTCTCGACACCAGAAATAGCAGAAAAATGCCGACAAACGGATAATTCACTAGGCTACAAAGTCTCGCACGCTATTGTAGAGTTCGGAACACCGAAAGAGGTATCGTTCGAGGACTTCACAAAAGAACTTGAGAACTCATTACCAGGTGGCGGAGAGACCGAGGACTTCAACTTTGTGCCTGGCATTCACAAAAACATCGATCAGCATTCGCGATCTAGCAGTATGAGCAGTTTTAACGGTTCTGGCTCGTTTAGTAATGGACAGAGAACGGAAAATACCAGAAGAACTTCTACGATAGACTCGACCAAAACAGCGAGTTCTGCAGGCGGGAGTTTGCCATCTGAATCGTGGAAATATGTGACGAGTTATTTTTTAGGGGACAGCAGAAAAGACTCGAAAGCCACAGACGACATGAGTGTCACGACGGAGGATAGTTTTAGCGATTTGGGGATCTTTGATGAACTGCTGGGTATTCAGGAAGACCACTTCTCGTCACCTGAGGTAAGGCAACGGCCATAGCGATTATTATTATTTCTTTCTTTCTATAAAGAACATCCTGGACAGTTTAAAATGTTGCAGCAATTTCAATGTTTTTTCTTAACCCTTTCATTAATACTACGCCCTGAGGCGCCTGTAAAATATAGGCCCAACTCCAAAACGTCAGAACTGCAAACCAAACATCACCAGACCCGGATACTCATGGATTCCTCCAAAGCATAGACGACCTTCAAAAGCGCACTCAATGTAAAAGAATTGACTCTATTGTCAAAATATCAACCTTGATTTCTGACCAATTCGTAAACAAATGCTTAAACCTGGAAACATTTCTTACCACACAAAATTCCGAACTACAAATACAGACAAGCAAACACAGATCAAGTCACAAATAGATACCTTTATTGCGCTTTGTCAGGTCCCATTTTACAGCCATCAACCACAATAATCAACGCTAAAACCTCCATTAGAAGCGATTTACCATCTTTAGGTTAAATTACATGCGTGTACTGCTTCATGGGAGTCTTGGAAACACCTTGACAGACAGGCGGGAAAACTCCTCCCCCATAATCATAAGCCTCTTTGCCTCAAAGCCAAACAAAACATGTCCAGGTCCAAGGAACCCAGAAAAAGCCTAAAAAACAATTGTTGAATATGGTTGGGTAGCAAAGATGGTCCACATTGGAGAGTATAAAGCCATTCACTATAAAATTCCTCTCTCATCGAATCAACCTCAGCGTGCAAACATCCATAATCACAGCATTAATTATGCCCAAATGGAATTTATGATGTCCTAAGGCACTCTCCAGATGTGAAAAAGCTGTAATTTTTAAGCAAATTACAAGCAAAACTGTTGTAAGCAACAGGCTGTAGCAGTGCCGTCGCTAGAAAGAAAAGGCAACGCAGTGCATTGTTGGAAACTTCAAGGCATACCGTCTTGGGTCATCGGTAGCTTAGCTTAACTGATAGGGTTGGACTTGAGATAGGGGGGAGGTTTCTGTTTTCAGTCTGTTTTTCTTACAATTTTGCTCAAAAGTACCCAGGAGTGAAAGGGTTAAGAACATTTAAAAGGAAACTCATGTTTAATCAGCCAAACACAACTATGATAGATTACTGTAGTAGGTTCTTTTAAGCTCCTTGATGTCACTGTTCAAGTACTGTTTTTTTTTTCAGGAATTATAGTTTAGGTTTTATTCTAATTTAGTGTATATTTTAAAAGGTAACCATTGTACTACATCTTTAACCGTTGTTAAATGTTTAATCAGCCAAACACAACTATGATAGATTACTGTAGTAGGTTCTTTTAAGCTCCTTGATGTCACTGTTCAAGTACTGTTTTTTTTTTCAGGAATTATAATTTAGGTTTTATTCTAATTTAGTGTATATTTTAAAAGGTAACCATTGTACTACATCTTTAACCGTTGTAAGTCTTAATTTTTATCAGAGTTTTAACACTCATTAGAATTTACATAGTCGGGACTACAACAGTTGGCAATAAAGATTTGAATCCACTTATATATATAAAATCCCATATATGTCTGCCGTATGCTGAAGTGTGTGATGCATATGATGCATATTGTACTTGCTGACAAATTGCTGACGTGAGCTCTTGATATTTTGTAAGTATTTTATGGGGTTCTCCACCACCGAGGAGCTCCAGAATGCCATCCACTCTTGTAAGGACATGATCCGCGCCGCACCTGAGCACTCGGCAGAGAAGAAGAAACTGGTGGAGAAACTGATTCAACTGCGTGTTCGGCTCCAGGAGACTGGGGTGAGTTGACCTATACACACCTTGACTATGGGGCCATCTTGCCCTCCCAGAATGCATCGCGTTCTTGTTTCATCATTAAAATGTTGTAAATAATACTTTCACAGAAATTTTCAAGATCTCTAAGAACACATAAAGCATTTTATCAGTGCAACAGATGTTCAGATTTCGTCACAGTCGAAAATGGCCGTCAAAGCAGTAGACTTACACATTTTTACTGAAACTTTAACCCAAAACCCGATAACCTCAATTCCCACTTGCTTTTCGGTTAAAACTATCTTTCGTTTACCTTATGACTACATATTTCTCCCACTGAAAGGAACATTTTTTTTGTTACTGGTTCCTGAAAGATATGAAACTATAAGCAGCTAATATAATTCTCTTAAATTGATCCTGTCAATTTGAACCTCCAAAAACTTCAGGGTTCGAGCTAGGTTCTTCGTTAGTCTCTTTTCGCTTCAAGATAGATACGACCTGTAAAATACAACTTCTGGTCTTGGCTTCTAGGATCACCCTGAGGAAAAGCACACAAATGCTAAGAAGGTCCTCGGCCACGTGTTTGTAAAGGAGCAAGGGTCTGGGCCTAGTGCCATGTGTGATCGCTGCGGCAAGTGGATCTGGACCATGTGGCAGTCTCTTTTCACTTGTCAAGGTATGAACCTTTGGGTTGTTGACCGAGGCTTTGCGAGTTTGATGCGCCTA
Organism: Nematostella vectensis; assembly: GCF_932526225.1. Taxonomy (NCBI): domain Eukaryota; kingdom Metazoa; phylum Cnidaria; class Anthozoa; order Actiniaria; family Edwardsiidae; genus Nematostella; species Nematostella vectensis. The sequence continues at coordinate 6,141,728 of NC_064046.1, forward strand.
AGCCTCAGTTTGATATTTCCCGGCAGGACTGAACAATCGCTAATCACTAGCGCCTTTTATCCTTTTATCTATCTATACCAGTGCGTTTTTTTCTTTTATGGACATTAATAAAGATAAAGTTTGTTCTGTTGCTTTCCAGCGTGTAAGTTTCACAGTCATCGAAAGTGCCTTCACACTATTCGCAGACCCTGTGCCAGCAAAAAGGTAAGTAATATTGGATTAATATAAGTATCCATGTTTTTATTTTTGTTATTTGTTTAGGTGTAGCCACAAGTGGCGTTGTGCAGATCTGTTGTGATGTGTTCATATTGACAACAAGCTCGCATTGCGCGTGGAGCCACAAGACCGTGTCGTGCCTATTTGTTGTGATGTATTCATGTGGTGATGTGTTTGTGTGGAGCCACAAGACTATGTCGTGCCTATTTGTTGTGATGTATTCATGTGGTGATGTGTTTGTGTGTAGCCTCAAGATTGCTTTGTGTCTATTTGTTGTGATGTTTTCATATTAGGAACAAGCTCGCATTGTGTGGCTATTTGTTTTTACAGTATGTATTTATGCGTAGCTACAGGAATGCGTTGTGCCTATTTGTGTGTAGCAACAAGAATGCGTTGTATCTTTTTGTTGTGTATTTTCATGTTACCGAGCTTGCATTGCGTCCCTATCCGTGATAATTGTTCTTGTGCAGCCACACGCATTTGTTGCTTACCTATTTGAGGCGATGTGCTTATGTGTAGCCACAAGCATTTGTTGCATGCCTATTTGAGGCGATGTGCTTATGTGTAGCCACACGCATTTGTTGCATGCCTATTTGAGGCGATGTGCTTATGTGTAGCCACACGCATTTGTTGCATGCCTATTTGAGGCGATGTGCTTATGTGCAGCCACACGCATTTGTTGCATGCCTATTTGAGGCGATGTGCTTATGTGTAGCCACACGCATTTGTTGCATGCCTATTTGAGGCGATGTGCTTATGTGTAGCCACACGCATTTGTTGCATGCCTATTTGAGGCGATGTGCTTATGTGTAGCCACACGCATTTGTTGCATGCCTATTTGAGGCGATGTGCTTATGTGTAGCCACACGCATTTGTTACATGCCTATTTGAGGCGATGTGCTTATGTGTAGCCACAAGCATACATAATGTCTGTTTTTTATTACCCTGTCGCTATTTGAAGGTGTCGTTTGCGTCCACGTACATCTTGGCCATCTGTCCGGAATCCGGACTGTCAACCCAGCAGTATAAGTGTGCCGAGTGCCGCAAGAGAATTTCTTTCCTCAGTAAGTCATCTTGGCGAGTAAATAGAATATATAGAATGATAACTTTATATAAAAAAATCAAATATGCCTTAACAAGCTGCCCCTCCTCAATACGTACTTCTACACGCAGTTTACTATAATGAGTTTGTATGGAGACACTGTCATCGACGATTGTTCAACGGGTCTCAGGCATGTTTATAGACGATAACTCCAGCGAGATATATAGTTCTCTTTTTAGGAGCGAAACATCTTTGGAAAGCTTCAAAGCTGACCTGCTCCTATGCTCTTTTACGCCGGGCTGCGACTAAAGCAGAAGCGAAACCGAACCGTCTCCTTGATTGCTAGGCCAATGCCACTGAGCTTCCGTAGTGTATTCATTTGTGTTGTCACCCATCAGTCTCACCCATTAATCCGTTGTTTTCTGCAGAGGGTGAGTTTTCCGAGGCCCGCCTGTGTGACTATAGCGGCCAGTACTTCTGCGAGGAATGCCATTGGAATGATCAGGTTCTTATACCAGCGCGAATCATACACAACTGGGACTTCACCAACTACAAGGTAAGGCGCTAGATGCAGGGAAATCTTTAGAAAGACTAAAAATAGCAAAATGGGAACTTATCCGTAGAGATTGTTTGGTTTTGTTGACTAGAGCAACAACAATTACCGCTATAACGCATTTAACTGGATAAATTTCAAGACTTCAAAATATTCACCACCTGATTTAATCCTTAAACAGGTTTCTTTGATTCACTGGCATACTCTTACCCTACTATTCCAATCCCGGAAAAAAGTTTGTTGTGAATGAAAAAGTGAGCTATGACACTAAGAGACAAATAAACCCGAGTTTCAATTTCTGTTTCATTTTCCATATACTGGTTTCGGTTTCTTGAACATTCGAACTATAGCCTGAGTTTACGAGAACGAACCTAAGTATGTCAGTAACAAACACACGCGAGGGGTCCTAAGACCTGAGCTTCAAATAAGCTCAAATGTTATAATACGAATATTTCAGGTCGCTCGTCAGAACAAGCAGCTGCTAGCACTTATGTTGAACAAGCCGCAGTTGAACTTGGAGCAACTAAACCCAGCGCTTTTCAAGTTCGTCGGTGAGCTACGAGAAATCAAGGTATGCTCGTTCGTCTCATTCTACAGAATCACACCGTTTTTGGTACCACGAGGTACCACACTGTATCCTTACCCTACTCTGGAGTGTGAGCCCGTTGATAGACACGGCTACGAGCCTATTTTACTCTGCAGTGTGAGCCCGTTGTTAGACACGGCTACGAGCCTATTTTACTCTGAAGTGTAAGCCCGTTGTTAGACACGGCTACGAGCCTATTTTACTCTGAAGTGTGAGCCCGTTGTAAGACACGGCTACGAGCCTATTTTACTTTGCAGTGTAAGCCCGTTGTTAGACACGGCTACGAGCCTATTTTACTTTGCAGTGTAAGCCAGTTGTAAGACACGGCTTCGAGCCTATTTTACTTTGCAGTGTAAGCCCGTTGTTGGCTACGAGCCTATTTTACTCTGCAGTGTAAGCCCGTTGTTAGACATGGCTACGAGCCTATTTTATTTTGCAGTGTAAGCCCGTTGTTAGACACGGCTACGAGCCTATTTTACTTTGCAGTGTTAGCCCGTTGTTAGACACGGCTACGAGCCTATTTTACTCTGCAGTGTAAGCCCGTTGATAGACACGGCTACGAGCCTATTTTACTCTGCAGTTAAGCCCGTTGTTAGACACGGCTACGGGCCTATTTTACTTTGCAGTGTAAGCCCGTTGTTAGACACGGCTACGAGCCTATTTTACTCTGCAGTGTAAGCCCGTTGTTAGACACGGCTACGAGCCTATTTTACTCTGCAGTGTAAGCCCGTTGTTAGACACGGCTACGAGCCTATTTTACTCTGCAGTGTAAGCCCGTTGATAGACACGGCTACGAGCCTATTTTACTCTGCAGTTAAGCCCGTTGTTAGACACGGCTACGGGCCTATTTTACTTTGCAGTGTAAGCCCGTTGTTAGACACGGCTACGAGCCTATTTTACTCTGCAGTGTTAGCCCTTTGTTAGACACGGCTACGGGCCTATTTTACTTTGCAGTGTAAGCCCGTTGTTAGACACGGCTAGGAGCCTATTTTACTTGGCAGTGTAAGCTCGTTGTAGACACGGCTACGAGCCTATTTTCCGCTCAGCGCCGCTTGGATTGGGTTCTTCCGCCTTTTCTTCTTCCGTCGTCTTTCCACACAAAAAAAGAAATGCTGAGACTTTTTTCTCTGTGACGTCAGTAATTGTTGATACGAGCGAACAGAATGCCGGGATCTAATGCGCGCTCCTCCGGCTGAGCCCGCACAAACCAGTTAGTCAGACATTCTTCACAAAGACCTCCAATCGTGGCTCGAAGGCCTTTAGGTACGGTAATACGAGCAGACAAATCATACACTTTTTGTGGCAGCATTGCGTATTACCGTACCTTCATATGTGAATACGAACCGCTCTGCCTCACTATGAGCCACCCCAGATGGAGTTTCAAAGTGTCAAGCATTCGTAACGCGCGTGCGAGCCAAACGAGCAAAAGTAAAAAGATGACAAGAACTTTGGACACTCAACAGATCCAAGTCTTTTTATACAGTTGCAAATTAGCCGGTTGCGAGTCGACAGATATGATTAAGAGACGAATTATATCTCATATAGGTTTTTAGGCTCTTTCGCTAATCAAATATGTAGCGAAAGTAAGCGAACGTAGACACTATATGCTGTTTTCGTTGTAACGCCAACGGCGATGAATCAGAGTTAATAAACATACTTTGGAGTCTGTTTTTTTATAAAAAAAACTGTCGTATTGTCAGGTGCTGTGTTTCTAGTGTATCTTAGACAAGCTAGTTTCATAGATTCATGCCGAAAAATCTAATGGCGTTCTTTCATTGTTTACTGCAGCGATTGCGAGAGGAGATCCTGATTATGAAAAAGTACTTTATGTCGTGTCGAGCTGCGCTAGAGAGCAAGCTACTGCTACAAGTAAGTAGAAACCATCTAGCCATACTACACAACAATTTTGATAAGTCACATAGAATGGGCTTACAGTATTCGACTAGTCCACGAGTTTACGCTTCATATAGAATGGGTCTTACAAGGCTATACTATATTACACAACAATTTGATAAGAATGTGCTTAACCGACTAGGTTAGTAACTTTGCAAAGCAAGTTGACGCTTCATATAGAATGGGTCTTACAAGGCTATACTATATTACACAACAATTTGATAAGAATGTGCTTAACCGACTAGGTTAGTAACTTTGCAAAGCAAGTTGACGCTTCATATAGAATAGTTTTTACAGCTACACAATAAGTTGATACGCCTAAATGGAATAACGTTTTTTTCGTCTGCTTACCATGATACAAAAAAGCATTTACAAGCGGCGCCAACATTGATGGGAAAACACTCAAATGTTAGATACTAATGCGAAATTGTTTGCCAGACTTTCTTTGGTCAATCAGAGTTTGCGTCAACAGAAACAGCAGCAAAAAGAAAAAAGAAACAATAAAAATGATTCTAGTGGTTTTATCCCCAGCTTCAGGATCGCCAGCACTTTGTGGACAACTCGTACCAGTACTCGTTACAGGATTTGATTGATGTGGAGCGAGGCTCGCTCCTCCCCTTCGTCACCAGGGTCCACTCTCTTTTCTTGACGCACATCAAGACTGACTGTGAGGTATGCGATCACCAAAAAATACCCGCCCTTTCTACCAACCAATCAGCGCCCCCCCGATATCGTGCTCCTAAATAAGCGCCCAACGCCAATATGTCCAGTCTCTACAGTTTCTCGTTTTTGCTACTTGGAATGTCGATCAACTACACCTGTCGTATCGTTAACAAACATAAAGTGGGCTATTAGAAAAAAAAAGGATTCTAAATAACCATCAAGTTTGAAGTATGATACGTTATTTACCTTAATTTTGAGTTAACTTTTTAGTGTAAAATCTAAACCGCTAAATACAGCTCGTTTTAGAACTGTTTTATAGGTCCCAAACATGTCCTTATTAACGGGGTTCCACTGTATAAGGACAGTTTGGTAGGTCAACAATCTCCTTATTAACAGGGTTTCACTGCATCATTTACAGCTTTGTCAAGCCAAAGGATTTGTCTGCGAGGTCTGTAAATCAAACGATGTGATATTCGCGTTTGACCCCCATGCTGTACAGTGTTCGAAATGCAAAGCCGTCCTTCACAAGTGAGTGGCAGACTTTGTCTCGACATTTGTCTTCTCCACTGTGCTGTGCCCATTTGCACATACTGATAATCCGTAGAAAATGCAGCAGCATAATTGAATAATCTGCTTAGCTAAACCTTAATGTACCACGATCATGCATCATTGCACAACACGATGCAACATCACACAACACGATGTTACATCACACAACACCATGCAACATCACACAACACGATATGTTACATCACACAACACCATGCAACATCACACAACACGATGCAACATCACACAACACGATGCAACATCACGCAACACACAACACAACATCATAAATAACATTCTGCTAGACACATATGCAATATCACGCAACATCGTGACGAGAAGCATGGCTAGGCATATAGCAATACTGCGTGTGTCCAAATCAATTCTGCTACTGTTACAAAAGTTTGTCTTGCATAGGCATTTTTTCTATGCGATATGCAGGCGGAAACCCTATTCACACCATATGAAGAAAATGTTGTCGTTTTGAGGGACTGGTACCGAGGGCTCTTAGTTTCTTTTCAGAGACTTTCTCCATTGACCAAAGATGGTCACAGTCACTGTTTTTCTCTTCTGATTACAAGTCGTAAATTTTACGAAGCACCTGCGGTACTGTAACCTTAAAAATAACAACAATCGTGCAGTTTTTCCAAATAAGGAGTATATTAGTTTCCTTATAAGTCGCTCTTGCGTAGGTTTGAACTGTGAAAATCTAAACATGTTGAGATGAATTCTTACAAAAACTTATATTTTAACCGTTTGGGTATGAGTATGGCATACTTTATATCATTTCAGTACCATACTTGTAATATTTAATTCATATTTCTTATTTTTCATTATTCCAGGGTGTGTTTAAAGATGGAGAGTTGTCCTAAGTGCGAAAGAAGAAAGAATAGAGTTAAAAGCACATGATACAACATTTGCAATAGCTAAAATATTATGGAATCCAATCAGTCGTAATAAATAAAGACTGTGAGGGGTGGCACCCCTTTCGATAAGTAATAAAGCTAGCAACAATATTATTTATTAATCAATTTTACTTTTTACTATCGGACACCAGCGATTTATTCCTGAAAGATAAACCTTTTTTAAAGCAAAGGAAGTGAATTTTTAAAGGTCGTAGATTTTTTTCATTATATTATGATATTATTATTATTAGTTTATCATTTTACAATCGAGTTTCCAGCGTTTACTAATTTGTAAAACTTTTTGCTTCAAGATACATCATAGTTTTAATAAAAAGTTAGTCGCTTACTTTTTTTGTAATTTATTTATTCTTCACGACTCGCCCTAGTCAAGGCAGACCGTATCATGCGTGAGTATATGTGTCGTTAATCTTTTGTCCAGTTCGGAACTAGCCCATTGACCCCAAATTAACATGGACTTTAGTGTCATCCAGCAAACGATAAAGCGCGGTACACAGTAGTGACATAACGACATAAGAGAAAGAAAACATGTTATTATTGTGATGTCGTTATGTCCATGCCGTATGTGGATGGTATGTCGTTAAGTCCATGCCGTATGTGGATGGTATGTCGTTATGTCCATGCCGTATGTAGATGGTATGTCGTTATGTCCATGCCGTATGTAGATGGTATGTCGTTATGTCCATGCCGTATGTAGATGGTATGTCGTTATGTCCATGCCGTATGTGGATGGTATGTCGTTATGTCCATGCCGTATGTAGATGGTTTGTCGTTATGTCCATGCCGTATGTAGATGGTAAGTCGTTATGTCCATGCCGTATGTAAATGGTATGTCGTTATGTCCATGCCGTATGTGGATGGTATGTCGTTATGTCCATGCCGTATGTAGATGGTATGTCGTTATGTCCATGCCGTATGTAGATGGTATGTCGTTATGTCCATGCCGTATGTAGATGGTATGTCGTTATGTCCATGCCGTATGTAGATGACAAGTCGTTATGTCCATGCCGTATGTGGATGGTATGTCGTTATGTCCATGCCGTATGTAGATGGTATGTCGTTATGTCCATGCCGTATGTAGATGGTATGTCGTTATGTCCATGCCGTATGTAAATGGTATGTCGTTATGTCCATGCCGTATGTGGATGGTATGTCGTTATGTCCATGCCGTATGTAGATGGTATGTCGTTATGTCCATGCCGTATGTAAATGGTATGTCGTTATGTCCATGCCGTATGTGGATGGTATGTCGTTATGTCCATGCCGTATGTAGATGGTATGTCGTTATGTCCATGCCGTATGTAGATGGTATGTCGTTATGTCCATGCCGTATGTAGATGGTATGTCGTTATGTCCATGCCGTATGTAGATGGTAAGTCGTTATGTCCATGCCGTATGTGGATGGTATGTCGTTATGTCCATGCCGTATGTAGATGGTATGTCGTTATGTCCATGCCGTATGTAGATGGTATGTCGTTATGTCCATGCGTATGTAGATGGTATGTCGTTATGTCCATGCCGTATGTAGATGGTATGTCGTTATGTCCATGCCGTATGTAGATGGTATGTCGTTATGTCCATGGCGTATGTAGATGGTATGTCGTTATGTCCATGCCGTATGTAAATGGTATGTCGTTATGTCCATGCCGTATGTGGATGGTATGTCGTTATGTCCATGCCGTATGTAGATGGTATGTCGTTATGTCCATGCCGTATGTAGATGGTATGTCGTTATGTCCATGCCGTATGTAGATGGTATGTCGTTATGTCCATGCCGTATGTAGATGGTAAGTCGTTATGTCCATGCCGTATGTGGGTGGTATGTCGTTATGTCCATGCCGTATGTAGATGGTATGTCGTTATGTCCATGCCGTATGTAGATGGTATGTCGTTATGTCCATGCCGTATGTAGATGGTATGTCGTTATGTCCATGCCGTATGTAGATGGTATGTCGTTATGTCCATGCCGTATGTAGATGGTATGTCGTTATGTCCATGCCGTATGTAGATGGTATGTCGTTATGTCCATGCCGTATGTAGATGGTATGTCGTTATGTCCATGCCGTATGTAGATGGTATGTCGTTATGTCCATGCCGTATGTAAATGGTATGTCGTTATGTCCATGCCGTATGTGGATGGTATGTCGTTATGTCCATGCCGTATGTAGATGGTATGTCGTTATGTCCATGCCGTATGTAGATGGTATGTCGTTATGTCCATGCCGTATGTAGATGGTATGTCGTTATGTCCATGCCGTATGTAGATGGTATGTCGTTATGTCCATGCCGTATGTAGATGGTATGTCGTTATGTCCATGCCGTATGTAGATGGTATGTCGTTATGTCCATGCCGTATGTAGATGGTATGTCGTTATGTCCATGCCGTATGTAGATGGTATGTCGTTATGTCCATTCCGTATGTAGATGGTATGTCGTTATGTCCATGCCGTATGTAGATGGTATGTCGTTATGTCCATGCCGTATGTAGATGGTATGTCGTTATGTCCATGCTGTTATGTCGCGCCTTGAAGATAAAAAAAAATGAAACAGCGCACGCCAATGTGCACGGCGTAAATACTGGTTGTAGAAAGCTGTCCACGCAAGCCTGCTTGCAGATGATGGGTGAATTAAGCCCGGTTAATAGCGGAGCCAGCGCGGGCCGCGCGCGGAGCTCCATAGCTATAGAAATATGGTATAGCTATGCGACTTGGTTTTGTGGTCATCGCGCGGTTACCCTGTGGTGTCACAATCCATCCATCCATCCATCCATCCAGTCAATCGTGCAACTCCCAGACCCCAATCGATCTTACGCTGTTGTGTGTTTTTTACCGCCTCGCTTTGTGCTGCAAAGTTCGTATGTTCACAGTAGAAAGGCAGCTTGAAAATAGTATTTGGAGTAAATGGGCTGAAGTTTTTGAGGAAACGTTTTGTCTGAAGTACAAGCCGATATAAAATCCCGCCCGTGGCAGCAGCAGCAGCTAAAAAGAGGACGAAGGGGAGAGGCTCTACACAACCATTCGATATTTATTCACGTCTATATCTATGCAAGGAGATCCTGAGAGGAAAAGTCCTTTTATTGATGTCTGTTTTCAGCTATAAAAAGCATTCACTTGTGTTGACGAATTCCTGGCTAGCAGAAAGATCACGGTTTACAACAAAAAGCGAACACAACCTCTAGGCGACAAACATAAAGCGACCAAACAAACACACTGTCAAGGTGAGTTTTTGACGATGGTTTGTATTGAAAATATAACATTTTGTTTTTCATTTATAGTTGTGCTTTTATAATGCTCGTTTGTTCGCTTTTTTCCCAAAACCAATCGCTCAAACTAAAACACCGTTACCAGCTTTAGTATGACGTCAAGACGACATATCAATGTCATCTATCCTTGTTTTGATTGGCTAAAATACCATCTACTTGAATTCCGATTGGCTTATAATTTTGGCACTTGAATGGCTTTTATTCAACTGACAATCGCCATGAAAATGTTAACTTCGTAAATACTTACTTTACAAGTTCTATAAATTCAGGCGTATATTCCTTACAGTAAGTAAGAATTTAATGACAAAAATACGTAGTAGTCTAGCTACTGTATTAATGACACTTAGCATGTTCGATTTATACATATGTTTTTAGAGTACAGATGTTTACAAGTTTTCATTTTCCCCCAACACTATTCCAGATTGGAACACCCTTCCGGTACACACCGCTAGTGCCAGTTCATTACTTTCATTTAAGACCTTAGTTTCGAAATAGAGCTGTTTAAATTATTATAATGTACTGTTTTAGTCTTATTTATTTATGTATATTAATTTATCTTGGTATAATGCAACTCAGCTTACAGTAACCGAGCATTAAAAATAAGAATTTGTGGTCTAACAGACAATTTGAGCATAACAACATCCTTTGATACAGCAGGTATAAGTGTAATAGGGTTTTTAATGCAAGATGCTTTGTGTCAATGATACTGTAAATCTGTTAAATATTTTTTATCAACCTGAAGATAATGAGAAAAGGGGAAATGTTATGAAAGTGCTCAATCAAGTTGTTGCATTACTGTAAAAGTTTTTATCAAAAATATAGTCCCAGTTTATTTTTTTATCTCTTTGACTGTTTTTATATGCAATTGATAATTATTTGTTGTTTCCCCTCTGCACCCTGAAACAAATAAAGTAGGTTAGGTTTGAAACTAGACATTTTCATTTAGCACTAATCAGTAATATCAAGATTTTTTCTTTTATCTTGCTTCCCAAGTCAATTTGTTCTCCTCCATTTAATTGCATTTAATTTTGTAGTAGCATTAGCATGTGTGGATCCAGCTGCAGGGTTTCTGTAAAAATAAAAATAAAAACAGCAGGCCACCATGCTAAGGGGTTGGTTCACCAATATGTTATGCATGACTGAGGTACATATTTGTGGATTTTAATTTCCTTGGTGATGGAGTATCACTAGTAAGTGGCACCTGAATGTATCTAACTATATCATTCTATCTTTGGAATGCTGTTTCATCCATTATTTGTTTCTTTGCAATGGCAAAGCCGGTCAGAATGTAGCTTTGGTGCAAGTGTACATTAATGGAACTTCTATAAAAGGGTTTTATTAGGGCAAGGTACTTACTTAATAAATTATAAAAAGATAATAACAAACTTGTGCTTTTTCAATAATAAATCTGCAAAGAAAACAGCTTTTATATCAAACCTAAAGGTAATAGGGAAAGGGGAAATGTTTGGAAAGTGCTCAGTCAAGCTATTATTGTATTTTTGTCATATATTTTTTTAAAAGTAGATTCACATTTTTTTCAAATAGTCACATTTCTCCCTTTCAACTCCTAATTGACTTTCTGTTTATTTATTGCTCTCTACCCCAAACATAAGTCCATTGCATTCATTTTTGAGTAGCTAGTATGGGTGGATCCAGGGTTTCTAAAAACAACTGGCCAAAGGGTGGGTGTACTAATATGTATTAATTTCAACACATTCTTCTGAATAATCAGTTGTAGTACATGGAAACTACAGTATGGCGTCTAAATCTTTGGAATGCTGTTACATCCTTGATATATTCTTTACAAGGTCAAAGATTGTTATACTGTTTTGATAAAAAAAAAATACGCATAGTGGAACAAATAAGAATTGACCGTTAGACACTTGAAAAACATTCTCATCAACTAAGGCACCTTGAACTTTGACAGCCTTTTTTTACACCAGGGTTTAGTACTTTCATACTGCATATTTAATAGCATTGAATGAGTGCTTGCTTGATCCATTTGAAGGGGCCAATACAATTCATAATTATATGGCAGTAAAAATTGCTTTTTTTAAACACATTTAAAAACATTCTTTCAATGCTGGCTCCGCTTTTAGGCAGTGCCTAAATCTATATATTAGATCAATAGATCAATTTCAGGCTATGGGCGGAATGGATTTAATTTTCCGCGACCAAGCTCCATCCACCGTCTCTTAGGATTTACTCTCGGCTAAACCTCACAGTACCAGTCTACTTATTTGCATTGTCCTTGAGTTTACTGGCTCGTTCTATAGATATCAAGTAATAAAGTCCCATTGTGAACTTTTTGCGGACGGATTGCTCCCTACTCTCTTATTCAAAGTCACGAACTATGACCCGAAGAAGAAAATAAAACCTTATAATTGGTACAAATTTTATTACTATGCTCATTATATGCAAATTATTAAACACGACCCTATATGTTACACTGCCCGTCAACGTTCGGTCAGCGGTATGTTGGTGCCGCTGTACCGGTAAAAGTCTCTCTTTACTGTCGCAACTCGGACGTGCTTTCTCTGAGGGGTCTCCAAGGGGGGTCGTCTGCCGTACTGCGAGGATGTGAGGACGGGCACAGCCTTCTCACATTCCTACAAAGGAAAAAGTGAGCCTTATAACGCTAGCCTCGCTAGCACAGCAATCCCGAAATTGAGAGTGGCTGCGTAGGTGGCTGCCGCAACGCTAGCATGTCATAAAATGTAGCCGTCTCAATCCTACCGAAAAGGATTCTACTTTTAGGTTTTATGTGCAAAAGAAAGCATATTGGAGCGATAAATATCATAAAGGAAACGTAGTTTTGGGGGTCTGGTACCGACGAATCTATGTGATTTTTAGAACTTTCTCCATTGACTAAAGATGGTAATAGTCACTGTTTTTCTCTTCTGTCATAAAGATTACGAAGCACCAGCGGTATGGCAACCTAAAAAGTTACATGCAGTGTTTCCAGATAAGGAATATATTAGTTTCCATATATGGAAGTGACCGTGTTTGGCAAAAACGACTTTTTTAAACTAAATTTTCTTGATATGTTTTCTTGATAATTTGGCTTTTTTGTCATCACTTCGGACATAAAAGACAAACTCGTCAATGTAAAAAAAGTGTATTGGAATACGTTTTATGAAACACCTTTACTTTTGACATTCAAACAACTCAAAAGCGTTAAAGCGTGTATTCGAATTAGGTAGTTATAGTCGATCTTTAGTCTGCTTTATATTACCTATACGCCTTTAAACCGTCAGCACAAACTACAAAGTCGATTGGCCATAATTTATGACTCCGGGATTGCCTAAGTTTGTTTGTTTCCTTGATTATCGCGAATAAACCTATTGGTGCTTATCCAGCATATTCTGACCCCTTTAAAAATCATTTGTGAACATTTCCAGCGCTAGAGTAAGTTGACATCGCTTTTGTGCGAAGTGTCGCTTACTGCTTATTTTCGTTAAACTTTCAATTTTTGAGCACAGTCTGCCCTCCTTATACTACTTACCTCAGCGTGGACATCAAACGCGTCAGTGTGCTGTCTGTCGTCTCTATGGAGCTTGCTGCAGTAGCCTTGCTTGATCTTGAACATCCGGTCATATGTCAACACCCGTGTTTGCTGATAAAAATTTACATGCATGACGGGTCAGCTGTCTATTTCTCGTTTTCGCTACTTAAAACCACTCCTTTGTTATTGTTTAAAATTGAAAATACAGTGAATCATTTGCAAGAAAACTTACCATCCACAAGAATTCATTTTAGTAGTTTATTGATGATATCTGATTGAAAGCTTCTCAGTTACTTGAAAAAATTAGGCGATGAAAATGGATTGTTTGAGTTAGTCGGTATTGTACGGAAGCATAAAATGGCGGCGTGATTGGCCTTCTTTATGAATATCTACATTTGAAAGTACAGCAGCGATTACATGCTTGATTTGCTCGCTCAGGCGTCTGCCTATATACTTGTTTATTCAAATAATCATTATGAAAAAAAGGTCCAAAAACATTTTTGACGATTCAAGCTATGGCGAGTGCGTTTTTCACTCTAAGAGGAAACGCGGCTCCTATTGACTGAAGTGTAATTTGGCCCTTTAATTGGGAGCTATCGAAACCAAAGCATTCCAAAACCACCCTACAGGTCTGTATGTTAATGTCTGTGTTATCCACCCTACAGGCCTGTATGATAGTGTCTGTGTTATCAGTGCCCAAAACCACCCTACAGGCCTGTATGATAGTGTCTGTGTTATCCACCCTACAGGCCTGTATGATAGTGTCTGTGTTATCCACCCTACAGGCCTGTATTACAGTGTCTGTGTTATCCACCCTACAGGCCTGTATGACAGTGTCTGTGTTATCAGTGCCCAAAACCACCCTACAGGCCTGTATGACAGTGTCTGTGTTATCAGTGCCCTAAAACCACCCTACAGGCCTGTATGATAGTGTCTGTGTTATCAGTGCCCCAAAACCACCCTACAGGCCTGTATGACAGTGTCTGTGTTATCAGTGCCCCAAAACCACCCTACAGGCCTGTATGACAGTGTCTGTGTTATCAGTGCCCCAAAACCACCCTACAGGCCTGTATGATAGTGTCTGTGTTATCAGTGCCCCAAAACCACCCTACAGGCCTGTATGACAGTGTCTGTGTTATCAGTGCCCCCAAACCACCCTACAGGTCTGTATGATAGTGTCTGTGTTATCAGTGCCCCCAAACCACCCTACAGGCCTGTATGACAGTGTCTGTGTTATCAGTGCCCCAAAACCACCCTACAGGCCTGTATGATAGTGTCTGTGTTATCAGTGCCCCCAAACCACCCTACAGGTCTGTATGATAGTGTCTGTGTTATCAGTGCCCCCAAACCACCCTACAGGCCTGTATGACAGTGTCTGTGTTATCAGTGCCCCCAAACCACCCTACAGGCCTGTATGATAGTGTCTGTGTTATCAGTGCCCCCAAACCACCCTACAGGCCTGTATGATAGTGTCTGTGTTATCAGTGCCCTAAAACCACCCTACAGGCCTGTATGACAGTGTCTGTGTTATCAGTGCCCCCAAACCACCCTACAGGTCTGTATGATAGTGTCTGTGTTATCAGTGCCCCAAAACCACCCTACAGGTCTGTATGACAGTGTCTGTGTTATCAGTGCCCCAAAACCACCCTACAGGCCTGTATGACAGTGTCTGTGTTATCAGTGCCCCAAACCACCCTACAGGCCTGTATGATAGTGTCTGTGTTATCAGTGCCCCAAACCACCCTACAGGCCTGTATGATAGTGTCTGTGTTATCAGTGCCCCAAAACCACCCTACAGGCCTGTATGACAGTGTCTGTGTTATCAGTGCCCCAAACCACCCTACAGGCCTGTATGATAGTGTCTGTGTTATCAGTGCCCCAAAACCACCCTACAGGCCTGTATGACAGTGTCTGTGTTATCCACCCTAGAGGCCTGTATGATATTGTTTGTGTTATCAGTGCCCCAAAACCACCCTACAGGTCTGTATGATAGTGTCTGTGTTATCAGTGCCCCAAAACCACCCTACAGGCCTGTATGACAGTGTCTGTGTTATCAGTGCCCTAAAACCACCCTACAGGTCTGTATGACAGTGTCTGTGTTATCAGTGCCCTAAAACCACCCAACAGGCCTGTATGACAGTGTCTGTGTTATCAGTGCCCTAAAACCACCCTACAGGCCTGTATGACAGTGTCTGTGTTATCCACCCTACAGGCCTGTATGACAGTATCTGTGTTATCCACCCTACAGGCCTGTATGACAGTGTCTGTGTTATCCACCCTACAAGCCTGTATGACAGTGTCTGTGTTATCCACCCTACAGGCCTGTATGACAGTGTCTGTGTTATCCACCCTACAAGCCTGTATGACAGTGTCTGTGTTATCCACCCTACAGGCCTGTATGACAGTGTCTGTGTTATCCACCCTACAAGCCTGTATGACAGTGTCTGTGTTATCCACCCTACAGGCCTGTATGACAGTGTCTGTGTTATCCACCCTACAGGCCTGTATGACAGTGTCTGTGTTATCCACCCTACAAGCCTGTATGACAGTGTCTGTGTTATCCACCCTACAGGCCTGTATGACAGTGTCTGTTATCAGTGCCTAATCACTAAAAAAATTGACTGGCTACAATTTGGAGTATGTACATTTTGTATACCAAGGGATTTGATTATTTCCCTAGAACCTGCGAATACTGGCAAATCAGTCAAAACTTATTATCTTATAGCATTTAGCATATAGCGTTTAGTAGATAAACAATGATTACCTTATTACACTTTATTTTCGCGTCACTTTAATTTCGTGAATTTCGCGATTTTAAAAGATTCGCGAAAATAAAGTGTCGCGAAAATAAAGTGTCGCGAAAATTAGGATTCGCGAAAAAATAAGTGAGTACACAAGAAGCCTTTGGGGGAATATTGGCCGTTTAATAAGCTTTGAGATAACACCTTGTCTATTCATCTAATGTACATATAGTAGGGTAAGGGGTTGAGTTGGACTTGTATGTAGATTTTTATGAAACTAAATTTAGCACACGTATCTTTTTATTACAAATTGTTTCAGTTTAGATGATTACAGCACATTTTATTTCTACTTGTTTTGCTTGATTTTATTATCCCAAAATCGTGAAATCGCGAAAATAAAGTGATCTGGTTTTTACGAAAATAGAAAAAATCGCGAATAAAAAGTGTCGCGAAATATCGCCATCTCAAAATCGCGAAATTTTGACGTCGCGAAAATAAAGTGTAGTAAGGTAGTAAAATGTATGGAAAGTTGTGAAACAAAAATAAAATACAAAGCTTTTCCTTCGTTGTCAATACAGAGCTTTTCCTTTGTAACAGCAGGGGCTGTTGCCCCCCCCCCCTTCAAGCAGCCAAAAATACAGTAAATGTATGAGACATTATCTGAAATACACGAGAAATTGCTTTGAAAAGGCCTTTTGGGCCTCCTCCTGTTAAAAATCCTGGCTACGCCGCTATACAGTATCCTCCTCTTGATTTATTATTCGGTTATCTAGATGAAAATCGAGTTTGTGATTCTTTGTTTTGATGGCATTAGTCTCTTAACAAGGTAGGGGAACTAGGGTATTGAATATGAATGCAATCAATGTCAACCACAAAAGTTTCACAAATGGTTAAATTACCAAACAGATATAATATCATAAATGTGATCACGGCAAGCCAACAACGTGCTGTCAAATTGTCACCACATGGCAACAAATGTTGTTAATTATTCGAGACTTTAAGCATCTTAGAGAATTTAATCTAATTTATGTGCGATGCTAAAGGCTGCGAAAGTTTTTGCTAGAAGCTGGCATAGAAGGGGTAAAGGGAGTTTGCAGTTGAATTAGTAAAGATGACTATTTTGTTTGCAGTTGAATTAGTAAAGATGACTATTTTGTTTGCAGTTGGATTAGTAAAGATGACTATTTTGTTTGCAGTTGGATTAGTAAAGATGACTATTTTGTTTGGATGTTCTGGCTTGACATAGAAGCGTTTTGGCAAATTAATTTCATGCTCTGTGTGCTGCTGTCAAACGCTTGTTTTCGATTCCCAGAAATACGAGACAACATGGCCGCCACGCATGCGTAATATTGCACATACAATGTCAAAATGGCTGCCATTTATTATAAGGAAATGTGGGGAGACATCACAATTTATCAAATTCTCTCGTTTCAGAGATTTTGGGCTCACATGCAGGACTCGAAAAAAAACTCTTGCCATTCGAGTGATACACTTTCCGTTCAAACGATGCCAGAGAAAGCCCTATAATTGTTCCTTGGACATTGCACTTTTGTTCGCTTGAGAGCATACAATCCTCCATACATTCTCTGTAATTTCATTGAAATCAGGCATAAAAGTAGTCGTTTAAAAGGTAGAACTGTTCGCCGCATCACAGGTGCAGGACTCGAAATTGGAAAATCGACTATCCTTCCATCAAATTGCCCAATAAAATAGGCAGTAGCGCCTTCCAATCTTGTTCCCGAAGAAATAACATTTTATGTAGTTATGCCTAGTTCTGGAACCATTATTGTTGTTGTTGTGGTTTGAAATGCTTCTTGGTTTAAAATTGTTAAAACCAGTTTGAAAAAAATTCAAACCAAGAAGCATTTCAAACCACAACAAATGTGGCATGGTTTGAATTTTTTTCAAACTGGTTTTAACAATTTCAAACCAAGAAGCATTTCAAACCACAACATTGTCTTTAAGATAAAGACTGAAGCAAGGAAAACGGTGCGCTCCGCAAGAACAACTTCTCTCCGTTTGTCCGTTCTCCATTTTGTTTTTAAACGGCCCCACGGCTTTCTGGGATAGACACAGGGGAACCATAAAGCCTTTCTAAAATACATTTTTTTAAAATTTGCGCATATAATGTTTTCCAACCTCAGCAAGACTGCCGCACTTCCATTATCATTGGACGTATCAAATCAGAGATGCCCCTAGCACGTTTAAATACCGCTAATACTACTTTTATTTGGAATTTTAGTCAACCTGATTAAAAACTTCTAGTGTAACAACAAAAGGGAAGCCCCTGTGCTGGCCGGAATCTCGTTTTTATTTGTGATACCGCTGTTATTCCTCGCGGGCCTAGCAAAATGTGAGCCCAGAGAAACCGCTGGCTAATGTCCCTAAACGGAAGCTTTTGTAGTTTTTATTTGTGATGTAGAGCTTCTATTTGCTGACATTTTTCGTTTATTAGATATGTGGTCAAATCTACAGAAAAAGAAGCAAGTGAGTTTAAAGGCCGGAACTAAAATCTTCGAGATGATACTGATTGCCTTTTCTTTCCCTAAGCAGATAATTGAGACACCCTACGGTTTCTGACGAACAGTAAAGGAAATTGAAATGATGACTTGAAATCGCATTCAAAGAAGAGCGAAGCTATAAATGCCCTACCTGGCGGTCCACTCATCGACAACAACAAAAACCTAAAGTTGATAAAAAAAAAAACAGCAGTAGAAACATCTTTTCACATGGCAGAGGAATGATTCCGTTACTGAATACTCTATAACACGGTTAACGCAAGCTTTGCGTTGAAGCTAAAACAATTCAGAAGTTAATTTTTTCTTTGCGGCAAAGTGTGTGGCAACAAATGGTTGTTAGCTCTTCTACCTACTTTTAAAGACAAATACACAGCAATAAATTCACAAGGAACATTTTGATTAATCAAGAATCCAGATCTGAAGACTAAGAAAGCAAATAAGAGAGGAACTTCACAGATACCTTGAAGTAGGTAATTTAAATATTCAAAGACTTTGTTCTCTCCCTCTCGAGTTTAGACAAGCGATCTTAAAATTCTGGTGATAGCTCCAGCTAATTATGTAAAATGCGAGAGTATGAGCAACTTAACACGTCAAGAGACAACACCCGTTTTTCAAGTAGTTATAGTAAGCGAAGCATGTATAACAACTCTTGCAAATATCCTGTCCCTAGTGGTCTTTCTGCGCAAGTCCTTCCGTGTCAAGAAATCCACTGTTTTCCTGCTGCATATGACGGCGGCCGATTCGCAGGTTGAACTAGCATATCTAGTGTATTGGCTGGGATATTTTAACGATATTGTACTGTCCTGGTCGTTTTTGGCCGTCGTAATGTTCTTGTTATCATTAGTTGGAAAAGCACTTGAGAGGACTTATGCCGTGTTCATGTCATTGAAGCATCGCGCCTCTGGCGAAGAAGAACTTACATCGCGTATATATTGGTAATGTGGGTGACTGCAATCCATATCCTGATGTACCTCATTCTCGTCATGTTAAATTTGGTATCAGCCAAAGGCATCACAGCTTATATTAGATAGGCCTCCCCGATAGTTTGCCATCTTTAACTATAATAATCACCTGCTATGTTACTATTTGGGTCAAGATGAGATTCAGCAATGCGTTTGATAACGAGCAAGCTTCAAAGAAAAACGCCAAGCTTGCAAAAACGCTGTGTATAGTAACTCCAACAACTATCAGTTGCTTTCTTCCCGTGTTAGTTTTAGATGTATGCCTTCCGTGTTCTCAAAATAGGAGTTATTTGTACATAGCTTTATTCCTCGTCTTGGGTAATTCGTTTTCTAATGTGTTGGTGTACGCCTTTCGCATGGCAGATTTCAAAAAAGAGTTGCGTGATATCGCCAGACAGTGTACAGCATTTAGAAAAGTCGGACCTCTTGGACACGATGATCAGCCTTCTTCTTTGAGCAACGACCAAGGATGACGCTATAAGTGACGTCGTAAACACTTGATGAATAAGTGATCATCATTGAATGGCGGTAAAAAAAAGATATTAACAGACGTTACATGCCTACTACCTCTTCATCAGAGTCAAGTGTCTCTTTTTTAGCGCTTTTTCAATCTATAATTATACCTTTTCGTCTGATAGCAAACTCTACCAGCCACCTACAACACTTCGTTGCATTTTTACAGGTTATGGTCATTTGTCAATCCAAAGCCACGTGACTAGACTGTAGCTAGCAAACGCTGGGTGCAATAGACCGTTTTCAGGATGTTGCGCGCGCATCAAAAATGCCACAGACTGGTGGGTCACTGCTGATCTTAAATGGCGTTTGAAGTGGACTTTACAGATGAAGCTATAGAAAATGCTGTCAAAGTGCTTCTTCCGCGGAGTTTTGGAGTCGATTCCCTTTCGTCCGCATTTCGGATCTGCTTTGGCCCGCCAGTCTGTGGCATTTTGGATGCGCGCGCAACATGGTGGAGACGGTCTACAGGTTTCACACTGCATTGAGATCTAAACTTGCTACTTTATAAGCTTAGCAGGTCAACTGGTCAGCACTTTATTTTATATAAATAGTAAAAAAAAGGCTGATACTTAGACTATACAAATCTGGCTAGTTGACACATACCTGTTTGCCATTGTTGAAGTAGCTGATGCTGTCCAGCGGTTGCTCCCCTGACAGGTAGCGGCTGTACTCTACCTTCCATGCGCGGCACAGATCACGATTCCGACACGTGGTGATCATGCGCTTGTCACGACATCTCTCATTATACACTAACAGATCAGTAGTAAATTTGTGTGCGCCCAGGTTTTAGCGGGAAAATAACAACAGAAAGGGGCTTATTTGAGTAAGTACGTAGCTGCTTTGTCTCCTATTATCTTTGTTCTACAAAGGCGTTCTTTTTTCTCTATTCTTCTCGTTCTTTGTGTCGAGGTGCGGATATTGTTCATTTGCCCAATCAAATTGCAGCTTGTACTGACCCGCTTATTTAGCGCTTACACATAAGCTAAACAGTTTCTTTGTTAGAAAGGGCTTATTTTCATTTAAAGATTTCACTTTTTTATTCGTTCTTTGGAGGACGGGCGCAGTCCTTTCTGTGTTCATTTTGGCTTAAATTTGCGTTTCAAAATATCACGTGATCTATCAGTGCAATATTTACTCAATAGACCTGAGGGGAGAAGCTCAATCTGAGTTAACGCCCTGTGACATTTCTAGTTTCATCTTTCTTTGTCTGTTTATTTAAATTGTTTACATGTCAGACATGGCTTCTGTTCGACTGTAAATCGTATTATGAGGGGGCCGTAAGGGTTTGCGGTGATGCGGTTTTGCCTTAAATCTGGCGCAGTTTTTCGGTTTTTCGTATTTTATTCTTCGGTATTTTGGTTAGTCTAGACTGCGCGGTTTACAGTTATTGACTTATTTTGACGGTTTTGCGGTTTCTGGCGTTTTTCTTTGCGGTTTTCGCACACCCCTTACGCCTCCCCCTATTACGTGACAAAGCCAATAAAGTAATATAAACCCCTCCTCTTGTTACCCGAAGGTTTCGAGTTTTCGTTACTTTTACGTGCGTACTAAAAAGTTTAATAAAATCCTAAATAAAACAAACACACACGCGAAAACTCGATACGATAAACTCCATGTCCCTTTTCACATCTTCATAGCTCTCTCTTGAATCGGCTATGCGATATGTATATGTGTATATAATCTGCCAGATATTAAGTGTTCTCTCAATAAAAAATATCATCATCAACTCAAAAGGCTAAACTAGGCGACATGTAGAGACATTATAGCGCACGCCAAAACTTGTAGAAGCGACAAAGAAATG
The DNA here is from genome assembly GCF_932526225.1 of Nematostella vectensis. NCBI lineage: Eukaryota > Metazoa > Cnidaria > Anthozoa > Actiniaria > Edwardsiidae > Nematostella > Nematostella vectensis. The sequence goes on from NC_064046.1 coordinate 6,163,459, forward strand.
TTTCTAAGATAGTTGAGAAACATTTTCGTGTCACGCTCTACAAAATTTGTCGCGCACTACATATTTTCGGTGGTGGCTAAACTAGGAAACATTTAGGAGACATGTCGCGCGCAACATGTCAGTTTAGCCAGGCCTAAACGCTCCCTCTGTTATTTCCGACCCACCTTCACGCTCTCCCTCCACTGTTCCTTGGCCTGTTCTGCTGTGTAAGTCTTTAGTCCGTAGTTGGACATGAAATGCCCACGCTCAGCGCCGCGGGGATTAGGTTCTTCAGCTTGTTCCTCTGCCATTTTCTATCCTGAAATACTGAAGCTTTTCGTTTCTTCTGTCTCTATGACGTCAGTAACTGTTTGTACGCGCAAATGGAATGTAGGGATCGAATGCGCACTCTTTCGGAAAGTCGCGCTCGAACCTCGAACCGTTTACCGCGCTCTACACAACCGGGACGCGACACAGGTATTCTCACAGTGTGTGATAACGCTACGTTGTGACTTTGTTTGTAGTAAACATGCTTTATTATGGTGGGGGACTTAGCAGCGTAGCTCGCAAACTACTCACCTAAATAGCTTAGAAATTTATCATCAAATTCATTCAGGACTCAACAATCAAGTACGAATATTATTGAGATTTCTATTATTTTATTTCATAGTAGAATGAATAATTCATTTTAACCCCTATGTTTACTTACAATTAAGTCGAAACGTAGTGTTTTTACATCACTGATATTGGGATACCTGTGGACGCGAAGGGACTAATACACGACCATTCCGAATAAAGTCATAACGTGCAGTGTGCTCTTGTCAATCACGTACTGGTGACACAACACTGGCTGATTTTCAAACTCATGAAATTATAATAATAATATAACATCGATAACAATGTAGTCGAGGCGCTGCTATAGCTTGAGTGCAGAACCAGTGTCACGTGACCTACAGAAACCTAACAAAGACATACTTTAAAGAAGTTCCTCGCGTTTCCTAACCAGTGTCCTCTACTAACTATTAACAAATAAAAATTGATCAGTTAGCCGACAAATTTGTTTTTTAAGTTAATATGCTGGCATAAAGAATCTCTACTTACCAGTTCGGGATCTTGCCTTTTCGGGAAGAACATATGACATCAAGATTTGATTGTTCTAGCGAAAAATACGAAAACATCATCATAGAAAATATTAGAGCTTCCTTTGCAGAGACTATTTCCATGCCCTGGCAGCCAATATGCGGTACTTTTACGATTTTTATGTGCGAAGAAGAGTAAAGGCCATGTTTTGACGAGAGAAGAGATTTTCAAGCGCGAAAGAAGAATTTCAAAATATAATTTTTCAACGACGCCACTTCACAAGCGATTATTTTTGCTTCTTTATAGATTTTTTATGTATTTTCAGTCGAGTCTCTAATGTGTGGAGTTTGGTTTTGCCAAGTTTCGTCGATGGTAACGGAAAAAAATGGTAACTCTTTTGGAATAACTGGTGGTGCGAAGGGTAGCGATTCGAAGTGAGGCAGATAGTAATTGCTAGACCAAACACAGCTAGCCCAGGCTCTGTCAATGCCAGTAATTTGAACCGACCGGCTCATTGAAGTTGTTACTTTATGCAATTATTCTTCATAAAAATGTAATAAATTCAATCCAACTTGATGTTCTAAATTTCACCGAACAGCGCTAAAGCGGCCCCAATGCGCTCTAAATCGCTTAAACGTGGAAATAATAGACGGCTAATAGTACTAAATCACGTTGGATTTATTACCAGCGTATCCACTTATACAAGGCTCTTTATTTGGTATGAAAATAAAAGTAAAACCTTACCTATTTGCCTATCTACAATATGTAGTTTATGTACATATATACATGGTGTCTATAGATCTAGACAGTTAAAACAGCTCTGTCCCTAAGAAAATTCTTGCATAGGTTATAGAAATGTTTATCAGTACAGTTCCTAATGGGGGCTGGTAATGAGTCAAACAGTTTGGCTGATGAGTGCTGGAAGGTGTTCGCTAGGAGTGGAGTAACTAATTAAGTTGCCGCAAGGGTAGGTCTAGCTATTTCAAGTTTCAAGTAGAAAGGCCAGTTAGAAGAGTACATAGCTCTAAAAGTGTTTCTGAGTAGTGAGTTATCTCTTAATTCATGCAAAGGCATGAATTAAGAGATAAGAAAGTATTGAGCTTAGCTTGGTCGTGTCGTAATGGCTGCTGGTTGGGATGGAGAATGCAATGTATAATACACCAGACTTCCTTAGGCTTTCTTGGAGACAGCGCCATTCGTGTTAAGGTCTCGCAGGCCCGACGTATGGTTGATTTCAGCTTGTTTCTGGTATCCCTAAAAGCTTTCCATGAATCCCTTGAGCGGGGTTGGCGGGCCTCTTTGCAGAGTTCGTAACGCTGTTGTTGTAGTGAGCGGATTCGGGTGTCCTCCATCCATGGTGCAGGCGGTCTGGTTATGCGCATCTACCGGAGAGGGGCATGTCTTTCAAGGCAGTTAGAGAACAACAGGCTGTTGAAATATTCGAGCTGGTCATCTGACAAATGGATAATGTTTAGTGGAAGCGTATTAAAATCGTCAATGAATTCCTGCTCCTTAAACTTCTTGAATTTTCTAATAAACTTGTACCGCAGCTTAAAACGGTCTGTTCGAGCATTTAAGCAGGCAAACGGTCACTGACAATGGTCCTGGTCACTGACAATGCTGGCGGGGATGACATCGGTATCAGTGACGCGAGACGGATGGTTTGTAATAATATGATAAATGAGTGTTCGGGAGTTTCTAGTAACTCGTGTTACTGGTTTGGTTACAATTTGTTCAAGTCCAAACATATCCAGTATTGAAATATATCGTGAAGAGTCGGGAGCACCCAATAGATCGATAGTAATGCTGTAAGCACCAGCATTCCGTCCCAGGAAGAGGTCACGTGACTAAGTAGATCCTCAAAGCTATTCAGTCAATCAGAGGCAGTCATAAGTAGATCTATAAATGACTCCTAGCAAAAGTTGGCTTTGCTTGTTCCGCCCTGGTAACTCAATCCATAAATGCTCTAGGTCCGGTTTCAGCCTTTCGAGATCTTGTCTCCGTTTGTATGGGATGCTGTCATGATATACGCTCCAACGCCTCCGGCTATCGCTGACGATGACGGAATTCCGTTACGAAACCCTCTATCGATACATAGTCTAGCAGGTCTTTTTGGTCCCTCAACTACCCCCCTTTGGGCACCTAGCTTAAAGGGATTAATTGCTCAAGCCAGCATATTGTATTTCAGTTATCTCTAGTCTTGATTGCTAGCACACGTTCACAGCTTCACTCTATAATTCTTTGTTCTTTTCAACGTTTATATATCAAGCTCATATTGTTTTTTCCACTGTTACGATGCCGCGAGAAAAGAAATGTCCAGGCTGCAAGAAGCCAGTAAATGATCATGATTTTGGCGTGCCAGGGAAACATTGTGACGGTCCTGGGGGCGTTCCCGAAATTCGGGGCAATTCTACTACACGGAACGACGAACTGTTGAATTCGCTCGCCGCCGCTGTTCAAACTCTCACGGCCGAGGTTCAAAGTTTGAAGGCCGATCATGCTAGCAGTCGTCAGTCCCATTCCTTGCCGCCCTCCGACGTTGCTTCGTCGTCGCGATCTTCTAAAGATGTATCGCCGCGCCGTGCGACGACGGTTACTTTGCCCGAGCTTAGAGCCATGGATGACTTGGCCGACGCGGCGGATCGACGTGTGGCTCATGTTCTGCCCATTGCATCCAGTGAGTCCGATGAGGAAGCTGATATGGGTGCGCTGGCTTCCTCTCCGTTACGGAAGCCAAATAAAGCTGAATTCGTGGCGGGGTATGCACAGATTCTACAATTACGAGAGATCAGTTCGTTCGAGCGCGCCGAACGACACAAACATTTGGTAACTCTGATGTACCACGCACAGCTATACGAATGGGAGGCGGTGCTTGCCTTCCATGGAGCGGTTTTGCTTGAAATCGAACGTGGCTTATTGAAGTGGGGTGATTCCTTTTCCCACCTCGAAAGCAGAACCCTCCATGGTCAGCTACTTTCACCGCCGAAAAAGCAGTCTTACAGTTCAGGGCCGACATTGTTTTGTAGAGATTATCAACGCGAGAAGTGCATTTATACCAAGGATCATTATGGTTACGTCCGAGGCGAACGTAAATGGGTAAAACATATTTGTGCGGCTTGTTGGGTACAATCGAGAAAACAGGAATCGCATAGAGAGGATTCATCTGATTGTCCGCTTTCAGGGGAATCAAAAAACTGATAAACTTCGCCCTTGGTCAAGACATTGGGGGCGTTCCTTCCGTTACTGTTGCTTCATTTCCGGATATGTCGTTTTGTGCTTTGAATGCTGATGCTTGCTCCCAGCCGCTAAAGGCTGCAGTTCCTGACTGTCGTGGCTTTTCCACGGGCGCTGATTATATTCATGATGTGTGTTTTCCTCAGCCGGTGGAGGCTGGTGTTCTAGACTGTCGTGGTTTTTCCACGGCCTTTCCTCGTGACTCTCAGCAGGCGAATGATTTTTATTTGTACGCACATGAGTTAGTTTTTCGTTCTGGTCGCCCGAACTTTGTGGTTTCTCGCCTGCCCGTTCCAAGTTCACTAAAGATCAATACTTGGAGGACTTTGTTGTATGATTATGACGACCAAATGATTTGTGATTTCCTGGAGTTTGGTTGGCCGGTGGGTTTCACTGGCGATACTGTTCCTATTTTTGATGCTCGCACTCACCGGGGTGCGCTCAATTTTGCGACTCAAGTTTCAGAGCATTTACAACGTGAAGTCTCGCTTGGTCGTGTCGCTGGGCCGTTTACGGATCCTCCCTTCGGGGGTGGATTTGTTACTTCACCGTTGAACACGGTTCCCAAGCGAGATTCTGAAGAACGTAGGGTAATTGTGGACTTGAGCTGGCCTAAGGGCGGTTCAGTAAATGATGGTATTCCATGTGATAGTTTTCTGGGAGATCCGTTCGTGACTTGTTATCCCACATTTTGCTTATATTTTGACTTTATGTACAGTTTTTAAGTCGTTCGATTGCACCACCTTCGATTCGTAATTATTTAAGTGGGGTCAAGTTATTACATCTTTTCGCCGGTTATGACTATGCATTTACTAAGGATTTTAGTTTATCCATATTATGGCTTTGAGGTCACTCAAGCAAACACGGTCGAGGTTGCATTTGCATCTATTAAGTCTATGTCACGCTACCGTCACACACCACCATCAAGATTAAATCTGAATAATTCGTCACGCGTCATGCAATTACTGTTGATAATTGCCTCCGACTGTTCGATGATGAACCCTGGCCCCGTCAAACACCCTTGCGGCGCTTGCGGAAAGCCTACGAAGTCAAACCAAAAGGCAATATGCTGCGATGAGTGCGGACATTGGATGCATGCTAAATGTATTTACATGTCTTGAGAATCGTACCAGAGATACGTAAATGAGTCGAAGCTAATATGGATCTGTAATATATGCGCTTTTCCAAATTTTTCCTCGGGACATTTCGTAGAAGACACAAGATTGATCGAAGAAAACAGCTTTGCTCCTCTTGCAGATTCATCTTTAGAGGGCACATCGATGAATGGAGCAAATGATTCTGACCTGCTCGAGCCGCCACGCTGTATATCTTCGAGTACACCCGTGCGGCCTACTCGCCGTGGACCTCGCAATCCTGCAAAGCTAACGTGCATGGAGATCAATTGCAATAGTATCCAAAGCAGTGAAAGAGCAGCTATCTTTGCTAGCCATGTCTCAACACACAAACCCGACATCGTATTTGGTTGTGAGTCAAAGCTGTCACCCGAAGATCCTACAGCGGCGAGTTTCCCATCAGATTATAACGTTTTTAGAAAGGAACGTTCTGGTAGCGGAGGAGGTGGAATTTTCATCGCTGTGAAACATGATATTCCGTCGTACGAGCTACCAGACATAACCACAAACCCAGAGGATGAGTCTCTGTGGGCAGCAATCCGTTGCGCCAACAAGAAGACTGTCTATATATGCGCGTTTTACAAGCCCCCTGATGCTCCTGCTACCCGTCTGGATTTCCTACAAGAGTCTATTTTAAGGTCTTTTCGCAAAACAAGAAATCCCGCCCAAACATCGTAATAAGTAGCGATTTTAACTGTGGCGACATAGACTGGCGTAATGATCCACCATCTATTACAAATCACCCAACAGCATCTATGATGCAGAAACTGTTAGACCTGATTTCGAATAACGCCCTCATTCAGCATGTCACTAAACCGACACGCCCAGTTTCTCTAAAGACATTGGACCTTGTGATATCATCCACACCAGCTCTTGTATCTGATATTACAATCCATCCAGGGATGAGCGACCATGACATCGTAAAGTTTAACATCAACACTAAAACCAGGCGGATAAAGACCCCCCCACATAAAGTGTACCTCTATAACAAGATGGACCTTGCGGCCCTTAAGCGCGATGTGGCTAAATTGTCAGAAGATTTCACTCTTTGCTGCGAGGAAAGATCTTTGGAGGAAAATTGGTCCTTCTTTGAAGACCGGTTGAAATCTGCAGTGGAATCGCATATCCCATACAGGTTCACAAAATCTAAAACATCTCTGCCTTGGATAACACAGTCAGTCAAACGTCAAATACGAAAGCGTGACCGCCTTCTATCTAAAGCATTGAAAAGTAACAACAAAAACTCCCAAGCTTGGCGCAATTATCGTCACCAGAGAAACCATGTAGTGAAATTACTCAAGGCAGCCCATAACCACTACTTGAATACAGTGATTGGTGGAAGCCTGGGGTCAAATCCTAAAAAGTTTTGGAGCCATGTCAAGCACTCTAGGACAGAGAGTCGTGGTATTCCCACCTTGCGCCAAGGGAACTCAATGTTTATTTCAGATAAGGACAAGGCAGAGGCATTGAACAAGTATTTTGAGAGTGTTTTCACTATGGACGATGGTGTCGTTCCCGACCTTGACCCTCCAACATGTCCCAAAATTAGTGATATTACCATTACTCAGGCTGGCGTATTTAAACAGCTAGCTGGTTTGAATGTAAACAAAAGTAATGGTCCTGATGGCATCTCGCCTCGCGTGTTACGAGATCTGGCAAAGGAACTATCCGGTGTACTGTGCTTCATTTTTAATCAAAGCTATCAAGATGGAACTTTGCCTAAAATCTGGCTAAACGCAATGGTCGTACCGGTGCACAAGAAGTCAGCCAAAGACCAACCACAAAATTACCGCCCAATTTCTCTTACATGCATCTGCTGTAAGATTATGGAGCACATTGTCCTTAGCCACCTGAACAAGCATCTAGCAGCCAACAACATACTGTCTATCTTCCAGCATGGTTTTCGGCAAGCACTATCTTGTGAGACTCAGCTAGTCCTCACATTCCACGACTGGGCAACTACATTAAACCATCATGGCCAAGTGGATGCTTTACTATTAGATTACAGTAAAGCCTTCGATAAAGTGTCGCACTCAAAGCTCCTCAAGAAGCTTTCTCATTATGGCATCGAGGGGAAGACACTAGCATGGATATCTGGCTTTTTGAGAAACAGGTCCCAGTACGTGGTAGTCAATGGATCCCACTCTAGCAAAGTGCATGTAACATCAGGCGTTCCACAGAGCTCCGTTCTGGGACCAACTCTGTTCCTACTGTATATAAATGACATCTGTGAAGCATCGAAGTCCCAGGTCAGACTCTTTGCTGATGATACGATCATTTATCGCCCAATCTCTACAACGGATGACCATACAGCACTCCAAGAAGATCTGGACGGTGTTTATAAATGATCATCGGCATGGCAAATGGAATTTAATGTGACAAAATGTTACTTACTATCAGTAACGAAGAAGAGAAAACCATCAACATACGTGTATACTGCAGGCGCAAAGCCCTTTACTCAAGTGGCAGACCAAGACTATCTTGGAGTAAGATGCAATAAACAACTACGCTGGGGCCCCCACTGTTCCAAAATAGCGACGAAGGCTAACAAAACCCTCGGCGCGATTAGAAGAACTTTGAAACCCTGCGAGCCTGCAGTAAAAGAACGTGCTTATTTATCGCTCGTACGACCATCACTGGAATATGCCTCAGCGGCATGGAGCCCTTATACAGACACAGACGTAAATAGATTAGAACAGGTACAAAAGAACGCAGCCAGATTTGTAACAAACAACTATACTTTCCAAGCTAGCTCCACAGAGCTTGTGAACCAACTAAAATGGGATACGCTTGAAACTAGAAGACTATTCCACCAGTCAGTTCTAATGTTTAAATTCTATAACAACCTTGTGGCCTGCCCTCTCCCTACTTCTGTTTCTCAACCGTCATATAGAGTCACTAGGAGGCATAACCATAGTTTTTTGCAACTACAGTCTAATATTCTATCCTATAATTATTCCTTTTTTCCAAGAGCTATAAGAATCTGGAACTTACTTCCCAGTAACGTTGTCAATCAAGTAACCCTAGAGGCATTTAAAACAGCCGCTCTGCCGGCCATCAGGCAGCTAAAGGTGCCTTCGCACCTACGCCGGCTTTAAAGCTGACCAACCCTCCCATTACTAGCGTAAGCTATATATACATGTGTATAGGGAGTATTTATTTAAGTATTTAAGTATGTGGCAAATCAGAAAACGTGCTTCAAGAGGTTGCGAAACACTACATATTTTAGATAACTTTCCTTTAGAAATCGCAGGTAAACACATTTATTCCACCCTTAGCTTTCATGCATGTTTAGTTTAGTATGATTTCTCTTTGTTTACAACTTTATTAGGGCAAGCACTAGTTTCTTTTCGGTTATTTTTAGCCTTTTGTCCATCGTTCATTTCTCGCTCGTGTGCCAAGTCCACAGTTCATTCAGCTTTATAGGTTCATTTTAGGACACATATCTTGCATATTTTGTTATTAATAGGATTTACTCGCATTAGTACATTTTAACCGGTTCTGCGTTTTCCAAAAAAAAAAGCTTTTTTGTCGCCAAATTATTTCAAAACTCAATATTTTTTCTGTATTATTTTTGATTAAAACCTTCTTCATATAGCCAAGCATGGATTTAGCGTTAATCTAACAGAAACCAAAATTATATCAAATAATCTGGTTCCAGGACTATAAAAAAACAATACTCAATCATTTCTAAAACGCATGCTCGGCTTAATGCACCCATACCTCAAGATTCATAAAACGTATTCAGTATTTGTGTAGCGCGATTGGTTTTAATTACAAGGTTAATAATTGTTAGTAGGTTGGTTTCGGTTTACACTAGTTTGTTAGCCTGTAATTGCCGTACAAGCCAAACCGTATTTCCTACGAGCGAATTTTACTCAGATTATTTATGATCTACTGAATACACCTATATTGGGAAAAGGGGTAAGCCCCTTTATGTTATACTGTACATTGTTTTGGTTAGCATAGGTAATGACATGCTGTACGAACCATTTGATTTTCTGGTCTATTCACGATGTGATTGTAAATGATATACTTGTGATTGGGCAACTTCGGAATGTGCTATATTCAAGGACGATCTTCGAGAATAACCACGAAGTGATTGCCAGATAATGATCTCTTAAATGTTATGTAACCTATTGTAAGCCTCTGTTACTAAATTTAGACCCTTTGTGATATGTATTGCAGTTTTTACGTGCTGATTAGTGTTAATAAACAACTATTCTCGATCAGTCCAGTAATTACCTTCCCAGCCGTTATGTCGAAACTGACTAATGTCTTATAATTCGTTTTCGAGCAAAATTACTTTGAATATTTGCTTTTATCTGTATCTAGGACGTCATATTATGACTTCACGGGGTAACGTCATCATAATAGTCAGCAAATTTTTGTTGGTCAACTTGGCAAATATCAGTCCTTCATGACTTTCTACAAGGCTTTTATGCTATATTTACTTTTCCTTAGCACCAGATGTCAGTACACCCTTAAAGCAGCCACAGCCACACATCTGTCTGATTAGATTATCTCGTATTATATTATTCTGTTCTTGTATTCTAGCTCAGCTTTAGTCGTAGGTCTACTTGGCCGTGCTGGTCTGTGCTATTTTCCATCAAGGATAATGCATTTCTGCCGATGGAATGTAATGATAGAGGCAGAAATGTTTATTTTGACGGCATGTGAATAACACGTGGGAATGTGAAGAAAGTGCAGTATGGGTATGAGTATATAAGGGAGACATAGCGTGCTAGTGTCACTCTAGCCAGCTCCTCTTTTTAAGCCATGTTGACTTTTGCTAATTTCGTGTCGAGTATGGAGACAGACAACGTCGCGGACGTATCTCGGAGCAGCTTTCAGTGCAAGGTGGCCGTCAAGAAGCCGACTAACTTCTAAAAATCTTTGGGAAAGTTGGCCACTGGAGGGCTGAGTGCTCCAACTCAACACCGAAGTCAAGCTGACTGTATGGCAGTATGGCAGCGACAAAGATCAAGGTGTAGCGGATTCTACTTTACCCTCAACACCGAAGTCAAGTTGGCTGTATGGCAGTATGACAGCGACAAAGATCAAGGTGTGGATTCTAGTTTACCCTCAACACTGAAGTCAAGCTGACTGTATGGCAGTATGGCAGCGACAAAGATCAAGGTGTAGCGGATTCTAGTTTACCCTCAACACCGAAGTCAAGCTGACTGTATGGCAGTATGGCAGCGACAAAGATCAAGGTGTAGCGGATTCTAGTTTACCCTCAACACCGAAGTCAAGCTGACTGTATGGCAGCGGCAAAGATCAAGGTGTAGCGGATTCTAGTTTACCCTCAACACCGAAGTCAAGCTGACTGTATGGCAGCGACAAAGATCAAGGTGTAGCGGATTCTAGTTTACCCTCAACACCGAAGTCAAGCTGACTGTATGGCAGTATGACAGCGACAAAGATCAAGGTGTAGCGGATTCTAGTTTACCCTCAACACCGAAGTCAAGCTGACTGTATGGCAGTATGGCAGCGACAAAGATCAAGGTGTAGCGGATTCTAGTTTACCCTCAACACCGAAGTCAAGCTGACTGTATGGCAGTATGGCAGCGACAAAGATCAAGGTGTAGCGGATTCTAGTTTACCCTCAACACCGAAGTCAAGTTGGCTGTATGGCAGTATGACAGCGACAAAGATCAAGGTGTGGATTCTAGTTTACCCTCAACACCGAAGTCAAGCTGGCTGTATGGCAGTATGGCAGCGACAAAGATCAAGGTGTAGCGGATTCTAGTTTACCCTCAACACCGAAGTCAAGTTGGCTGTATGGCAGTATGGCAGCGACAAAGATCAAGGTGTAGCGGATTCTAGTTTACCCTAAACACCGAAGTCAAGCTGACTGTATGGCAGTATGACAGCGACAAAGATCAAGGTGTAGCGGATTCTAGTTTACCCTCAACACCGAAGTCAAGCTGACTGTATGGCAGTATGACAGCGACAAAGATCAAGGTGTAGCGGATTCTAGTTTACCCTCAACACCGAAGTCAAGCTGACTGTATGGCAGTATGGCAGCGACAAAGATCAAGGTGTAGCGGATTCTAGTTTACCCCCAACACCGAAGTCAAGCTGACTGTATGGCAGTATGGCAGCGACAAAGATCAAGGTGTAGCGGATTCTAGTTTACCCTCAACACCGAAGTCAAGCTGACTGTATGGCAGTATGGCAGCGACAAAGATCAAGGTGTAGCGGATTCTACATAACGAACTTTATAGCGCTCTGAACGACTCAGCGTGAGCGGGGTATCAGTTTCAAGGTTGCGTAGCAACGATCCTTATCCAATTAAAACATCTTTCAGTAAGCACGTCTTGTTTTGTACTTTGCTGTACTCAAAGAAGCGGCATCTGTTACTTGTATAATGACAGAGAGTGAACCCAGTGTGTGTGACAGTAATCCTAAATAGTTAATATGAAATATCCGTATAAATATTGTGGTTCCGCGCCAAATTCGAAGTTTCGAGTTCGTCCATGGCGAATGAGAGCGGGAAGCGACCCGATCTTAGTTTAAGAAGAGTTTACAGCGATTCGCTCGATGCATCAAATGCGTGGTACGCAATCAATGTCGATATCTGCTATAGAGTTCATGATTTTCTTTCGATCGAAGAAAACAGAACGTATTTAAATAGGGATTTTGTCAAGCTAAGCCTCGACGAACTGAGGTAAGAAAATGGCGCGCAAATTCCCACCGATTGGTTCGGACCACGAGCACCAAGACGAGCCACTGTTGTTGTTGCGACCCTATATGGGATTATTTATAGAATAATCAGGATGAAGAAACACCCAAAAGAAACTGATGTCGCCTTTGGAATTCTCGAAGCTGCTAGAAAGCTACTAAATAAATCGAATTTGACTCCCATTGATCAAGATCGCGATTTGGCCGGAGTCAAGTACGAGGAGAGTGAAATGCAGCCAATTTCACCCGCGCCCTTAACTCACCAGCAACTCCCGTGGGTAATCTTAAACGGTGTTTCGATTCATCGAGGGCCTCGAGGAGTTTCCAAGATATTGAGAATCTAAATAGCGCTGGGCCGCGTCAGAGGGCAAAGCGCGCCAAAGGCGCGTCATCGGTGTTGTTTCAGCAGCTCAAGAGAGATTTTACTCAGAGCGGAGAAGCGCTCGGTCAACTGTTTGGAAATAGCTTTCTTTATGACGAGGACCAGCGGCCTTTCATAAAGGAAGCTATTTCTACAACATTGAACGTTGTATGTGAGAAGAAAGGGCCGCGGAAAGGATTTGCCGAAATCCTTGATGAGGATGTGCTGGAAAAATACATTTCCACCATGAAAGTGCCTGACTGGGTCCAGTTGCTGGTCAAACTATCGACGAAACTCCCAGATCGTTGCTGGCAGACTGTGCTCAGCTACCTATGTATTGGTAAAAGTGGGGTAAGCATTTGGTTGCTTTTATTAAATTTCAAGCTCAGAATATTTTTAGTTCTTTTAAGTAAGATTGGCAATTGTATATTTTCTTGTCAGAAATCAACTGATGTAGGCATTCTCCTTACAAACAACGAAATCCGAGCCCAAAAACAGCTTGTGTTTTCTGTAACACGCCAGTTGTTTAAAGTTGAGTTAATGCCAGATGTGCGTGGCTATGGAGCTTCACTTGAGATGATTCTGGTATGGGCCATCAGAGAATGCCGTCTCCATGCCAACATCCCGACAAACATAGAATTTAATTTGAAGTTGGATGGCAGGCCTCTAGCAGGTACTAATTTTATTTTTTCTGTTATTTTAATTTTTTTCCCTTACATAACTTCTTTCCCTTTACATAACTTCCCCTTACATAATTGTAGTTGTTATCATAGCCACTTTTAAAGTTGGTATCTTCTGATCATTAATTAAACATCTTAATCATTTATTCCAGTGATTCTTTTTGAATAGCACCATCTTTGTACTAGATTGTTTTTTTTTTTAAATAGTATTTTTGTTCCATTCCAGGAAGGGACCATGTATCACTAGGAATAGTCCCAATGATCCCTAATAAAGCTGAACACCAGAGTGCCCTCTCTGTTTATCCACTTGCAATTGCAAACTGTGCTGCGCCAGTTGAATAAGACCACAAACTAGGACACAACTTGGAAACGCTTTAATCAACAGAGAACCAAAGCCAGTATCGTAACACAGCAAAAACAAAATGGCGGAGAGAAGGCAGGGTTTGGTGAACGTAACATAACTAAGTACCGCTGACCGGTACTGGCGTGACTTCCTTTCTTTCTCTCTTATACTATCTACTGTAGAGAAATCACACAACTAATGTCTTTCACGGCGTACAATGTAAATACGATGGACTGATTAAAGGATAGGACTATAACAGTAAGCCTAATTGCTAGCATAGTTTATACATTAAGCCCTATTTAAAGTCAGTGATAAAGTCGTCATCTCTATAACGTAAGGGAAGGTGACGCTCGCGGGTAGACCTCCTAGGTGGGGATGTGTCATTATCTTGAAGATTGGAGGGACAGTGACTGGAGTCCATAGCTCTCGTCTCAGAGGCGTCGGCATCACTTTGGGGTGGTACATCCCGGGAAGGTGGATCAGTTATCGCTGTCGGTATATCTGGTGGGGCTGGGGGCGGAAGCCTCTTGGTGGCCGGAGTGTCATCTTCATCTGCGGAAGAGTCACAGTCATAGGCTGCAGTCGGTGTCTTGTCCGGTACTTCAGATGGAACCTTGTAGCAATCTGTTTTTTTTACTCTGTATGACGTAGAACGTAACTGCGAGCCAATAAACTTTCTGATATTACAGAAGCCTCCTTCAGTGTCTACGACGAGATATCTATCTCGCCCTCGGGTCTTGTTCCTGTCGGGATGCAGGTAAATGAGGTCGCCAACAGTGATTGCTGTGGATGGGCGAAAGTCTGCGGTGGGCGCTTTAGATTTCTCGCTGTACGCGTGGTTAGAATTCCGCTGGTCGTGCTGTTTCCCTATGAGGGTTTGGTCTTGGAAGGGGAGTTGACTGTTGGAAAACTGGTCACGCTGAGTCCACATTTCCCTCGCAGACAGACCACGTAATCGGATGCGGTCGTTGAGATTAGCTGTAGCGACTGCAAGTGCTACTTCAGAGACAGGGCCCCCTAGTGGGTCAAGCTGTAGGATCTCACGTTCTAACTCTTGTACTGCCTTTTCAGCTACCGGGTTCTTATTGACGTTCTTTGTGCGTCCAATTTCGAGGACTAATCGATGGTGTTGCAGGAGCTTGTCTTCCTTTAGCGCTTGAAATCCTGGGGCTGGGTCAGTGCGAATGATGGCGACGGGACCGTCGAGGGGACGCATCTGCACGCAAAGACGAATGAGAGCATCGCGAAGGGTAGAGTGTTGCTCATTGGTTAACAGTAAGCTGGTGGTGTACGAAGTCACGCACTCTCGTACAATCAGGATAAACTGGCGTGACCGACGTATGACGTCTGCTGCGAAAGAAACTCCAATGGCGTCGGGCGGGTCGCAAGACGACTGTTCTATACGTGCTTTGCTGCTTGTACGGAGAGAAGCGCAATGGTGGCAAGCTTGAGACACGCGAACGATGGCCTTCTCAAGATCAAGGGCGAACAGATAGCGCTTGGTGGCCATCTTGAGTTGGTGAGTTGACGGGTGACATAGCTGAATATGTAGAGCTGTGAGTACGCCGTCAAGAACGCGACGTGGAACAATGATGCACTCACGGCTGGGCGATAAGGGTGTTTCACGTTTTACGACGAGTAAGCCATCCTTGGCGATGGTGGCGACACCAAGATATCGTTTGACGTCTTTGATGTTTGTTACCTTTTTCGAAGGTCGGGTGCCCTGTTTGAGGTGGGAGTGAGTTCGACGTAAGTCAGGACACTCGGACTGAATCGCGAGCCAAGCTGATCGGCTAGTGAAAGGGAGCCGCTCGTTGCCATCAATGACGTCCTGAATTGATGAGCGCCTGACAACAGAGTCCCCGAGCTGTTTGACAAAGGAACAGATCTGACAGGCTTCATCTTCGCACGGTGGAGCGTTTCGACTTGCGAAATCTGAGGGGAGAATGGAGGACCCTGATACGTGTCTGACTGTGGCTTGGTACTGACTGACTGCAGAGAGGAAGGTCGAAATTCGTGGGCTTGCGGAAAACTCGCCGCGGCATAATTTCTCGTACGCCTGTACGCAGGGTTTGCTGTCAGTCAAGATGGACGCTCGGTGATGAGATTGTATTAAGTAGGGGCTGAAATGTCTGGTAGCAGAGGCTATAGACAGTGCCTCAACTTCGCAGGGCAACCAAGACGACTGTGAACCTTTTAGCTTGGCGCTGTAGAACCCAGCGAGGTGTAGGTTGCCGTTACGTGTGATGTAAAGTGTGGCGCCGATTCCTGGGTCACGCAGGGCGCCATCCGTGACAGTCCATAGGAAATCCTCAGGTCTTGGCAGGGTGATGACGCGGGTGGAAGAGAGGGCCTTCTGGGCATTATAGAAAGCCGTATGTAGATTGTCAGTCCACTCAATAGTATCTCGTGACTCCCGGCCAGCGACAATTTCGTCGAGGGGTGATAGAAATGTGGAGCACTGTGGTACAACTCGTGAAAGTACCTTGTATGCGCCAATAAAAGAACGCATGCGACCAACGGTAGTTGGGGTTGGACATTGGGCTAGCGTAGCAACTCGGTGGGGGCTAGCCTTCAAGGTGCCTGCACTCCAGATCCATCCAAGAATAGTAGTGGTCTTGGGGTTGATGATTGTTTTGGAGGCAGACAAGCGAAGATTGCATTCGTGAAGAGCCTGGAGGGTTCTTTTCCAGTTGCTGAAGAGTTCATGTGGGGTGTTTCCTCCACAGTAGAGATCATCGGCAAGCTTGACAACAACGCCTTCAGCAAGAAGATCTCCAAGGACGCGGCACATTAGTTCTTCTAACGCAGTTTCAGAACCAGGCATACCCATTGCACAACGGGTGTAAACTCTGACGCCGCGAAAGGGAGTTGCGACTCCGCAGTATTTCAGAGAGTCTCTTGATAGAGGGATCTGATAAAATGCACTGGTTAGGTCAGTCGCAATGAGGTGATTCCATTGGGCGATTTGGCGTAATGTTGAATCGACGTTTGGCATTAACGACGGTTAAGGTTTGCTGTATCTTCCAACATCAGCAAAGGCTGTTACAAGGCGTGAACCTCCATTCGGCTTGCGGACTAGAAATGATGGATTTAGATATTCCACGGAGATGCCTACGTCTTCTGGGCGTTTAAAGACCCCCTGATTCTCCAGTTTATCAAATTTATCTTGTAACTCGAGAAGTTTTTCACGTGCATATTGGGGAAGGCGCCCTTTCCGTTGGGGGGGTTCAACAGGCCCCATGTTGACTCTGGCTTCGAAGGGGCCTACGTGGCCGTTGTAGCCTTCGATATTAGCGTCAAACACCTGGTCGTATTCATGGTGGAGGGCTTTGAACTTGGCTTTGATATCTGATGGTAGCAAACTGTCAGGATCTAGAGAAACGTTTGCTGAATGAAGGGTGTCTGTAGAAGGGAACGCACGGGCTGGGCTGGTCGTTGTGACGTTCGATGGTTCGAAAAGTTGGCGGACTTGACAGAAGTGCTCGTTACGTTTGAGTGAGCGTGGCTCCGATGTAAGGTTGGGAATACGTATTCTTCCGGCTATGCTGGTAACGATGCCAGGGGGAGGCCAGACAGCAGATGGTTTTACTCTACGAGCGCTCGGCGCGTCGGTACGAGGTTCAAGTGCATACTCGGCATCAGTGGGTGTGTCGTCCGGTAGTGTGATTTCAAGAAACTCGCCTGGCCAGATTGTTGCGTTGCGTGATGGTGCACGGAGGACGGTTACAAGGCGTGCCGTGGTCGAGGTGAGGGTGGAGTGGTGGGCTCCATAAGTGTAGATGGTGTTGTCTCCAAGGATAATCTGCCCTTTTGCAGGTCGGACCGCAATGTCATTTTTCTCCATAAAGGGCGTGCCGGCTAACACTTCTACGTCTAGGTTTTCCACAACGAGACCTTCAAATGAGAAAGACTTATCTGCCCGGGTGAAAGAAAGGCGCGTTTCACCAACAACACGTAACTGGGATGAGCCGTCGGCCTGGCTTACGGACTGGGAGCTGGTTGTAATATTGCAACCGAGGCGTGTCGCGGTGGAGAGTCTTATCATGTTGCCTGTGGCACCGCTGTCGACGGTCACTCGTACGGTATGGTGACTGTAGAAGACGTCTAGATATGGTGACTGGCGGGTCTGTATTCTGAGGACGACCGCGTCATGGGCAGTGTGTGCAGGGGGGTCGATGGACTCAGTCGAGGGCATTTGGGCGTGTGTCTCTAACTCAGAGTCATTGTCGTCGAAGATGTCAGCGATTTGTCTTGCTTTAATCATGTAGCGCCGATCGCTATCTGGGAGAAATTTGCATTCGCTTAGGAAGTGATGAGTATCCGACCGATTAGCCTGACTGCAGAGTGGGCATACCTTCGAGGAGCGGGGCTTTCTTGATGTGGTCTTGCTATTTGGTGCCGGTTTCCACTGATTGTTGTGGCTTGTGGCAGGTTTCCACTGATAAGTGTTGCTGACGGCTGAGCGAAGGATCTTTGCATCATCGGACGTGCGAATTTCCTCTAGCAGGGAGCTCAATGCCTGAGAGATTTCTGGTTTGATCGATGCGAGAGTCCTAGAACGTAGCTCTGTCCCGTACCGTTGCTTAACAAGGCGAGGTAGTGATGGGTGAATAAGCCTCAGCCAAGTCAACACTATGAGGTTTTCTAGTGTTGGGGAAAGTTCCTCTTCTTCTGTTACTTGTTCGCCATGGTGAGTTAGGTTATTGGGTTTGAGGAGGGAATCCTCGGCGAAAGCCATAAGTCTTTGAAACAGGTCTTCCGGGCGCTCGTCGGGCTCTAGATGGATGTCGACGAAATCTATGAAGTGTGCACCAGTTACTTGAAATCCAAAATGTTGTCGGATCGCCTGCCAGATAAACTCTAGAGATGTAGAGTTTTTAACTAAAGTGTTTCTCGAAATAATAGGACAGTAGTTTGCGATTTGTCCTAGCATAAGATCTAAAAAGTTCACCTTCTGTTGGGCAGTGAGGCGTTTTGATTGCTGAACGGTTTCATCATCATCGGTATAGCCACGGAGAGGTTCGGTCTTTGTTTTCTTTTTCCATGTAGCTCCATCGGCAAGATAAGTTGAGAAATTTGTATCGAGAGACAGCGTATACATCAGGTTTTGCTTCCAGTTTTCAAAACTGGTGATAGTTTCGGTTTTAGATAGGCTCCATTGTTTTGGTGCTCTGTGAGTAGCAGCCATTTCTTCGGTAAATAAGTTGTGCTGTCACAGCGGCGTTTGCTGTTCTATTCTGTGATTTTTTTGCGAAAGAGACGAAGGGACGAAATCCAGCTGCCACCACGCCAGTTGAATAAGACCACAAACTAGGACACAACTTGGAAACGCTTTAATCAACAGAGAACCAAAGCCAGTATCGTAACACAGCAAAAACAAAATGGCGGAGAGAAGGCAGGGTTTGGTGAACGTAACATAACTAAGTACCGCTGACCGGTACTGGCGCTGAGAAAAGGTATAAGTCAAGTATTCCATAGTTAATAACAAAGAAACAATTAGTGAATTATTCTATTAAAAGTTGTGCAGATCTATTAAAATGATAGCCTTTTCAAAGAATTTAAAATTTGTAGGTCACTTGAGAATTGCTGAAACCTAAATCCATCCATCCATCCATCAAGCAGGATTATGAACTCTGTGGTCATTACTTTTAGAATGGATTTAATGCATTTTTTTTTTTTAAGGTTTGAGGTCAAAAAGCTCTTGTCAAGACTAAATAGGAAAAAAAAAAGAAATCAAAGATGCAGGACTTACTGTTGATGGATTCAAGTACAGCATCAGCTTTAAAGGTAAACAGATATATACTGTACACTATTATTCATTAAGTAAATGAATTACACACACATATGCCTACTCACTGACACACAAACACACACTTAATGTCACTGTTTTCCTTTCAGTTACATTGGACTACAAAGCACTATTGATGTTGCTGAGGCTGTTAACAGCGGATGAGAATTTTGTGCTTGGGGGCCAAGGGGTAGATTGCCAGTTCTGCTGCTTCTGCACTGCAATCAGGGTATTCATCACTCTCTAATAAAACTCAATACTCAATATAATCACTATTCAAAATACTTAGTATAATTATTTTTAATGAGGGAAGATTGTTGTTTTAAAATATTGGTTCTTATCATGAAAATACAATGTAATATGGTCTTAGCCTGTTTTCAATACATTTAATTCTGAGTGGTTTTATTTTAGGCTTGCAAAGATCACATGGCTGGAGATTTTCAGGAAGTGTGCCTGAGCTGTCTTGCATCCAAAGCAAACATTGGAAAGTATGTTCTGTTTTATTTAATATGCAACATTTGTAACACCTCTGTTTTGCAAAACTAAATAAGGATCTACGGTTATGCTGCTATACTTTTCTTCTCAAAACTGTATAGGAACATTTTGTTCCTGGTTTTACTGTTTGAGTAAAATCACATTCAGTTGAGTACAATCACTACATACAGTCACTAAGTCAATCACTTAATGCTTACATGATCACTTTACTAAAAGTTAAGTTAAATTGTTTCACATATCTTTGTTGGTGCCAATATACATTTTTTAGGTGGACTGGTATCCGTGATGACCTTGAATTCCTAATTGATGAGGAACTCACAAGCATATGCCTTTGTGCCCTCCACTGTGAGATGCGAAATACAGAGCAACTCCTTAGATCCCTTGGGCTCTATGTCTACAAGTGTGGAACCCTGGAGCACTGTAATGAGGCATTGGCTGACTTTGGCCCTGAAAATACCAGGAAGTATGACAGGCTCAAAGTCAAGCTTAACAAGGGCCAGACGACTGCTGTCACCAAGAACAACATCACAGTAATGTCATTCTCAGGTGATTTTCAGCTATGAAATAATTAACAAATAGATCTCATTTTTCATCCATCTCTAATAATCATTGGATTATGTTGTAATAAAAAATATACATTAAGAGGGAGTCTTGTTCATGACACACTGTGATGTCATCAGTGAATTGTATTAGAGCAAAGAAGCACACACAAAAATTTTTTTTGTTGCATACAAGGGAATTTTGGGAGTACATCATGTGTGCAATACCACCAAAACAAACATGTTTTATCTTATCACCAACTCTTCTTGATCAATAAAGGCAGAGTTGTTGTATTAACACTTTTAACTCGTTACTTTGGGCGCTTTTCAGGTTCAAACCTTTTTTTGTTTTTCAGGCAGCACTGAAAAGGCCATCTTAAACAATATCACAGACATTGTGTCCAGGTCACTGCCAATAGACACTCTTGTGAAGTATCACCTTCAGATAACAAGTGTGAGTCAAGATGTTGTCCTCAATCAAGTAGCCTATCTACAAGATGTGAAAGAGGTAAAACCTTCATTAGATATTAGTAATAATAACCACTTTTTATAATAATCACTTTTATGTTTTACTTCTTTTCAAGTAAAATAATGAAAATAATTATAGTTTTTTTTTTCAGTACCTTGAGAGTATTTTACACAGTGGTAAATTCCAGAGAGATCATGGCACACACCAAGACGAAATCCAGTTATTGGATCATCCTGGTACATAATTATGTATTATTAACTGAATCATAATTTACGTTAAATATACTTCTAATATGTACAGGATGTTGTCCCTATGTAGTGAAAAAAGTCAATTAAAATAGGTGTATATAAATTTTATGCACTTTTTTTCAGTGGATTTTCTTGATAACAAAAACTAAAAGGATATGAAAGATTGTATGAAGCTTTTGTCATAGGATAATTTCTTTATAATTTGTTTCTTTCAGTTTTGAGAACATTTCTAGAAGAAGAGCATGCTACCTGGACACTCATGCTACAGGATGTTGAGGAGAAATACCTGAAGGCAGAACAGTCCAACCTCCCTTCTCTATCATCCAAGAAACGTTTGAAAACACAACCACCAAGCCCAAACACAGCCATGGCTGAGCTTGCTGCTGATATTCAGTTGGGAAATTTTCACTCGGTGTGTGCACTTATCACTGCTGGAAAATCAATGTCATTTTCACAGGCCTTAAGATTTTTTTTAAAGTTTTTGTGTTAATCAATTCTAGGTATTTCGTGGATGGGTGGAGCTAGCGACTGTCATGAGGGAGCAGACGTTCGATGAAGACGAAGATGATAACATTGATGTGTATGATGTTAAGGTGCATTTTATCAGTTGTTTGAGAGTTTGTAGTGAAAACAAATTCACTGACAACGTGGATTGTCTCGTTTTATAATCCTGAACGAGCCTTTTCATTAAGATCAGCTTCAATAAGATTGTCTCAATATGTAATCTGGATAACGACAATAACATTTTGAAATTGCTATGTTTTTTTTTATTGCAGTGCAAGCTGTGGGGACTGCATTTACGTCACCTTTTCCGAGGAGGTCTAGGAACTGGTGACTATGGCCATTTGACAGTGGAACATAGTGCTATGTTGTTCCGACAGCACCGTTCTTTCGCCAAATATTCGAACCAGGGATTCGAGGCTTCCCACAAGATCCACAGGGCCTTGTACTCAAGAGCCTCCAGCCATGACCAGGTTGGTGTTAATCAGTCAAGTAAGAATTCATCACAACAATACTAACAAACAGTAATGATATAAAGATATGTTAAAAAAAGTGTCAGGGCTTTCATTAATTTTAAGAGTATGTGGTGGAGATTGATAAGAAGGGAGTGGAAGTTATTTTATCTTTTTAGTTCGACTTTTTAAAAAAAAGTAGCCGGTGCTTGGTGGAAAATAGCCTGCGCTTCCACCGGCCTCCGGGGCCTAATGAAACCCCTGAGTGCTATTGATGACTGAATTTTGTTGTTTTTCTTGTTTCAGTTGAACAAATAATGACCCACTGGTTGTCAGAAATGATGCTGTTCTTGCGATATGAGTTTGTTAAAGCCAGCGAGTGCATCTCCCAAGGTTTGTTTGAGAACAATGTTTTCTCACATAAAAAAATTGAATGTTAGTGAGATGAAGTGAATGAAAATCTTGTAAAGGAAAAACTAATCTTGGATTATTTATTGTGAATGTATGTAACAGATCTTGCAGATGTCCGTGGCCAAAAGCCCGAGAACAACGAAGGTCAATAACAATAGTGTTGTCTAACTGATCTTGCAGATGTCCGTGGCCAAAAAGCCCGAGAGCAACAGAGATTAATAACAATAGTGTTGTCTAACTGATCTTGCAGATGTCCGAGGCCAAAAGCCCGAGAGCAACAGAGATCAATAACAATAGTGTTGTCTAACTGATCTTGCAGATGTCCGAGGCCAAAAGCCCGAGAGCAACAGAGATCAATAACAATAGTGTTGTCTAACTGATCTTGCAGATGTCCGAGGCCAAAAGCCCGAGAGCAACGGAGATCAATAACAATAGTGTTGTCTAACTGATCTTGCAGATGTCCGTGGCCAAAAGCCCGAGAGCAACGGAGATCAATAACAATAGTGTTGTCTAACTGATCTTGCAGATGTCCGTGGCCAAAAGCCCGAGAGCAACAGAGATCAGTAACAATAGTGTTGTCTAACTGATCTTGCAGAAGTCCGTGGCCAAAAGCCCGAGAGCAACGGAGATCAATAACAATAGTGTTGTCTAACTGATCTTGCAGATGTCCGAGGCCAAAAGCCCGAGAGCAACGGAGATCAATAATGAGGTAGCGGTGCAATTAATCCTGCGTTTAAAAGGTATGTAGATAGTTGCTCTGGTGACTGTGTTATGTTAAAATTTATATTTATTCGATATCGAGGGGCTTCTCTTTCAGCGTGAATACTATTTAACAAAAATTCAAACTTCTGAAGTTTGTCTGGCTAGGTTACCGCCAGAGTTTTTGAGAGTCTTTGTTGGGTGAGGAAGAACTTTTCTAAAACTAGTGTTAGCCTAGTAGATTGGCTAGATAATAATACATTTTCAAAAATCAATTTTTGATTTGTCAATATCTGTAGACAATAGACACTTACATACACGTACATTTTCACTTTTAGAATAAAAGTAAATTAGTCAAAATTTGTAGTAAATTTTCCTATGATAATTTCGCAAAATTGTTAACTATCTTTTTAGGCGCATGGTGACCACTGAATTTCATATTATCAAGAGATGAAGCCCCTTTCCGGGTTTTGGAATTTATCGGGTGGTTTTAGAAGAACCACCTCTGCTAATTTGCATAAAAGATTTGGCGTGTGAAACAAAACTTTGGGCTTTAGTAGCAAACGGATGATGCGCTTTAGCACAGAACATGATGCGCTTTAATAGCACAGAACATGATGCGCCTTAGCACTGAACATGATGCGCCTTAGCACAAAGCATAGTCTTAGCCATGGAGGACACGCGGCTTGCTGCGAAACGATCTGCTAGTAAAAGAAGAAAGCAAGCAAAAAAGAAAGCGAAGAATGAAGAAAAAAAATTGATACAGATAAGAAAAGAATCCCGGTGTAAAATCCCGAGGCTAGAGGAGTCAGAGACAAAACGGGAGACACAAGAACCAGCACCCCTCTACCGCGCTGACCCACAAACGCCACAACGAAAGCAGAATGTGGCACTAAAGAAACCGAAGAAGCATCAAATGCCACAAACGAGAGGCCAAAAATTACTTGAAATGTGTGGCGTTCATATACAACACCAACCACCAACCAACACCAACGCGCAAACTAGAGCTAAAGCAAGCACGGAGAAACATCGAAGCTTACCCGAAGTTTCACGCACAGAGTTAACGGTGATCAAAGATGTGAAAAAAGAAATTGGGGAGGGCAGCTACGGAATTTGCCAGATAAAACAATATCGGGGCAATATGCTTGTTGTTGTCAAGGAGTTTCGCCGGGCCGTGCAGAAAGAAGAGGCAGTGCATGAAGCAACCGTGCTACAAGAGCTTCAAAAAGCCAATCACCACCCATCTCTTCCTCTTCTCATTGGCGTCGCCTTGAAAGAAAGACCTTATCTACTCGTGACACAGTTCCACGGCAGGGGATACAAAAGCGTTACACTGTCAAGCGCAGTGAAGAAAGGCCTTTTTACAGAAGTAGGTATGTGGCTTGCTGCCCTGAAGACGATAGCGGAAACGCTGCTGTTTTGTCACCAGAAAGGGTTTCTACACAACGATCTTAAGCAAAACAATGTGGTTTTCCACTATTCCGGGTCTTGGAAACCGGTTGTGATTGACTGGGGGAAAGCATCGCGGGTCGGCGATGAAGTCAAATTTTCTAAAGCAAGGCAGCAGAAAGACTATCCTTGGATAGCACCTGAGGTTTTAGATACATCACAGGCAAAAAGTATGGCGAGTGATGTGTACTTCTTCGGATATTTGGTGAAATATGTCATTACTCGTGTTAATGATTTCAATGCAGATGGAATAGGAGAATTGTCCGGCAACTGTCTACGCAATAATGCAAATTCCCGCCCTAGTTTAGAAAAGGTTGTATCCAAGTTTACAAAAAACAAGGCCGTCTCATATGCTTGATTAAATAATAATTCCTTTTCCTATCATGACGTCTCGAAATAGTTAAAAAAAATGATAAAACGTTCTTCATGCAAAAATGTTTTTTTTTACCGGAATGTAGATATTATGAATCAATCAAAGGATAATCCATAAAGGCCATAATCTGGCATCTCTGGGATTTAAATTTGTTCAAACGAATGTTTACTACCCGTAAGCACTTTGCACTGACAAAATAGGTGTACAGTGCTATTAAAAAAACCCATGAAACTCATGGGACAAATGATACTTTAAAGCTACAAAACATATTGTAGAGCCAAAATGATGCCAGTCTTTCTCATACCAATGTAATATAGAATACCAGAATTATCAATAAAAAATAGATAAGAAATACACTGTTAGTGACAATCATTTGTTACCAGAGTCCATGTATTTGGAAGCTATATTAATATTCATAAAAATGTAAAAGAGTTCTACAGCTTTTCAAACCTGGATTTTTTTTTGGCTTATTTACTTGATATCCATGAAACACTGCAGGTTACAATGCACAGATTCACCGAGAGCAACCGGTGCAGGTATAACAGCGCAAGTATTTTGTTACAGTGTGACATCCGCTACCGTGGTCTCAAGTAAACGTTCATAAAAGTTAGCAAAAGTGTTACAGTCTACAAGGTTTACAAGGCTAGGAGAATCCGTGTTCTAGGGTGCCCACCTTTGCTCGCAATGCTTGCCTAAAATTATTTTATTTTTTCATAGGTAAGAAGGCATTCCACTTCCGTGGATGCGGGTGGAAAAAGAAGGACACCAACTGGTCAGCAGAAGACAAGTCCTGGATCCTGGTTATGACAAAGCTACTGAACAATATCTATGGAGATGACTACCTAACGTACTCGTACACGCAGAAAGGAACAATAATTGATTTTAAGTATGACCCAAGACAGAAGTTCGCCTATGACTATGGTATTTGGGAGCAAGAGTTCCCAGCCCATGTGCCATGTGCTAGGAAATGTCTGTATAAACAAAGTACCAGCCATGCGCCCAGTGCCAGCCATGCGCCCAGTGCCAGTCATGCCCCCACTGCCAGCCATGCGCCCACTGCCAGCCATGCGCCCACTGCCAGCCATGCACCCACTGCCAGCCATGCGCCCACTGCCAGCCATGTGCCCACTGCCAGCCATGTGCCCACTGCCAGCCATGTGCCCACTGCCAGCCATGTGCCCACTGCCAGCCATGCGCCCACTGCCAGCCATGTTCCCACTGGCAGCCATGCGCCCAGTGCCAGCCATGCCCCCACTACCAGCCATGTGCCCACTGCCAGCCATGCCCCCACTGCCAGCCATGCACCCACTGCCAGCCATGCGCCCACTGCCAGCCATGCGCCCACTGCCAGCCATGCACCCACTGCCAGCCATGCGCCCACTGCCAGCCATGTGCCCACTGCCAACCATGCCCTCACTGCCAGCCATGCGCCCAGTGCCAGCCATGCCCCCACTACCAGCCATGTGCCCACTGCCAGCCATGCCCCCACTGCCAGCCATGCACCCACTGCCAGCCATGCGCCCAGTGCCAGCCATGCGCCCACTACCAGCCATGAACCTTCTACAAGACATGCCCCTAGAAAGCAAAGAAGAATGGCAACTCTATCCCTTTCTGACCATTGCATTAGCGAAAATGGAATGCTAAATGACATTACCATTAATGCAGCCCAACGCATCTTGCAACAACAGCATCCTTTGTACGAGGGTTTTCAAGACACATTGCTTGGACCCCATTTGCAGTTCACTGTATGTGCCGGGGAGTTTGTGCAGATACTTCACACAGGTACTTCCCATTGGATAGCCGTGTCAAATGTTGGCTGCCCGAGAGCAACGGTCAACTATTTCGATAGTTTGTGTTCTGGTAGGCCGAATTCACAGGTCATAAAGCAAATAGCTGCTATAATGAGGGCCAACAGCCCAAATATATCAATCAATGTAATCCCTGTGCAACAGCAAACGAAACCTGCGGAATGCGGGCTTTTTGCTGTGGCCTACATGACCAGTATATTAAATGGCCAAGATCCAAATTCCGTAAACTACGACGAGGGAAAATTTAGAAGACACTTAAGGGACTGTTTCACCCGACAGGTGATAACCAAATTCCCAGAAGTTACCATTATCACAGGGAAATGCAAAGCAGCTAATATTTCTGTTAAACTTTGCTGTTTTTGCAGAATGCCACAGCAAAGATCACACATTTGTCATTGATTTGTTGTAATTTTCAGAAATAACGAACAAATGTACAATTATTTATATTTTTAAGCTTGTAAGGCCGTACAACAATTTGTTTACAGTTTATTTACTTTTGAAATATTTTCACGAAGGCATCTATTTAGTACCCTAAGCAACTAAAAGAAAACTTTTCCAATGTACATTCGGAGAGTTAGCGAGCCACTAGTGGAGCAAGAGTAAAGTGGCCTCCAAATCATTTCAAATCCCCTAGTGGCTCTACCTTCTCCATCGCTTATTTCAAGTTCTGTGCGCACCGTAGCTGCCTTGTATGTTTTTTGCTTGGCTGCCTCCAAAGCAGCACGGCCTGTCAATGCCGTGAAATGTCCAACCGGCACCTGCTCCTTCCCATTATATGCCTGGGTGGTTGACACTTCAATATTCCGTTGCTCTTCGAGGGCACTTAGCACTCTTGCGCTGTTAGTGGTTTGGAAGGAATAGGTAGGAACATTCTCTTTCCATAACGGAGGCCGCATATGTCTTGCCGTCTTAACGCTATTGAGAAGTCCCCCCGTTTTAAATAAAAGATGCTGGAGGTACTGGATTGGCACATTCGTGATGGTCAAGTGATACCACTTCGCTTAAAAAAAAAAAGAAATCGCTTACTGTTATTGCAATACCTAACATAAAACAATAAACGAACGCTGGGCTTGGATTTAAGGAAGTAAGAACACAGCTGATATTATTTCCACTTACGGGAAATTATTGGAAGCTGGGCGCTTAAACAGGCATTTACAATAAAAGAAAAAGCGTATGCAAAATGTTCTTAGCGCTTCACAATTATTACACAACATAAAAGAAGAAGAAATGGTAATACAAATTAGGAGTTTTAACTTTTAAGTTAGGAACTTTCAAAAGTATAATGTAGCATAACACGGTAAAAGAATGGTAATAGTTAATTATTTATTAAATGAAAATAGTTTACCTGGGACACACGGATTGTGTGCCGAATTTATCCCCTCGACGATTTCGCTCAACCAGCAAAGGTAGGATGCGTAAAGTCTACTTGAGCGCTGAAGTCTCTTTGCCTGAGACGTCGCGACCTCATGGCCATCTTCCTCAATGAATTTTGATATTGATGGCATGTCCTGACCTTTATGCCGCCCGAAGAAGTGCTTTTTTAAGGCCTTTCGTGTTCGAAAGGTTCCGTAGCAATCGGGACATTGAACAGAATAAAAAGGTGCCATATTATTAGAAAGTACTGGAAAAAAGTGGTGAGGTATCGACAAAAGTTAGTATTAAGGAAATCGTGGACTATGCCGATACTACAGTCTGAAACGATGGTTAGGAGAATATTGCATTTCTATTAAACGAGGTATTCAGATCGAAAGTCAGTTTCTCCTTACGTACTATTAAGCTCCGGAAGTTTTACACCCTACACAGGTTTTGTATTTCCTGGATTCCAATTGTCAACCTACACGAGCTGAAACCTAATTTTTAGCGCAAACGGCGTTCAAAAAAATAAACACCAGCATATTACGCAACAAACTGTTTTTTCTGTATTAATATTTACAGTTGTGTTTATGACATTTATCATGAGATTTATGCTTAATATAAAATAGTGTCATTATGAGGTTTGATTTGTGTTCTCAGCCGAAAACGATTGCTTACGAACTCTTATATCGGATAAACTCAATCTGTAACGTAAATGCGAGTCCGCATGTGAATATATGTACAATATCGGAGAGTGTTGATTGAAAACCTATCTGCATAATCCTTCATTATTACCCTCAACACCGAAGTCAAGCTGACTGTATGGCAGTATGGCAGCGACAAAGATCAAGGTGTAGCGGATTCTAGTTTACCCCCAACACCGAAGTCAAGCTGGCTGTATGGCAGTATGACAGCGACAAAGATCGAGGTGTAGTCGATTCTAGTTTACCTAATAATGGATTTTTGTCCCTTGTTCCGAAAGTTTGGTGTCGTGTTTCTAAATGTTTTTTTCATAACCAGTGTTCTATTGTCATAGGTAGATTAGTCAATTTAAAGATTTTTGGAAATCTATAGGTGCATTAAGTTTTATTCTTGACTCCGTTGTCGTTTGAAATATAATTCCTCGTCTTAAAGTTCTCGGTCTTTTTGTTGATAAAAACACAACACCTCAGCGTTTAAACACACATCCTTTGTTAGCGAAGCTATCAAAGAACCTATTTCTAATCATTGAGTATAAGTATAAGAATTTAGTTATAAACCAGAAATTATCAATCCTTTAACAGTTTCAGTCAGCGGTAAGAAACGCCTTATTATAGATCTTAGACTGGTTAACAAGAGTATTAACAAGCAGAAGATAAAATGTGTGATAGTAGATAGTAAGACTTTCATCTGATATAACCAAGATTACTTTTTGTCTAATTTCGTCTGCACATCACCATGTGAAATTTTTTTCAGATTATAGAAAGTTCCTGTGTTTCTCGTGAGTCGCCCCATGACAGGTAATCCGGAATCCGGAATCCATGAAAAAATGAGATATGGGATCCGGAATCCATGAAAAAATGAGATATGGAATCCGGAATCCATAAAAAAATGAGATATGGAATCCGGAATCCATGCTGCTGGAATCTGGAATCCATGCTGCTGGAATCCGGAATCCACGAGAAAAAACCCACATGGAATCCGGAATCCACACACTAGGATCCGGAATCCAGAACCCTATTGGAGAACCTGTCATGGGGCGACGTGAGATTAGGGCAGATTCTATCGATTTCAGAATATTTCATTTTGGCAAAACAACGTTCTTCAAATAAATTGTTAAACACAAATGCTGTTCCCTGAAAACTAGTATACTTAGGCGTTTCTGACGTTGCTTGTGCTGCCTATATAGATGTTTACTTATGTTTTTAACTAAAACTGGTATGACTTAAAAAAAAAAACAGTTCTACTTGGAGAAAAATCAGTGCTGCTTCATTGGCTTTTCAGTTTGAGCTTTGTAATCGCAATATTGCGTGGTTTATAACAAGAATGTAGTCTATATCGTTTATCATGGTTGGTAGCAAGTTTTCCGTAGCTTCAGTCTATGGATTTAGATTTGTAACACTTCTGTTGTGATGATATTTCTTTGGAAATGAAATGGATTTCCAGATAATATATTTGCGACGCAGATATTTTGATTAAGATTATACTTTGATGATTGCATCATAAAAGAACATGTTTTCACAGGACTTATTGCTCTGGGGTCCTCATCTTGTTGATCGCTTTTCTTGCCATTACAATAACAAGCTTCCACGCTTTAAACACGAAACCGCGCTATAAAAGGGCCTGTGCCAGGCGTTTGACACCTTCAGTTGTCATTCACCCTCCGAACTGACAACAGCTCCTTGTAGCTCTTTGAATAACAATGCGAATAAAGAGAAATATTTTTTACTCTATCCTGCTTGAATTATTTCAAATTACAACAATTCACAGCTTAAACTCTACTAGGAATATTCAAAAGGGTTTCACATACCGCAGAATGACAATAAACACCGGTATGTTCATGTTGAATTACAATTACACGCGCTGTTACGCGATCTCAGTCTCGCAATCTCACACTTGGCAGCTAAAATATCTACATTTCGTTGCGCATTAGTCACGTTGCAGATTCTAAGTTGTAAACAGACGATTTAAAAGCGAAATAATTTTAAAATCTTCAACAAAATTGCTATACTGTAGGACTTCATTTCTCGTTTCCATTGCTATTCTTGCTGTTAACGGCTAAAGATTGTCAGTAGAGGCATGGTAACTCGACAACTCGCCTCTCGTGTAGCGCATTTCGTATAGGTAAGTTGTTTCAGAAGATCAATGAATAATGTCCCGAAATTCTTCATTAGCTCAACCCGAATCCCGAGGGACTATTGCACGCATGTTCTATATTGTTTGGCGGCTGTAAAGATATTGTGGGCTCGTAAACATTGCGGAGACAAGGACGATTCATGAATGGCCCGGGGAAATCGGCGCGTAATTCGAATTCAACTCAAATCTTGGTCAAATTTTTGCGAGAATCAGCTCCTCTTGTGCTTCTAGATATCATATGTGATGTATAAGTCTACTTTAAGTTTCTAAATATGTTTTGTTTTTGCCTCTGAATTGTAGGATATATAAGCAAATCGAAGAAATTTATTTTCCCGCTTCGAGTTCCGTTACCACCGGCCATCTTTACTTCGGATTTGAATTCAAAAGGTGTCGATTGTGGGCGGTCCTTACCCTTTTATAGCGCGGTTTCGTGTTTAAATCTGATCAACCTGGCACGGACGCTGTAGATTATTTACAGAAAACCGGCATGCTGATGATAATTGGTTGTTTCCGCCATCTATTCTTATTCCTAGGGCCATTAATCACCTTCGATTGTGTAGTACACAAAACTTTGATTGTCCCCTTTTGGAAATCAGCAGTATTTTGGTTTGTTCTTTGCCCAGATGGCGTTCATTGGGACAGCGCACTTAAAGACTAGAGATTATTAAACTATAATGACAGGATTCTGGTTCGAGGCAAGAGCTAAGAACTCTTTGTTTGGTAGAGAGAATGGATCAATTGAGCTTTAGGGCCACCAGGTATTGGCATTATAAATAAAAGGTATCTGGTATGGAATGTAATGATAGAGGCAGAAATGTTTATTTTGACGGCATGTGAATAACATGTGGGAATGTGAAGAGAGTGCAGTATGGGTAGGAGAATATAAAGGGAGACATAGCGCGCTAGTGTCACTCTAGCCAGCTCCTCTTTTTAAGCCATATTGACTTTTGCTAATTTTATTTTATGTGTATTTTCTTTTTTAAACTTTTTCTTCGGCTCTTAAGCCCCGAGAGCACGCAATGCTGAGCATTGGTTCGGGGAACACGGTCCAGAGTTTTTTCCTACAGGGTTTTTATTTCTGGTTTACGTGTCCGATTCAGTATTAACTTCTGGTAAATATAAATTAGGTGATTATATATTTCACCTTTTCAGATTGTAATTGTATTGAAAATTCAGCAGTGTTTACTGCTTGTCAGATTGTTTTGCATTGTAATGTTCATTCAGCAGTGATTACTGCTAGCTGGGCGCTGGCTACATATCCAAAATAAACAGGAGTTCTCCTGAACTATGTTTGTTGTAAAGTGTTATGAAAAGGAGGCAAAATTGTAATGCATTCTGTCTGTTCATGTCTTTGCTTCATTATAGAATGTATTTTTATTACAAGGCACAACATCAGTTTATTATAGACTATCAGTAACACTGTATGTATTTTTAGGTTTTCCTACTGCAATAAAAATCCTGCACCTCACATAAGCCTTAGTTAGTACTAGTTTCCAGCATCGAGTTTTTTTCTTCTCCAATTGTAGTCGCGTTCTTTGGCTCGACTATATTTCGTTGATAAGTCAGATATTTTTATTACAAGGTACAAGGCACAACATCAGTTTATTATAGACTATCAGTAACACTGTATGTATTTTTAGGTTTTCCTACTGCAATAAAAATCCTGCACTAGCCAGAGTCTGCACTAGCCAGAGTCTGCACTAGCCAGAGTCCGCACTAGCCAGAGTCCGCACTAGCCAGAGTCCGTACTAGCCAGAGTCCGTACTAGCCAGAGTCCGTACTAGCCAGAGTCCGTACTAGCCAGAGTCCGTACTAGCCAGAGTCCGCACTAGCCAGAGTCCGCACTAGCCAGAGTCCGCACTAGCCAGAGTCCGCACTAGCCAGAGTCCGCACTAGCCAGAGTCCGTACTAGCCAGAGTCCGCACTAGCCAGAGTCCGTACTAGCCGGAGTAGTTGCGTTCCAATTGTTGCGTCAATTGCAGTTACAGCACAGATGTATGCACCCAATAAAGTGTAATATGCTAAAGTGTAGTTCATGGGTTAATGAAAATCACTCTAATTTTTTTCAAATAAAAGAGGCAAAGGAAATAGTTGATGACCACTTGTTTTGCAGTATTAACACTCAGTTAAGGTTAGAAAAAATCAATTTGACTTTTATGACATAAGTATGTGAATGCACATCTCTTAAATTGGTTTAAATATTTTCATTGAAATTAACATGCTAATTGTATTTTTATATAGACTTTGCCATGTAAAATTGGACCTTATTATAAAAGTTGATGGTTTTCTGCAGCTTATCTGGAATGAAAATGTATAAAAAGGTCAAGGAAAAGTGTTTATTAAACAGAGACTTGCTGTGAATTGTTATTTTAGAAGACTGATAATAAAACAAAAAAAACTTCCTTGATCTGAAGCTTAATTAGCCTCCTTTGCGGTTCCCTTCTTTCTATTTTACCATGGAGGCTTTCTCTCTGGTTCTTCTTTCTAAAGAAGGCTTTATGGCAAATGCCAATATCATGCCGTGGCACTAACAATTTCGAGAACAAAAACAGTAATAAAAGATGATCAGAAAATTGTCTAGCTTCTCCCTGCACAGAATTGCCTTTGCTGTCACTAGTTTCCCAGGTATATTGAAGCAGGATGAACAGATGAAGCTTCCTTTACAAACACGTCAAGAATTAAGCTTATTATTACTGATTTCCATGACTCTAACTTGTGTCCCTGAATGTCTATTTAACCTTAAGCTTTTCTCAAAGGAGTAGATAAATGGCCATACAAAACTTCGAAACACTTCGCATTCATCTCTCCTCTTTGCGCTGCCGTATTAGATTTATCAGCCCGACCGTGAGCAATTTGCGGGGAGACTAAGTTCTAATGTTTTGATCAGTGACCAGTCCATTGTTCATTCGTTTTTCCCGAAAAGGCAATATCCCGAACTGCTTATGGTTGGGACACACCATTACTATATTCAATATTTTCAAATAAGGTCATTAAACCATGAGGGGCAGTGTTTAGCAGATGCGTAATTGAAATTTTTCCCCATTTAATTCCTCTATAATTCAGA
This sequence comes from Nematostella vectensis, assembly GCF_932526225.1. Lineage (NCBI taxonomy): Eukaryota > Metazoa > Cnidaria > Anthozoa > Actiniaria > Edwardsiidae > Nematostella > Nematostella vectensis. The sequence goes on from NC_064046.1 coordinate 6,197,443, forward strand.
TGGCTTTCAGGGCAAGAATTTGTACATTCACCTATAAACTGCTGCAGGTTATGGAACATTCTTTTTAGGGTGCAACCATAATAAAATAGGTGCACATTTGAGATGGGGCACAGAGAAGGTCGTCATTTTCCTTCATCCTAATTAATCTCTAACTAGCAGTTCTTGATGGTCACCTGCATTCTCCTTATGAGAGCTATTTATCAATTTCATATCAAATGTTTCGTTTCTTACAGTTGAAAGATCATCAATGCTAGATCCAGAATGTCTTTGTTCACTGCAGTCTTTGTCTGCTAATATCACCTCTTCACGTTTAGCTTTCCTAACGTCCCAATTGTGCCATAAGGTGACTATCACTGCATCCAATACCAAGATACCAAGGTGGATAAGAATCATGGGTAATGCCATTAAGCCCTGCCGTGGACCAGATATCGGCAGCAGCGACATAACAGTCACAGCGACAGTCAAAGACTTCTGACTTGCAAGTACCACAACACATTTGGTGGCAGGTGCTTCAATCTTAAGTACTCTACACAAGGCTAGGTTCATGACCATGAAGAAAAGATGAAGTAATAGACCCCAGGCTAGAACAGCGAACATGCCAGTCACCGGGATAGTGGTGAATGCACCTCCCTGACTTGAGACGCTGACCTTTATCCAGGGAATCATGACTAAAAGAGTGATGCTCATGAGTTTAAGGGTGTCGCTGAACCTTTTGACAAAGAGTTTCACCTTGGGGATATACCGACATCCTTTACCAACCTTAAATAGAGAGAACATGCCAATATCAATGTATGGCAGACTTTTGTCATCCAATGACCAATGAACTTCAGTTAATGTAAAACATGCTGCTTTTAAAAAAGGGTTCCTTCTTTATCTCAAGCATGAAACACAGACAAGGGTCAAGGAATCTTAAGATCTGGACATCTTAAGGTCTTATTTTTGTAATAAGGTAAGAATTTTTGTTTTTTAAACTCATGAAAATGGATGTGAAAAATCTTGCACAAAATTTTGTCTGGAAGTTTTTTTGTCAAAAATAATTGCAGTTCTAACACAAAATATCTGATTTTTTCAGTATAAATAAGAAACTTACCAGTAGTGGAAGAAGTACAGTTAGAACCAATTTGAGTAAGAGATTAAGAACATCAATTTGAACTCCTTGTACAGACATCAACCACTTCATCATTGGGGGAACAATAAACACCGCCATGATATTACAGATGATGGTGGTCATGAGGGCTAGGGTGGAGTTTCCTCCAGCTTGGGCAACCTATGAAAAACATTACAGTAAAAACCTAAAAAAACCCTACATCTTTTTTAATGCCTAAAGAGTTTGCTGTTTAAATGGTAGTCAGCACAATTTTATGCTATTTAGTTTATTTATCTTGCTTGAAATCAGCTAATTATGAGGGTTAAGCAAACATCTTCACTGACAAGGGCACCAACCAGAAGTTCAACACTTTAATTCTTTATTTATGAAGCCCTCTAGTGCTGCAGTAGCATTAAAACTAAACAAAAATCCTCTCGTTCTGGTTGCTGTCTGTCATATTTGATAGAGTTATTTATTAAATCCATCCCACCAACAGCACCCTCAAGACATCCACAAATAGCAAACTCCTATTTTACCTAACAGAACTATTGCTTATTACTGAATAACTCAAAGAGAGTATTGATAAGGACCTGCAACAGCACCCTCTAGACGTCCAGAAATAGAACTCCTATTCTACCTTACATAACTCTTGCTTATTACTGAACAACTCGAGAGTATTGATAAGGACCTGCAAAGTTGATTGCTTCTGGATAGATTTAGAGGCTTTTTAGGGTAAATGTGACCCTTTTATAATTTTTTTTGTTACAACCCTTATTTAAACCCATATAAATTGGACAGTCAATAAAGGTCGATAACAGTTACACAATCACTTTATAAACCAAATTTAATTGATGGGCAATCAATGCCACAAATATCTGTGACCTCTTATTTATTATTCATTTTTAATGCCTGGTGCACACTTTTTATCAATCTGGTTTGTTGTCTTTGTGACCTTAGGTTAAAGGTTGATTGACTGATACGCAATCAATATCATTTTAATACTCATATTTACAGAATCTTTACAGAGATCGTCTAATTGATTGCATTCACGATCATTGTTTTTTAACTACTTCTCCAGCCCCCTGGGTAATTATAAAATACTCACCAATACCACTCCAGCAGATATCGTACAAGGCACGATAAAATACAGTTGTATACCAGCCCTGAATGTCTCTGGGCCGAGCACAGCACTCCTTGTTATCTCCCCAGTTCTATTAACAAGTCGTGAGCCATTTGTGGAATTCCTACTGCTACTCGTCCAGTCGCTATCATCGTTATCAAACGGTAATAAACTTGTTAGCTTTGCCGCAATAATTGGGGTTAAAAGCATGATGATTATAAAGTTTAGAATCAGTGATTTCCATGCTCGTAACGACTCCTTGATTTCACCAGTGCGAAGCTTGATGCCGCTATGTAAAAACAACCCAACAATGCACACGTAATGAAAGCTTATCTTGCTAAAGGCAACCCCTGGTACGGGGACTAAAATCCCGAAAAATACCAGAGTTATTAAAGCCAGCGGGAGGTAGTTCTTAAAAAGAAATGCCCCAATTCGTTTCCGAAGTGGTGGTTTTTCCGGGGTTATGAACCCCGTTTCATCAACAACGGAAGGATTATCATCAACAATTTTCATGTGAAGAGTCTCGTCCGCCATTTTGAAAGGCAAGACAGAATCGATAATACCACAGGTAGCCCAATCCAATATCAAAAATAGAAAACAAAAATCAATGTGAAACATTGTGTACTGTTCGGGCCCGAGTTTCCAATATGCACAATTGCGTTTTTTTTTATAATCATTTCTTATTAAAAACTTATCAAAGATATTTTATCTTATTTTTATTGAGTATTTTATAGCCTTTTTTCCTACTATGGGTTACCTTTGTCTTTATTTCCCAGGTTGTTTGACCGTGTATGCATGCGGAAGTGAAAGTGCTTCCAGGAATTTGTTCTAGCAGCTAGACGCATTCTTCCTTTGGTAACTAACACACAACTTTACAACTCGACTTCAGCTATGGTCCAGTGGCAAACAAACCTCAAAACCCTCAAGGAGCGCGGTGCCCACATGTACAACAATCGCACGTTTAGCGATGTGGAGTTTTCCGTGATGAACGCTGACGGCGAAAAAGTCTCCATTCCCGCTCACAAGTACGTACTTGCTACCTCAAGCCCTGTGTTCGAAGCCATGTTCTTCGGCAAGCTGGCGGAGACTGGCTTTACCATCGCTTTGCCTGACTGCAGTGCTGAAGGGATGTTGGAAATGTTGCGTTTTATTTACACCGAGGAAATTCGCTTTACGATAAACATTGCAGTGGAAGTGCTTTACCTCGCCAAGAAATACATCCTTCCTTGTTTAGAGGAAAGGTGTCATGAATATTTCAATGAAGAAATGGGACCCGATGACGTGCTTGCTGTTCTTCCCCATGCAGTGAGACAGGCGGATCAGGAATTGCAAATGATTTGCTGGAATCTTGTTGAGGATCGATCACAGGAGGTTCTGGATTCGGATGCCTTCTTGGGAATCTCGCACGAGTTAGTGAAGGAAACGCTAGATGGGGAGCTGTTTGCAGTGACCGAATTGTCTGTGTTCCTGGCACTGAATCGCTGGGCAGAACATCAAGCCAAAAAACAAGGCAAGAGCTCTGATGGAAAAACAAAACGATCTCTTTTAGGAGATGAGGTGATCAAGACCATTTGTTTCCCTGCAATGACTGTGCAAGAATTTGTTGGTGAGGTGCTCCCTACAGGCATTCTTAAGAAATCAGAAATCGTCGAGTTGTTCACCTATTTCAATCTACCAGAAAAATCCTCAATTGAATGCAAATCTTCTGCAAGGTCAGGAAAGCAGATAGAACCAAATATTGTGTGCAAGCGCTTTCCTAGTCCCTATCTTTTAAGTATTGGCCAAGGGAAAAAATCTGATGCCATATCATTCACTGTTAGTAAGCCTGTGTACCTCTATGCTGTGAGGCTAATGGGCTCTACTGGATATAGTTATATGGTAAAGCTGTCAGTCTGCTGTAAAGAGACTGTTTGCAGTCAAGTGGCAGAGAAGACTTATCAAGCCGTATCAATAGAAGGCATTTCCCATAGATTTGATGTGAAACTGGATAAGCCTCTGTTCATAAAGCCAGGTGTTCACTACACCATCAAAGCTGAAAGCAATGCCCCAAGTTACCCAATGTCCCACAGTCAATACGGGATGGCAAGTGTCCAGTGTGGGAATGTAACTGTCAATTTCTTTGATCACCCCAATGACAACAGTGCCGGCACCACTGTACAGCAAGGTCAATTCTCAGATTTGCTCTTATATCAGAAACTTACAGGGGCGTAGCCAGGGGGGTGGCCTAGGGGCCCCCTTTTAGCAGCCAAAAATACAGTAAATTTATGAGACATCATCTAAATACAGTAGAAAACGCACTGAAAATCCCTTTTAAGCCCGCGCCTGTTAAACATCCTGGCTACGCCGCTGACCTAGCAAGGTAGCTGCTATGAAACAAGTGAAAAAAAAAATAGTTTAAATGATGGGCACTAAGCTTTACCCTATTTTTTGGACAGTTGCATGCTCATTTAAAAAAATGCCAAGAAAGAGATTGTGACATAATACGAAAATTGGTAGTTTTAGTTTATACATGTTGTTTTATTACAGGTTAGGATACCAGGCATTTAGTTGAAGTAATCTAATATGACAAACTGGCTGTGGTATTGTAATGTCATACATGTCGCTCTATAAATGCAAAAAGTTAGGACTACCATGCATTTACCATGCAATTTTAGACTTCGACCTAGTGGGCATCTCAGCGGAAATTAGGCTTTATGCTTCATTTGTTTTTTTAAATTAGAACTCAATTATTCGGTTGACTGTATAATGATAACTTCTTACTTATTCCTCAATTCCCTTTTTGGATTTCGACTTATCAAAGCTTTGTACTGTATTGTAAGGAGGCCTAAAGGCTGATTAGATGATTTAGTCATATGCCACTTGCCCGCAACACCTCTACAACTCAAGTTGTATATACCAACGCATTTTGTAATAATCGACGCACTTTGTAATAAACTTTGACGCACTATATAATAATAAAACCTAACGCACTTTGTAATAAAATTTGGCGCATTTTGTAATAAACTTACATCTTATGACTAGACATCGTATGCAACAAGATGGTCACGTGATGTAGGAATTCATCAATGACGCAAAAAATATTCCTCACGTCATCAAAAACAAAAATATTCCTTTTTTCATGGTAGAAACATCTAACGACAACCAAACCTATCAGGTGTCATGTAGGTGTCAAGGGGGTGCAACTAGAATGTATGACGTCATTGATGTGGTCATAAATAGTCTTGAAGTTATATATTCTTAACTTTCTTGCAATACTGTTTATATAAACATTGTAAAACATTGCGACTTTTGGCTTTAGAGTAATTCAATATGGGAAACCATAACAAACGCAAATAAGAACCTATTAATTGACTTTTTTTATCGCTACTTCCTTAACTTCCAGAATACGTTGAGTACTCTAAACTAGTTAAAAAATGTCGAATTTCAGTTCTAGGACTTCTAGCCAGGACCTTGCCTAGTTGCGATGCGCGATAATATCCTTGACCATCAAGACTAGACCAGCTTTTGATCCATATCTTGGAATAAGGCTCTGCACGCTGACGTCTGATGTCCAGTCGATTCCTGGTTACCTAGGTGTATTCGCGGCAGAGTAGATTTCACACTAACCGATGATGCTATTAGTTCGAAGCGACTGCTCACCGCCGCAATTTGGTTGCACGTTTGGCAGTGATGGTCTGGCCAGGAACATTCAATTGATAACAGAGCCATCCGGATGATTCTGAAGACGATCTCGTTAGGAAGGTTATCCATATGACAGACTTCTAAATGGCTACTGTGAGAGCTTGTACCTACGTTGACATCTTGGCTGTTTTCAAAGTGATTCACATCCGCCTCTTCGTTATCATTTGTGTCACCTACACCAGTAAGGCACGCGTAGTGCTGTCCGTGGTCCTCTGCATAGTGACGGAGTTGGATATAGGCGATAGGAGCGGAATGTGTTGGTAAAATGACCATGGTCCCATCTTCACCAAGGAAAGATAAAACCACCATTTCGGTGTTAAAATATCAGCAGCAGCTTGGAGAGTGATGTGATCTCCGTACGTCCCGTCAATAGACATTCCACTCAGATATTCAGACCACGGCATTCCAGCAAAGACCTCTAAAGGCATGCCTTGGATATCATTAGGATGTTCAGCCAGGTACTCGATTATCTCTTCTCATAATGTCTTTGGCGATAGATTGAGCCGTGTTTACTGAGCCAAAAGCACAAGGCACTGAATTGACAATTTCCCTCTACCGGTGGGTTTTATATCAATGACACGCCCATATGACTAAAATCTCTCTCAACAAAGCTTTCTGCTTCTGAGAGAGGTATATAAAACTTCTTTTTCAGACTTTGCTTTCCACGGGATTTATTGAGCTTCGTCTTCTTTGGAATAGTAGCGATATCTTCAACTGGTATCCACTCCGTTCGATCTTTACTTGGATGGATGGGATCCTTGAACTTTACCTTATAAGTTCTTGCCCTTTTTCGCCTTTTTGTACCACAGTTCCTTGTATTACAAATCGCCTTTTCTGTAATTTTCATTTCTTGGGTTTGTATCGCAGCAAGATCTCTTGGTCTGGAATATATAATTTTCGACTTTGAACTTTCTCTTGTGTTGTCTATTTTGCTAGGGCAACTTACAGTCACACATTCATCATCACCGTCTACATGCTCTATAGGAGCTTTCTTTATCAGGTTCGATGTCCGTCCAAAATAAATTTCAAATGGGCTCTTCCACCCAAGCTCCTCTTTCTTCGTTGACACTATTGTATCCTCCCATGTTGGCTGCCCAGTAAAGTCCCTTGTTTGCCATAGTAACCAAGTCGTAAGAGATCTTCTCCCTTAGTCTTCTTCTCTTCCACTATCCCCTGTGATTGAGGGTGATATGGTCTGGACTTTATAAGCTTTATCTTGTATTTGCTGCATAGGATCCTAAGTTTACCCTCGAATTCAGGACCACGTTTGTATACGATCTGGAGGGCCATGCTCGCTATAGATATGACACAGTTCTGCCACGATGCGTCTGGATCCTTTTCCTTCTAGCGGCCTTAGCCATATAAATTGGCTGAACACATCCAAAACACTTAAGACATACTTGTATGTTTTACCATTGTTATATACAAGGTCACTCTGCATGTCCATCAAATCAATCTGATAATGCGAGTGAATGTGCTTTGCCACGACAGTTTTGGGGATTCCTGTGTTAGTAAATCGGACGTTGTGTCTTCTGTACTTCACATTTCTATTTGTTACATGCAAAATATTTCTCTTGCTAAAGCCGGCAAATCCAACAGCGGTTCTACACCTGAGCTTTCTGCAGCCAGCAGTCTTGGCTTGGTGGAACATGTGGCCCACTATCTTTGCAATATCTGACTTCTTTACCACTTTTTTACCGTAATGACTATTGTTCGTACATAAAATGGTCTCACACATCAAAAGCAAGAGTCAAAATGCTTTAATTGACTTTAAACCTTACTCCTGTGTCTCATATAATTATTTTTTTGATGTCCAATGTTGGATTACTAAATATCATTGTGTATTGCGTTGTTGTCTTTTGAATTTGACGGTGGATTTTTTTTGTGGTGATTGGAAGAGAGGCTAATTTCAGAATTTGCGCTCCCTAGACAACACAAGAGAGGGCTTGCTAGCTGAGTTGTTCCAAAATTCCAAAAATGCAAAATAAACGCAACAAGATGAACATACTCAGGCATCAGTCAAAAGCCAAACGAATCAATTCCAGGTCATACAGACCCAGAATAGCAGTGTAGACAAATTTGGAATCAATTTGGTTTCAGAAATGACAGCATTTAGGAGAGCTGTGGTGATTCATTAGAAATTCATTTTCTCATCCATGCAAAGCCAAACAAGAAAAACAAACAATGAATCTGTTTTTGGTCTGTAACTTCAGCTCAAAAATAGCCAGGAGTCATGGGTTAATAAACTGAATGCAAACCTACTTTTGGTTGTTTGACACAATGCTGACACAAGGCTTCGTGCACTTGTCTAAGGTTAGCATCATAATGTATCTGACTCAATCCTGTATGAAAATGAGGAAAAAACAAGATACGTTTAAACGTTCAACCCCCTGCAAAAACACATATTACTTTGGTTAATAAGCTTGTCTCCAATACTGTACGTTTCCCTTCTAGAGATAAATAAAATAAAGAAGCTTATCCTATTTCCAAGAGTACACGAGATTCTGGCTTGGCTTTTAAACAACGTTCAAAACGTTCGAACAGCTCCTCAGTCACAAACAACGATTTTACAAATTGTTTGAAGAAACATACTTGAAGGTTGAGGGATGCGTCTTGATTTCTATGTCTTAGCCAAGGCTGGTTCGCTAAAGTGACGCTCCGAAGTTCCTGTTGTTATGATAGGTTATGTTAGAATGAATCCGTTTTTTTGCTTAATGTAGTAAGCAAATAGACAAAGTTAAGATATTTGCTCTAGCTAAAAGGGTTGTTCAAGGTTGAGAGTATTCTTGAGGCATTGTTAGTTTTTGTTGATTTAGCTTGAATAGGAAGTTGTTCGCTTAATTAGCGACGTAATGACTTTTATCGGGTCGTACCATGTTTTGGGTACTTATCTATCTTCAACTTCCCATTAAGTTGGTAAACTTACAAGTCTTCTGTTTATATAGTTTCCTTTAGATGTCGTACGTTAATTGTCGGTATCATTAGCACAGCACGTAGGATCGCCCACACTCAAGTAGGAGGTGCTTAGCTCTACTGTTTTTGGTAATCTGATTACTTATGCTAATCCAAGTCACCCAACACCACACCTACGCTACTTGAGCGACCACTTCTTTTCCCCTTACGTTCGTTAACTTTCGATTACAAGTTACATATTCGTTTCTCCAAAGTTACCTTTTGACCTTTCCTTCCGACTCCCTTAGTTTCATGGCAAAGGACATTCATTTTGTATCCTTAAATTCTTTTCAAAGCTTTCCTTTGTTATCGCTAATTTTGCCGACAGTTAATGATATCTGATGCGACTGTTTGCATTGTCAAGTACCGTCCAATCACCGCATTCTGCACACGTGCTCAGTGCTTGCCAATCAAACGTACTACTTGTTTTACTACAAATAAGACCGCATTGTAATTCCTCATTGCTCTTCATTCCACTGACTCAGAATAAAGGTACGACTCTGATCAAAAGAAGTCCTCCCGACTAATCATTATACTGTTGAACATAAACTGTTTGAAAAACGTATGCCCTCTTCATGATGTCCGCATTTTGTTTATGCGGGCGTGGAGATTTGGTACGAATGTGGGGTGATTTCACCACAGGTAGCCCGTTACTTTCTCTCGACCTGCTGCCCGCTCCAGCGAACTTGCATAATCAAATCGCCAACGCAGTTGCGTTGAGGATTATTGATGAGGTATCGTCGCTTTGCCCAAATATAGAATGCATGTACAAGGGTGGACCTCTGGGCGTTGTCAAGTGCTGGCCGAATCTTCGACTCAATTTATGTTGATTTGCAAGAATAACTAGCTTCTAAATCGAAAGAATTGATAAATAGCGATGGTTACTGTAGAGAAGAGAAACCAAGGATTGCCTGGACTTAAGGAATCATTCGTGTATCTGCTTCTTCGTGATCGCTCTCAAGCTCGTTGACTTCCGCCATTGGCTGGGATCGGGCGATGCTCACTGCTTTCTCCCCATCGTTTAGACCTCCTCCTATGAGAAGTTACTTCCTGGGCATCAGACGGTCTACGCTAATACTGATCAGCTCGGCAGTGAGAAAGTTGCAGAGGTTGGTCTTGTTCTTTGGGTTCTGGAGGTACTTGGACCACTGCCGTGGCACTGGTGTACTGTGGCCTGCGATCCTTATCTCAAGACCATTTGTAGACCCTCTCCTGGCCCTCTCTCCAGCCTTAATCGATGTGTCCCAATACTGATCGAAGACCCCATGAAGACTAGAGCAATTGTCGGTGGAGAGCTGCGTCATGATGATAGTGAAGTATTTCTGTGCAAGCTCCCCAAAGGTATTTGCTCCGCAGGACTTGTGCATCTGAATAAGAGCCATACCGTCCAAGATCTTAACAACATCTCCTGTCTGGACTGGAAGTCGCGTCGGTGTGTCAACACCTTCCTCGAGAATTGTGGCAAGGTCACTTTTGGTACACTTCCTCAAGCTTCCATCATTGTGGGCAATTGCGCAGGGGACTGCTGACAGCTCGTGAGATAAGACTTCCCTTAGATTGACTTGTCTTGCATTTGCGACAACGAGGAGTCTTCCATATAGGTCTCGGTCAGCTTTCACTGTGACCATTCTCTCATCTCCTGACTTGAGTTGCACCTTCCTTGCAGTTATTTCGAATGTCTTGACCTTAACTTTGGAGATTGGGTCCCAGAAGTTTATGATGTTCTGATCGATTCGCTCTTCTATGAAAGTGGTCATACAAGCTCTCCCTTCAACGGTACATGTCACCAAAGCCTCTCCTACATCAGTCGGCAAGACTACACCAGTAGCAAAATTGAAAACGGCGTCTGTTGGCTCTTCTGCACATCTTGCTCATCCTTTTTAACTCTTCCTGGTGCGGATTCTTTATGCACTGCCTTCTCGGTTGACTGGAAACCAAAAGCTTCCTTCAGTGCGGTTGTCACTCCAGCTCGTTCATGTGCCGTCAGGAACCATCGAGTCAGCGCCGCTGGACTCTTTTATATGCCAATGATGCCTCCTTTCGATTTGCATTTATAGACTGTTCTAAGGCCATATCCGTGAATACCTGTGCAAACGGGTGGTCCGAGCGACTAACTGAGTGACCTCCGGACTGGAACTCCTCATAAACACTTGGATGCTCTTGCTTTAGAGTTTTCATATCAGCTATGTAGATTGGAAGCCACCTAGAGTAGTTCGGCCGATCCATCGCAAAAAAAAGTGAGGCATCATCTCAACTACCGTGGCTAAGTGGAGTTGCCAATCGGCAGTTCTTTCTGCTTTGATGAACTGTAGTAAGATATTAACCATAGACTGGTATTCGATCCAGACGGCTTGCATATTTGAGATGGACGACATCTGCAATCTGTACTCTTCGAAAAGCTTGGCTACCTCTGTAAGCTCTGCTTCTACTTGCTCAATGATTTTGCTCAGATCTTCTTTCTTCTCTTGTACGGCATTGATGCACTCCTGTAACTTCTGCTGGAGTTCTGTGTTACATTGAAGGTTTGTCGCTTCGTGTTGATTGCTCTTACACCACTCTAAGAATGCAGACCACATCAAACGAAACAAAGCCTCCATTGTAAGCTTATGGGCTCTCACTCCACGATTATAGGACTTCCCTCTCACGAGCGCCGATGCTGCGTCAGCGCCGTACACTCCGGATTCCACAAGGAGATCTTCGAGACCAGAGTTGCCATACTTCTTTCCAAGTAATGAAAGGAAATTAAGGGCAATGTGAAATCCGCCTAATCGGATGACAACGTTTGAAAAGTCCCCAGGGAATCTCCATTGGAGCTGCTTCGCCTTCATAAAGATTTCAAGGTCGAATGTTACTACTGTGTCTAATTGCCCGACGCTAGCGCTTATTGCTTGTGCATGCTTTAGCACAGTGTAGATCGCACTGAATTCCGTAGATGAGCCCCCAATCAAGGGACAGTAACCAATGTTAATAGCGAGGAATATCTGGAATAAGGATTGAATTGAAACCACTCCAACTGGGGATAGACTGTTGGTTAGATGCTGCAAGCACTAACGAGTTGTTCAGGGCACCTCTATTCAGTCTCAATACCTTCCAAGTTTTTCTTTTGAAAAACTACCATCGTTGTTGCATGGGTGGTGTTTTTTCCGTCTAGAGTCTCATTTATGTCATTATTATCGGCGGCCAGCTGGATAAATGAGCCCGAAGAAATATTGGAGGGCCTTAATGTGCCATGCTCCTGAGCCTTAGCCAAAACTTCCTCGGCTAGGCTGGTGCCAACAGCTCGCAGGTCATCATATGAGCAGCAATGTCCCATCCTATTGAGAAGGGTTACCAATACCTTGGATGACGTTAGATGGTGGACACACATAGCAAGGCTAACCTGTTTGGGTAGTTTTGCCTTTCTGTTATTAGAACAGAAGATAATATCCTGTGCAATACTCAATACACGACGTTCATCGCTCGTGTTGTTGCATTGTGCCTTGCTAGAGGGGAGCTGGCTTTCCTAATGGATATCGGATGTAATGAGAAGACGAAGAAGTAAGTGTAGGGAACCCGGAACTTGCTGTTGTGCAGAAACGAGGCTCAAATCACTAACATTGAGTGGACTAATAGAAATCCCTTTAACCTCAGAAATATCCTTTCTTATCTTCTTTGCAGCATGGAAGATAGAATGCTCAATCTTTTTCTCTTCTTTCTCTTTCTGAAGCACGGCCCACGCATTCAGTATATCTTGTACCATTATAGTGCTCCCATATACCAGTTCTGGCAAGTCGGTTGATGAAATCAAATTTTCCCCAAAATGCTTTACTAGTCGAGCTTTTAGAAGCTGCCTGGTATAATCTTCTGTGTTAACGCCGTTTCGTGTCAAAATTCCCTGATAGGTGGTGAGTAGCATGTTCATATCGAAGGCCTTACCTTGCCGTAGGTTTTTTTTGGTTTGGATCGGGTATTAGTACCAAGACGTAGGGGCCTAAAGTGGTGTGGTAGTGAGGTGGGTGTGATCATATGGTATGGTGATGTTGGAGGGTGATGGTGAAGGATGGCTAGTAAGTTAGTGTAGAGTGGAGATGGTAGTAATGTAATTACTGTGAAAAGGTGGATAGGTTCGACTAGTAGGTGGTGGAGGGTGGTGAAAAGATAAAGTGGGACTATAGAATAGGTTGTGGTACTGTGTGGTGGGTAGGTGAAAAAGAAAAAAAAATAATGTTGTGTGGTATGGAGATGGCTAATGGCTGTGTTGGTGGGGGAAAATTGGTACGGTGTATAGGTAAGAGTGGTGGTGAGGGAGATGTGGAGTAGATAAGGCTTATAATTTAGCGTGATGGGTCTGTGTGTTTTAAAATGGTAGTGGTGCGGAGGTCGGTTTAAAATTTGTGAGGTTATGGTGTAAATGTGGGTGATAATGTATCGTTATGATGTTAGGTGATCGTAAGGTGTTGGTTTGTGGGTAGGTAGGGTGGGTCATAGGGTGTGGTCGTTTGTATTTGGGTTTTGTGCTGTGGGGTAAATGTTTGTATGGTGGGGGAGGGGGCTGTATGTAGGTGTTTGTAAGGGGGGGAATTGGTTGTGGGGTAGTGTCTGGTGTAGGGTGTGGCTGGTTGGTGTGTTGTGGGTTGGTTGATATAGTCGTGGAATGCTATGGTGTGTATGTAGTAGGCTATGTGTGGAGGGGTAGATGTGTGTGGTGGGAGGGGGGTTGGGCTGTATGTAGGGTGTGGTGTTGGAGGGAGCGTTGCTTGTAGGACTAGAGGCTGCTGTAGGGTGTGGTTGGTTTGGTGTGTTGTAGGGTGGGTAGTGTTGTGGCCATGGAGGGGAAGGGGGTGTGTGGTTTTGGTGTTGGCAGGGGTCTGGCTTGTGTAGGGTGTGTTAGGTGTGTATATTTTAGGTGAGAGTGTAGGAAATTGTGAGGGGGGGGGAGTGTATGTGCAGGTGTGTGGGGCATAGGTGGGTGTTGGTGTTGTGTTATTACCACCTACTAGTCGAACCTATCCACCTTTTCACAGTAATTACATTACTACCATCTCCACTCTACACTACCTTACTAGCCATCCTTCACCATCACCCTCCAACATCACCATACCATATGATCACACCCACCTCACTACCACACCACTTTAGGCCCCTACGTCTTGGTACGAATACCCGATCCAAACCAAAAAAGTAATCTGCAAGTTCCTCAAAAGCTTGGGCAAAATGAGATTTCTTGTCGGCAGGAACAGCTAGTTTCTTTACAGTATAAAGTGAGTGACAGTTCTTACGGTACTTTGCATATGCAGCAATGAGATCATGTCTCACGCTTCTGCAGCGACAAGCCTCTGCAGCCTCTTTGATTGTATTTGCAGCCTCCTTTGTGATGACATTGTAAAGTTCTTTGGTTTTTTTAGAGCTGGCAAAACAGGCACTTGGACCAGTCGATATCTTTAGATGACGATCTCGAACTTCTAGTTGTCTCTTCGCCGTCGCTGAAACTTTCGCTGGGAGTTAGCACATGTCGTATGTTCTCCTGACTGGTATAAGAAGCATAACAAGTCGAATGCCACACGACTCCAGAAAGGTCAAGATGCTGAAAAGCGTCGTCATTGCGTTGCTCTGATGCTGAAATAAGCTTTAAAATAGTATTATCCTGTGCCTTTCGCAACGGCTCACCACTTCTTGTACCCTGACAAATGACATACTTACTGGAGTCTAGTTTTCTTTTCTTTGGCTCAGGTGGAAGGGGTATGGTGAGGGTTGTCTTATCTTCATCCATGACAGGTAGCAATTGAAAGATAATCAGACCGAAGCAGTAACCTCATGAAAAAAATATTAATAAAAACATTTAAAGTTTCTGTACAAATGATGGATTCACAATTTCATATTAAAATAAGCTATAATGATTCTCCCTTTAGCTTTTTTGTAAAATGAGCAATCTTAACAATAACCTGTACTAAGTTCATTGTGAAAGATAAGTTTTAGTTGTTTAAGTCCGTCTTTCTTTATGGTTCATCTAAAATAGGATACTTACAGAGATATAAGATCCTCTTCCATGGAGGCCGCCATGTTGACTGTGACGTCATAGCCTCAACATGAGAGTGAGGAAATTGTTTGGTAATTTTGATATCCAGGTCATATGGACATCAATAAAAAAGGCTTTCCCTACAATTTAGTGATTCGAGAATAAGGAGCTGCAACTATTCTTTTTGTTTGCCATATTGACAAGCTTGTAGAAAACATGACTTGAGATTCCTGTGGTTTTATTAAATATAAAAGAGAAGCATACAGGATTTCGCTTTGGCGCCATTTTTGACACTGGATTATAATGTTTAGATAGCTTCTGAGTTATACACGACAGTGGAATAAAAACCTTGGGCTTTTTGCAAATTCCTGTCCAAACACACTGGAACCTTAAATAATATGACTCGGGTACCCTGTGGTTTTAGGCTGAATTAGCTGGAGTCCCTTGCAACAAATGGGAAGTATGTTTGTAGAATGTTTCCATGCTCGTATTGTATGTTTTGCATGCTTAATAAATTATTTTTTAAAATTCATACTCATATGGTTTTTCGCCCGAAATAGAAAAACGCAAATTATTCAAAACGTATACCACAATTCGCCTCCATTAACTAATAGGCGTTGTTCAGGAGACCAATGTCTACTCAAATCTGCTTTCAAACCTTCTCTAACTCTCGACTTATGCGAAACCCCTATTTTCCGGCTTCTGCCACCAGGCTACCAGAACTCAGTCGAATAATGGCGTCGTCAATCGAAAGTACCAGGCCAAGAGGCTTGGAGCTCACAGACCCCAGTGAAAATCAAGAGTTCAACAGAAGAAGACAAAAAGGAGTTTGAGATGGTTTTTGAGGAAGGTGGATGCGAGTTTCCGCCATATCACTATCAGAGTGCATGGCGAACCGATCGTTGAAGGCCCATCTGGTGAAAAGGAGACACAGCCAAAGCTTTTCATAATACTATAAAGCACTGTGAAAATACACAAATGTGAGTTTAGTCTTCTATGGTGAACTCCAGCCGTAAGGAAGTTGATTCTGAACTTGTAAAAGGCGAAATCATTAAAAAAAACCCTTGACATTACAGAACTACGATTTACAAATGGAATTGGAAGTGTTGTTTTCAACTCTGAATGGGAAACTGAAAGAAGATGACTCAACTTTAGAGGTACTTGTCGATGAAGTAGCATAGGTTGATAAATATGGACTCGCATGAATCTAGCATGGAGAAGTGGGATTGAGGTAAATAAAAATGTTTTTTATTTATCGGTAGATAGCTTTCGTACGTTTTGTTCGCCGTAGAGATTGTCAAAACAATTCGTACATTCGAATTTGCCTGTTCTGTTCCCTGTATTTCCTATTTTATTTCGAATCAAATCAGATTAAAGCTTGGCATACTAAATAAAATAGGCAAACCCTGTTTCATGTGAGTATTAATAGATTAACACATTAAAATATTTGTAATTGATTTTACGGCAAACTTTCATTCAACCAACGCGCTCTATTGCTATTGTTATTAACTTTTCCCGCTTGAAATCTTCTCAAATTTCATTTTTCAATTTTTGTCATGTTCTCGATATTATTATAAAAGTAATAAAATGACTTGTACAACTCTTTAGATTCCGGTTCCAGCCATTGGAAATTTGTTCCTTTCTTGTTGATCTCATTGGATTTTGTTGTTGAACTATTCATTGCCTCGATCGGAGAAAGTCGAAGTCAGAGGAAAATAATCTATCAGTGAAATCTTAACACATAAAAATCCGAGGTGGCCGTATAATAACTATCGGCGTGAGTGCTGTGGACGAATACAATGTTGCCATTTGTATTGCATTTTCGAAAAAACTGTTTTAAAAGATTGTGCTTTTATTACCATGCTGTGAAGAATTTGTTTGGTAAATCTGACCGCGTATATCTTTTGAGGCCAAATGAGTTGCCGTTGTGTGAAATACTTGCTTATTCATTTTTGCGTTTTGTATTTTTGAACAAAAAAAAAGGAATCAATGAAAAAGAAATGACCACTAAAGCCAGGCTGATTCTGTTTTATTACATTCTTTAACTTATATTTAAATAACATCTATAGTAAGAAAAACAACTCAACCTCAAAACTTGCTGTGACTCGCACAGTCTGTCACAGCGTAATTGTCGTAAATTTGTATACTTAGTACATGCGTTCCCGTGCGAGCTTTTTCTGTTATGTTCTCTTTTCTTTCCCGATGCAGTGTTGGAAGAGGTCCCCTCTATACTCCTTTTGAATTTCGGGGCCTTAGCATCAGCGAGATTCAGGTTTGATCGCTTGAATCATTCATCGGCGAAATGGCTCGGACAATGAGCGGTGGCGCTTCCGATGGAGAACTCCTTTCGCTTTGTCCCGACGAATCGGGCCAATTTTTTCCTAATTTCCGGGTCTTTTGTAGATGCATGTATTGACACATGTGTTGTATAGTGGTTGTTGGAGCAGACAATGGCTGCGCAAGTACTGCCCGGCTTTTTTGACGAGTATGCCGTCATTTTAAAACGAAGTTGCTATCGCTTAAAACAATTTTGAGAAGTTGTACCAAGACGTCATAATTTGTCGTCATTGTGACGTCATAAGCCCGTCTTTGACCGAGCAAAACGCGAGGCAGTTTGCAATGGCAAAACAACTACTTCGCGCGTGTTTTGTAAAAAATGAAAAACCTTGGACGGGCTTTATTTTAGGTAACTGTCTACCTTAAAGCATCAATAAGTGGGAAAAACAAGTTATTCTACAGTTCATCCTTTCTTTTAGAAGAAAGAGCTTCGCAAGCTCCTCAGCGATGAAAAGGCGCGAAGTAGCCACCTCGATGTCGCATTTTATAAAGCTGCGGTAGACGAATTGTTTGTTACTAGGGACAAACAGCAAACTTTCGTGTCTTTTAATAAGCTTGGATGAAAAACGGGAATGACAAAATACTCGTTATGTGTATTTTGAACGAAAATGACATAAATGTAACCAAAATGTCGTCATTCTCTACAGATTCTGGCTCCAGGTAAGTATACAAATCCTTAAAAGTAAAGTCAACCACATAGTCAAGCCCGGCCCCGTGTAGATACTGAATTGAGGGTCCTGAAAGTGTAAAACGGGAGATGGGATTCGCCGGAGGGGTGGGGGTCATACCTTGGTCATACCTAAATGGTCTAAAAAGGCCTGGGGCGAGCGCCCGGAATAGCTGTGATGTTCTAAAAACGCTAGGGCCTGGGTCTATTTCAAAATGGCGTCTTCCTGCAAGTTAACCTTGAGATTCCTTTTTGGGGGGTCAACTACCGTGATAATCCAATTGATAATGACATTCTGATATTTCACATTGATATTTCACAAAATCATTGAAATTTCAAATTATCAATTATCAAATGAATGATAAACAATCATGATATTTTGATAATCCGCAATCCTGCACCTAAGTGCTGATACAAGTACTGTTCAAATCGCATGTTCTCATGCCGGATTCCGGCATGGCTCCTGATTGGTAAAAAAAACAAAGGGTACTCGAATGGGACGCGCTGATTGGTCCAGTTATATATAGTACCCTAACTTGTCGACTGCTCGTTCTCAGAGTAATGGCGGACACCAAAAGTGCTTTTGACCTTGCGTTAGCAGGTCGTTTTCTATAGCATTTAAAAAATATATACTTACCTCTCTTCGTTTTCTTCGGAAAAATTCCGCCTGATACTCAGGTTAGATGTTCAAATGTTTTGCCATGGCCGGTCATTGCGTATGTTTATTTCTCATTGGTATCGTTTTTTGAAGCGAAGATCTACTAGTTATATCAAAGGCGCTGGATGTCATAGAAGCTGCTTAATATTACAAACATCATTAGAAGTAGCTAGCAAATTTTTAGACAGACCAGGCGCCAAATATTCGAGATTTTTGTCTGTGAGAGCACGAACAATGCTTGGGATTGTTTGTGGCACTTCCCGCGAGTTGTTGATCGAGTGAGCTTATCAAATAATGGCATTTGTGTTCAAGCAGCGGTTTGTCTATTTAGAGGAAAAAGGCTGTAGTAAATTGGTGGTGTGAATATCCTGTAATTTAGTGATGTGTGGATCTGCAGTCATATACTTAAATCGTTAATGACCTGAGCCGTGAACTATCTTTGCGTTTCAAAAAATTATTACATTTGCACATAACACCAATGTAGTTTTGTTTTACATAAATGCTGCTTATAATTTGATTTGGGCATTTGATTGTGCCACCACGCGAGTCATTGGATAATTGACAGCCGACGTATTTTGACAGTGGACATTGTCAGGCGTACTTTTATTTTTTCTCTCCGACTTTTGAAAAATAAAATCGCCTGATACTCAGGCTAATAAGGAGTTGATGAGCGAACAAGGAAAACGACGGTATTTTAAACAAGATTGATTGATATGGATATTATGTGTTTTTGTCCTCTATATCACATGTTCTATAATGACCCCCCCTTTAACATCTATTAAGTATCTGCTGTAAATAAACAGGTTGTTTAATACAATGGAATTTTTTGCTTGGGTAGTAAGCATTAAACAAGCAAAAAATAACATCGGTGTAGCCAGGAGGGGGAGTTAGAACAATCATTTATAATTTTGTCCCCATTATTCCCACCCCCTCCTCCCCTCTCTAAGCCATCGTCTCTAAGCTCTTGTCCAAAACAACTCTTATTGAAATAGGTTTGTACCCGCATTGTACTTTGGGAACAGATCAGCCATCCAGCTATACTTTGAATATTGCTTCCAGTTCATTAGCAACTATGGAAGGGGTGGACTGTTGATGTGTACGCAATCGTTTGGAGAGGGTTCCTACTAAAGGATCTGCAATGCAACGGAGAGAAAGATCGAATCTGTGTTCCTTCTACCACTACTAAAGAAACGGCTCACAGAGCACGGGTCAGATCATGCCGAGCATTCGAGCCGCCAGTCGATTCCCAAGTAAGGGCATGGCACCTACATGGCACTTACATCAGTAGTGTCCTAACTGTACACTTTTTTTTTCAGGGATCACAAGAGAGTATGTCAATGGATTAAGAAGTAGAACATGACGACAGGGGAGCTGGAGCCGGATCCCAAGCCGAGACAGAGAGCATTATCATGAAGGCCAGCAAGCACCGAAGAGACCCAAACGTTTCAGATGTCTTCTGTTATCCGCAAATTCCTGTCGCTTTCCGTACATATTTGCAGCAGCTGACTTGGGCACCAGAAATGATATTCCATACCGCTGAGGGAAGTACCGAGGTCATGGCAGCGAGAGTGTCACGAATGATAACTGGTATCTGTAGACATGATGAGGCGTATGGCTTAGTTCAGCACCTAGAAAAAGCCCGTCAGATTGACACCCTGAGCGCATAAAGGAACCAAAATGCCTATTCCCCTATCCACTGATCATGGTGGGTCTGTGAATCCACCGTTGGAGTGACGTCATCAGAGTTTTTTGACATGTTCAGACTTGCCAAAACTGGAAATGGGAATTGCCCAAACTGGAATTGTTCAATTATTGCGCCATTTATTTGAGTAATATAACTGTCGTTTCCTATACTATGCGTTGCTTTTTTAACTAATTGTAAGTTACTTGTGACAAGCACAAGTTATTATGGAAGCTCACTGCGTCGCTCCCTTCGGTGATAGCAAGTTATGTTATACACATTGAGAATTAAAAGCAAATCTGATATTAAGCGAATTGTTGTATTATAACCCCAAATAGGGAAGCAGATCCCTGAGCTTGCCGTAAGTACAGCTTATGAGGTCATGAGGGTATTTTGGGCAGTCTGCCGCTACCCCGTGATGATGAGAGTAAAATGAATTGGAGTGTTTGTCTGCCGTTCTTGGGAGAGTATCTCGATATTTGCTGCTTGCGACAGGATCAATTTCCAGCCAACATAACTGACGCTCAAATAGAAGGTACATTTACAATTTTTCAGAAAACGGCCCGTCATCTGATGACGAAAGTGCCTCATCATCGATGACGTCACGCAACTTGTCCATGTTGTCCCTCCCTTGCCCTCTTAACAACTTTCTTATCAACCATGTGTAGTTTTTCGACAGTGTTCTCTGTTCGACAGGCAAATTGATTTGGTGTTAATTGGACTTTATACTTATTTTCTTGACAGTATGTCGGCGACCACCACCGCAAGCAAGTAAATACATGCAAATAAAAAAAAGCCTAATTAGATGTCGTTTCCAAGTGCAAGATGCGGTGACGGTGATGTTATCCCCGAAGTTGGTGTGTACCGTGTTTTGGGGCAAATAGCGAACGAAGTTGGTGTGTACCGTGTTCTTGGTTTCTTTGAGGAAGATCAACAAATAGCGGACGAAGATGTAGCGAGGCAGCTATGGAAAACCTTCCAACACGTCTTTGGCAGTGACCATAACAGACCTGATACTGCGGGAGTAGAGTTTCGCCTTCGCTTGTTAGGATTTGATACTCAGGTACGGCTAGTTGGATTACCATATCGACTTTTGTCTGTCGTGCACCTTTTTCGGCAAGATCATGAGTTGATTTCGATATTAAATGATCGGTGGCATCAAGTTAGAAAGCTTTACTTGTATCCTTTTTTTTTAAGAAAGTCCCAAGCCCGGAGATGACACCCTTGGTCCTGAGAGCTAGCAGAGATATTGGACAGAGGGAAGAGATTTTCTCGAATCGACGCTAGCTGAATTAAGGGACGACATACCAGAACGTGAGGCAGCCATTCTTGTAGACTGTTTTGGAACTGACACGTACGGTAGGTCACTCGTCGACTTCAGAGGAATAGTTCAACGCGGAACGCCTTCACCCGTGCAACCATGCTTCGGAGATTCGAACTAGCTTCACCAACTCTAAGAACCGGATACGCCTACCGCCTACAAACATGATTGCTTTATCAATTGTTGTGTCACGTGTGCTGACCTGCAGCATGGACCACAGGCCTGTTGGCCAAGCGTGGTGCCGGCCGCAAGCTGTACTCCCCTCCCGACCCCAGCAGCGTGTAATGAACGTGCGCAAACTAGACGAGCATGATTGTTTTGTCAATTGTTGGTCAAGCGTCTTGCTGGCCGCAAGGTGATGTGGTCCTCTATTTGTAAAGGATACCTCGATGGTCTCTTCAAACGGGTCTAGCGTTTTTCTCATCCAAACAACTCCTGGGTGCCTGGGTGCTCATGGAGATCGGCAATGCATGCACGCGCCTTTTTTTGTACATCTGAGTGAGAAAAATACGTGAATATAGGTGGGTAAATTGGGCTTGTTTTGGAGGCTGTTTTGAGGTGAAAAAGACATAAATATACACAAGGCTTGCAGCTCCAAACGAGCACTTTCACTTTGGCGCAAAATTGACCCTATAAAATCGATTCTTATTAACAAATTTACCTTACTGTGCTCCTAGTCACATCCCAAAATAAGACTCTACCGAGTTTCAAGGAGAAATACCCACAAACACCACGCGTAAAGTGGCGAAAACATCGACTTCTAGCTTTCATCCTATGTTCTGACACTTTATCGGCCCAATTTGAATGAAACGTAATGAAAAAATAAATTCATCCAAATTCTTTTGCCGGTATTTTGCTCACAACACTAAGGCAAATTACTTACCACCATCTTCTTTGGTCGATCTTGTGGTTTCTTTTCATGGTCGGCCGTTTTCTCTTTGTTTACATTATTTCCCGCGAGTCGCGACGTTTCTCCCGCAAAAAAATGTAACGTGTTGAGAGCAAACTACCGGCAAAAGAACTTAAACGAGTTTATGTTTTCATTCCGTTTTGCTCTTTGGGGGAGGGGAAAGTATTTTAGAAGCCCTAGCCCGACAGTGCTCGGGCTCAATTCGGGTTCCGAGTGGCGACCGTTTTATTTAAATTGGGCCGATAAAGTGTCAGAACATAGGACGAAAGTTTCTTTGTTGTTTAAGAAAACTTTGAAATTAGTTTTCTCCTGTCGCCATTAATTTTTTGAAAACAAACACTGCTTATATGTTGTTCTTAGGAGTCTTCGATATCACGATATCACGCCATACAGAGGCCTGTAGGGATCAATTTGTTTGCTCGACTTGAACTTAAAGTGAACTTTGTAATAAAAAATTCAATGCACGCTACATTTATTTATAAGTGATCGCGTAAGTATCCACGTTTACAGTAAAATGCTCTCCCAATCTCCAAAGTGCGTTTATGGTAATATTGTAAAACACGGCTGCGAGTAAGAATAAAAAAACACGTAATTTTATTCGTTTCAAACAAAATAATAGTCAATGACGTCAGGCACCACGTCAACATTTTGTTGCACCCCCCTTGACACCTACATGTCATCTAGATTGGTTGCCATACGATGTTTCTATCATGAAATATGAATATTTTTGTTTTTGATGACTTTGGGCACCCTTGTAACCTTCATTACACCTACTAAGTTTGCTTGTAATACGGTGTTTCTATAATTAGATATGTATAATTTTGCATTTCATGGCGTCATCGATGAAGTCCTACATCCCGTGACCGTCTTGTTGCACTCTCTTGACACATAGCATGTCATCTAGCCAGTTTGGTTGTCATACGGTGTCATTTCGGGAAGGGCGGCCGTCGATGGTTTACAAATATCTGCTAGCCATTTTTCTATTATACATACATACTTAATAACAACATAATAACACGGGCATATGAATACAAAGTGGGCAGATTTTATTACAAAGTGCGTTAGCTTTTTTTATCGCAAACTGCGTCAAATTGTATTACAAAGTGTGTCAGCTTTTTTATTACAAAGTGCGTCAGGTATTACAAAGTGCGTCAATTTGATTACATAGTGCGTCAGGTATTACATAGTGCGTCAATTATCACAAAGTGCGTTGGTACATTATGTAAATCAGCCTACGACTCCGCTACGATTCTTGACTACGAAAGTCGTAGTGTGTAATTCAGGGCAGGTCGCATACGACTGAAATGTGCTGTCTAAATCAGTCTTGAAACGTTTCTGTTTTATCTCATACGTCACCTGATAATTATGTACGTGAATGTGTCACATTTAACCAGCCTCACGATTAACCAATCACATCACCAGGGATTGATGAAACTTCGCCACCTCGGTAAACAAGGGATTTTTCCAGCCGCTAGGTTGCTAAGTTACCAAACCTCAACGCCATTAATGTGCTAATAAATAAATATGCAAATAGGAGTGTGCGCTGTAATACCCACAAATACAACACGCTCAACAAGTTAACCACAAAAAAAGACATTGTAGATGACCTAAGGTGAGTAAGAGAGGGGTATAGAAATCCATAGGGACTTATATAAGTAAGGTGACATATATAAGGTACAATTTGGATATGAAACACTAGCAGAAGTTCATATGATTCATAAGCGCTTTCTTAGTGGCGTCTGCCGAACCATTTTTACGCGCTATTTGTGAGTTTGGTTTGCTGCTATCTTAAAAGAGGAATTTCCCAGAATATATAGCATTCGCAAGAACAAAGCAGAGATTGTTTCTATTGTGTAGTATTATATTCTCAAGAAAATTGCGTAACCTTCTTTATGAATCCCTCTAATGCAATGCCTCTAATTGTAAAAAGTATTCTTTATTTTAAAGTTTTATGGTGTGCCTATTATCTTCCAAATTAGCCAGCTCCCATTTACTGGTGAGTTTGGTATATTGTACCAGTGTTTACCTTGTCCTCTCATATAAACTCAATTAATGCAGATTTAGGGGGCTGCTCTAGCTTTTTTTTAGCTCTTTATGTTCATTTTTGCATTTTAGAACGCATCGGGACTACAAAAGCAATATTTTGCTGCTATCTAAGCCTCGGCATGTTCTTTAAATTTGGTGAAATCTCAAGCAGGACGTTTTTAAAAAAAAGTTCTTATAAAAAAGAGTATAGCTTTGATTAAGAAGTTCCGACATGCGAATATATGAGATTTTATAACTTTTAGAACTTTACACAGATCATCTGAGATGAGCAACCAATGGAACCGCATCACCAGAGCAGCATCCTTATTCTTATTAATCATTATTTCCACTTTCCATTTTTGATGATCACGACTCTCTTTTATTAGTATCCCTTTCTCTCAAAATCTTACCATTTGCCGGTATTGAAACCCCGGGTACCCAGGGCATCGAGGTCAGTGAGACGAGGCGCGATAACGAGGCCTCCTCCGGCCTTGTTCCGCCTCGTTCTCTCGCCTGTGACCTCGACGCAGTGAACTAATAATTAACCGGGTTCTTTAATAAACTTTAGACCATACGACATATCACCCTTAAACGGTAGACTGAAAACAAATTCGAATAATGTTACGGTTAACAAATGAATACAGCAAATTTATTTCAATTTGTTTTATTTCCGTTTATAAAAAGTTTATAAAATAGTTCAAATGCATTGACAGAAACAAATATAAAAATATAAATTCCCGCGTTCAAGTTGAGGTATTACATTTTCTTCAACTTCTGATGAAGTTGAACTGTGCAGAGAGCATCGCTTTTCGTCTTGAAGAGTTACACATCTTCTAAAAATAATTAATTTGAAAATTGGAAAGAGTTTGGATTGTGATAACTGTAAACTCTTAAAAAGGTGGAATAGACGCTGCTTGCAAAATATAAAAGTCCAAGCAACCGAGCTGCGCATCTGCCCTGTCCATTTTTTGTTTACTAAAAAGTCACACTTGTAAATGACATTTGACTGAGTAATAACAAGAAAATTGAATGACATTTCAATGTTGAGGTCATTTCAAGCTCATAACCCTAACGGATATTGGAGGTAGAGAGATCCCAGGAAAATAAACGACTCCTCAAATCCTTATTTCAGCGACCACTACGCCGCCTACGTTCGCTCTAAGAGCTACATTATTTTCTATATTCAATCTAGTTACAATCATCACGTTCAGCGTGAACAGCTATTGGTGCAGGCGCGCCACCTCCCTGATAATCAAGCTTTCATTGTCGGATTTCCTAGCTTCGTCAGTTCTATTCTCATCCCGATTTTTACAGGCTTTCTTCGGGGAGCTGCGTTTTTCAATTACTCTGCCGAAATGCTGGCGTTCAAAGAACACTCAAACGGCGAATTACGAATTTCAATAGAGACTTCCATATTGCAGCTATTTTGATAATTCTCACTTCTGCTAACGTGTTGTCGTTTGTACTGATCGCATCATTAAAGTAGTCTGGTGATGTTGATGATGATGGTGTAAAAAGCAAAGAGGACGAAGAGGGAAACGACACATGTGCGCGACCGTCTGGCCACCAACTACGTCATCGCCAACTAACGACACAGCCACTTGCTGGCATCAGAATCACCGCTATCTCAGGAGTCATTTCCCTCTTCGTCCTATTCGCTTTTTACGCGATCGTCTTCATCAAAGTGAAACACCATCATCAGCAACATCACCAGACTATTTAGTAGAAGTATCACTAGACCGTTTTCACGATGTTGCGCGAGCATCCAAAAGGCCACACACTGGCGGGCCACATCTGTTCCAAAATGCGAACGAAGGGGTATTTGACTTTAGCGTCTGTGGCATTTTGGATGCACGCGCAACATCGTGAAAACAGCCTATAGAAAGAGGATTTTATGAAACCTTGAATTGTTAATCAGGTCCACTTGAGTCCGTCCCCCTTATTTCAGAAATTATATAATTGCATTTCACTGTCGATTTCTCAACAGGGAGGATTTTTGTTTTATATCTTTCAAAAGTAAGGCAGCAAAGATGAGTAAACTACTTCTTTTATCAACAGGCAAGACGGGTGTGTTCAATGGAATAGACGACCATCACGTGAAATGCCATATTTGGAATCTACGATCGCTACTATAGCAACACCTCTTCTCTGATCAAGGCCCCAATGCTTGCTTACAACAAATGTTCACAGAGAAGACTGATCAAGAAACCTGATTCGGACAACATGGACAGGCACCCCCCTGAATCCAACTCATGGCTATCACGGACAGGGGCGAGTTGCCTCAACCTTGTCATGCTACGCATTTTACGTTTCCTGGCTACCTATTGTCTGGTTATTGGCCTCGTAGTGGTGCTGGTCACCGGTGTGCAGTGGCCGGCCGCTGGAATATTCCTGGAGAAACTTCATGTGTACCACGCATGCGTAGTAGTGGCCTATTTCATCTTTGGGCTGCACTTGAAAAACTGTGAATTTTACATCGCGTTACAGGAGTACCGTGCGATCATCTGGGCGCTGGTTTGTGTTTTGTTTGTGACACCGGCTCTGGGAGTACAGATAACAAAAACGATCCACTTTGCTACTCTTTCTAATGAAAACATGACGACGGAACTGTCAGTGATCAGGGCGAACGTATCCGCCATTGGACCCACCGAGTTCGCGATTGGATTGCAAGTGTTCTTCTGTTCTCCTGCAACATTTGGTACTGGCGTCATACTGGTAAGAATGTAATTTATGTCAAAGGCATCCCATCTAATTGTATGGTTATAAGCATTTCACACCCCAATCGTACGATTACAAATGCCACAAGCATTCCACACCACAATCATACGTGTATATATGTTATCCTCAAGCATTCCACACCACAAATCGTACGTTTACACATGCCACACCCCAATCATACGTTTACACATTCCACAAGCATTCCACACCACAATCATACGTTTATACATGCCACAAGCATTCCACACCACAATCATATACGTTTACACATGCCACAAGCATTCCACACCATAATCATACGTTTATACATCCCACAAGCATTTCACACCACAATCATACGTTTATACATGCCACAGGCATTCCACACCACAATCATACGTTTATACATGCCACAAGCATTCCACACCACAATCATACGTTTACACATGCCACAAGCATTCTACACTACAATCATACGTTTATACATGCCACGAGCATTCCACACCACAATCATATGTTTATACATGCCACAGGCATTCCACACCACAATCATACGTTTACACATTCCACAAGCATTCCACACCACAATCATACGTTTATACATGCCACAAGCATTCCACACCACAATCGTACGTTTATACATACCACAGACATTCCACACCACAATCATACGTTTACACATGCCACAAGCATTCCACACCACAATCATACGTTTATACATGCCACAGGCATTCCACACCACAATCATACGTTTATACATGCCACAAGCATTCCACACCACAATCATACGTTTACACATGCCACAAGCATTCCACACCACAATCATACGTTTATACATGCCACAAGCATTCCACACCACAATCATACGTTTATACATGCAACAGGCATTCCACACCACAATCGTCCGTTTATACATGCCACAGGCATTCCACACCACAATCGTCCGTTTATACATGCCACAGGCATTCCACACCACAATCATACGTTTATACATGCCACAAGTATTCCACACCACAATCATACGTTTATACATGCCACAGGCATTCCACACCACAATCATACGTTTATACATGCCACAAGTATTCCACACCACAATCATACGTTTATACATGCCACAGGCATTCCACACCACAATCATACGTTTATACATGCCGCAAGCATACACCACAATCGTACGTTTATACATGCCACAGGCATTCCACACCACAATCGTACGTTTATGGGTCAGAAAATAATGTCCGGATGTTTGGTCCTTGGTTTCATCCAAATAAGAAAATAATTGCATTCCATATTTGAAATGCACGTTAAAATTATCCGAATGACGGTAGAAAAGGACTGAGGGGTCGAGCAGATCTTTAGATAAAAGGTCAAATTTTACCAGACTCCCTGATACCTATAATCCTAAAACTTGATCCGAGGAGAATTTGATACAAAGTATCGCACGTTTTTGGCAAATAGAAAGGGATCATGTTCCGGAAATCCTGATTTTATTTTGTTTTATTCTATTTCTTTATATATTTTTATTGTTTTTCCACTTTCCCGCATGGAAAGGGTATGGAAAACTATGTTACTTAGATGCCAACCTCGGAGTCGCCCCGTATCAATAAAATAACCATGTTTTTTTGCCAGGCTGCACTGGCCGGAGGTAACCTGGCCTTGGGACTGGTAATTATGCTGATCACAAATATCGCGGGCGTATTCTCCTCTCCTCCTCTGCTTGCCTGGCTGACGTCACTGGAGACTACCCATGAGGAGGCACAGGCTTTCGCCAAACTTCTTGGTGTGTTCGTGCTTACTGTGCTGCTCCCGATGATGGTAAGTAGTGCACATGCGCTGATTCAATTAGCCAATGATATCAGTAGAATAAGAAAAAGACGGCACAAAGAAGCCAGTGCTGAATGTTAGTCAGCTTCACAATTCCTACTCGTAATTTATTTTTAAATCGCCTTTTTTGTGGTTCACTACAAAGCTGTTAACGGGTAAACGTTTTGGAAACTTTTCCAAAAATTCTAAAAGTTATTTACGGTGTAAAGAACACCAAAACATCTTCCGTAAGATGGCCACAATAATGCCTGCAGTCCAAATGCAACCCCCTTTATCTTAACTATGTGCTGAAACTAGATCACTATAGGTACCAGGTTCAATTTTTCGAAAGCTAGCGCGTTTAATTTGGGAAGTTTTAGACACTCACGGCCCGCTCCCCCCAAAAAACTGCTTTAAAATTATTTGTCCGATATGCTCGTGCGTTCTCAGTCCGGACTTTGGGCTAGCCAAGCTAGATGGAAAATCATCATGTAGCCATAAAAATCCTGCTCGGCCAGAAAGCAAAATCACCCTTCGGTGACACTACTTTAAGACATCGGAAATCCTCATATATATGACTGAGTTCTCTGGCAAAGTTTCATGAAATCGGCCACTGATATCATTATACTCTCCATCAGATTGGGAAACTGGTCCGTCTGTGGCCTAGGCTATCGGAATCAGTCGATTCCAACCCGACACCATCCCGATACACCGTCCGCCTTCTGCTCGTTATCCTCGTATGGCCGATAATTAGCCGAGCACAAACCGACGACAACTACGAGGGTATCGTTCGCATGAACACTATGGCGATCCTTGGATTCACCACCATCATGCACGTGATCTTCCTACTGCTGAACTACCTAGCTGGTGGAATCGCGGGCGCAGAACTTCCTGTCAAGAAGACACTCGTGATCGTGTGTAGTCACAAGGCCCTCCCGTTCGCGCTTACGATAATCGATTATCTTCCGGACTCGGTAGGGTCTCGGGATCTGATGACGACTTCGTGTACTGTAGCATACCTGGTCGTGCTGGTAATTGATTCAGTGATTGTGTCAAAGTGGGCCACGATCAATGCAGACTCGGAGGGCGACTCGACGACGGAAAAGGATGCCGGGGAATATAGGAAAATATCAATGGGGGATTAGCAAGTTACCAGAAAAGGCCACTGGGAATGTAATTCGCCATTCTGACTTTGCGCGGGGGCTTGGGTCGAGTTGATAAACAAACAGCATGCTGGGACGATTTTAGGGGACGCAATTCAACATGGCGTCGAACGTTGTCCATGTTGGTGTTGTGAATCAAACTAAAGAAGATATTCGGACCAAAATGTACCATTTTTAGCTTTCATTGAGTATCACATCAACATGTTTACTATGCCATGTTGAATTGCGGCCCTTAAAATTGTCCCGGAATTCTCTTCCCTTGATAAATCGATCCAACACCCCGCTCCACGTTAGAATGGTGAATAGGGAAATATCCATAAGGGAAAAATTAAAAACTGGAGAAATTCGCCAAGGAATTTAGTAAAATAAAGACGGCTTTTAGTAAATCTATTCATACTAACCCAAGCGTTATTTTAGGCTACTTTTTCATATTTTTCCTATTGACCTCTTACATATATTCCTTTTTTAGGGGTTTCCCTGGGGTTGCCAAAATATTCCTAAATTTGGTAACACGCTCTGCAATCTGCTGGATCTAGCCTGTGTAGCAAGCGCTGGGAAAATCTGGGAAACGCAATGAATAATGACTTATATTATTTTTTAATGGGAATACATAAACAAGATTACTAAACCAACTATCTTATTCTATAACAAATTTTAAATTTATTAGTTCAATAAAAATATATTAGGCTCAGAGAGGTTTATTATTATTTATCCATTTATCTATTATTTATCTTTCGAAATTTTCTAAACAGAAACATACACAAACTACTAAATCTAGCTTGTGCAAATTTCTATTTAGAAAAAAAACACTGTCATCAAAATCGTCGCGAAACAAAACACTGAAATGGCTTCTGGCAGGATGTCCAATTAGGATGGCGTCCAAAATGCAGAAAGAGCCAATCAGAAGTTCTTGACTTCATGCTGTGACGGCTTGCGGGACCATTTGCTGTAACCAGGCTGAATGGCTCGGAAGTAGAGAACTTCGTTAACGACCTTTCTCTGTAGACATACAAACGCATAAGAAAGATTCGTTGATTTGAGTTACTTAGTTGGAGTAAGTTATCAAGTTCTATAGCCTATGCAGACAGCGCCAGCAACAATGGTGTTATTTTTTTCGCCATGCGAGGAGCTTCTGCGAAGCGATTCGCCAACATTTCCTTTGTGAGCCAGTACTGCTGGCAGCACCGCTACCCTAAGTTAACCACACCAAGAGACAAAAAATGTTAGGGAACTACTTAACATCACCTCCCAACATAGTGTGCAAACAGCGCAAGTATTCTCAGGCCAGCGATGTCGGCACTGTTGGAACGGAGCCTTACATTTAAGGCTACAAGCTGAAACTACAACTTCTTCATGTAGATGGGATTTTATTTCAAAACGCATAATATAAAAAAAAAATCTTCACCTTAAATTTACTCCACTCTTCAGCTTTCTCTTGCTCGATGTACTCTTTTTGTATTTCTTCCTGTTTAAAGATGAGAGAGAGAAATGAAGCATGTGCGCACACGGACAAAACTAAATGATGACATGTTTTTAAATAAATTTATTAGAAATATGATAGTCATCGAAAACCTTCTTTATCAATGGGTATTTTTCGCGACTTATTACCTCAGACATGTGACTGTCCATCGCAAAGTAGGACTGCGTCAGAAGAGACTTGGTTACTTCGTCAAGATCTAGCAAAATAGGACAAAACACAATCTACCAAAAGCTCCTAGTGTACCCAACCCACTATACTTTGCACGACAAGCGAAATATCCAAAAATATGATTTATATTTTAAAGACCCGCAGTAATTCAGGCTAATATACTAACTATCCTTCCTCCAAGCACAAAGATACATGCACATGTAGATAGATAAAATAAAAATCTGTTTTTAATTAGCCTCAGGCCCATACAAAGTCGCTAAAAGTTGGAATCGAGGCTAACTTCGTCCTTCCTAGAATGCATTGCGCACCACGAGAAATGTTCGTCTACCAAGAAACCATGTGCGCTGGAATCGAAAATACTTTTCTGCTTTTCCTTCACATTCCCAGGGACTGGGTTAGGGTTTGAATTTGTATTTCGAGTCTCTTATATGTTAAGGATTATTTAAGGGAAAATTGCTACGATATGAGTGAAGGAATCTTCATGGCTTTCTCGATCATCGAAAAGCATACAAGAAATTACGTCTCGCCCGTTTATTCTTTCCCACAGGAAACTTCCCTATGCTTAAACTAATGCTTCAATTGGTGCTCAACTGATGGTGCAGCCCGGTTAAACAACGCGGGTTTCATGGTTGTTTAAGATATGCTTACCGTAGACGTCAAGACTGGATATAGTACCCACTTCCACTATGGATTCTGTGGTCACGTTACAAGGCATCACTCGGTTCTTCAACACTGTCGTCTCCCCAAACGAGTCCCCAGGCCCCAACCGACCAATTACCACAGGCTTGGTGCGCTTTTCCTAAACAAAATAAAGCTTTTTAAATTATAGTATGTTAAGAGTATGTCATGTGTTCAAATAGCCATTTAAAAATAAAGTTAAGTCTAAAACTGATCCGCCCATGTAGACTTACATCCCCGCCCCGCCCCCTTCATAACAAGTTTCACCCTCTCCCTCCCTAGTATAGTTACCCCTATTACGCAGACGTTATCTTTTCATACCACTTACCTATTCCATCTCAAGCTTATCTACCCCGGCCAATGGACCCCCCTTCAATATCAGGTTTAAAACCTTTAAAAGAAAAAGTCGACAACAACACAGAGTTGTTGTTTTTTTTAAACGATATTTCGGCAACCACCTGCCTTTTTGGACCTGAAGAAGGTAGGCGAAGGCCTGCCGAAATATCGTTTAAAAAAAAACAACTTTGCGTTGTAAACTGTCATTATTAACTGTCAACGCAGACCCGGCCCGACGCACACCAGCAGATAGAGGCTGTCCGGTGGTCTTCTTCCTAAGGTTTTGAAAAAATAGGTTTACCACTCCTCTTTCCCAGTGGACTTGCCCTTATCCCTCTACCGCCCCCCCCCCCCCCCCTTCAGAAGATTTACGCTCGCCTCCAGGGGGGCTTTACCTTTTTGCCGTTTGGAAATGTGTGCGCCACGGTTATCATGCGTTTGAGGACGCAGTTTCCTCGCTTGATGAAGCCGATAATCTCGCACCGTTCACTCTCATTAACTAACACTGTTAAAATAAAATAGGTCAGTTACATTTCTAAGTCGATCCTAAACTATAGAAACAGTCGTAAATATTCATTTTCGAATTAGCGCGTTTGATCGAAGTGGCTCTCCTTGGCCAAGCTTACGTAAAAGGGAAAATGGACAGTAAGTAAAAGTAGTCTACAAATATTCATAGGCCCAGTTCCCATGACAGCTTTATTTACCAATAGAAAATATTAAAAAAAGTACGACAAATATGCATTTGCCATTTAAGATGAGCTGAAGACTACATAACGGCTGGCTGAATGGGAGTATAAATTTGTGACTTTGAGCACCGCATACATTTCATCTGAAATTTCAGTCCAAAGGGCGTGGGGAGGAGGTGGTACCCCCCCCCCCCCCCCCCCCCGTTTCGCTGGATCCGTCATTACTGTTCTAACTGACCTTGTCCCGGTGGGAATTTTCTCCATCTTATTAAACCAGCGACTTTTTTGAGAGAGAGCTTAGGCCAGCTTTGAAACAATTTGCAGGTCTTGGCGAGCGAGAGTTTCTTCTCTTCTTCTCGAGAACTGATGATCTATAAAAGCAGATTAGCAATAGTCTTAAAGATGGACCTGCGGTATAAAATACCCATGTTGTGCGGGGCCGCGCAGGGGCTGCCCTGCGGCATAAAAGGCGTCATTCAGGAGCGCGCGCGCGTAAAAACAACGAATTTGATTGTAATTGGCCACATAAGCTTTCCAAATGAGCTACAGCAGCGAGCGACGAATTGCGTTATTTGGCGAGATGGAAGTGTTGCTGAAGCAGTTCAAGGAATGTCCTTCGCCCGCGGTTATTGAAAAGACAAAAAGAAGTCGGTTTGTTTATGATAACACATTCAATGATCATTTTTGCATATTACTGCCAACCTAAGACAGTAAACAAAAAACTGTCAAGGCGTAAGTAAGCGTATAGCTCACTGTCAATGGTTCTGTCAAGCTCTACCAAGGCAAAAATCCCGCCAAAATTAGCTCATTTTGACCGACGAAAAAAGTGATCAAAACATGGAGTAACAGTAAGTAATATCTATACCCGATGTTTCTTGACTATTAAATGGTAGATTTAAATTTGACCTAGTACTCAATTGCTTCATTGAGAAATAATAATCTTAAACACTGCAATCGTACAAACATGACAAACGTCACGCAAGGCATACACATTTCCGACATAAAACAAAAGCTTTCAAAAGACGGAAATTGTCTAAAGAAATCAATATACACTGACAGTTCATAAGGTCAACATTGCTGCCGATAGCTTTGTTTCCCATTGGAAGATCCCTCGGAGGAGCACTGGGCCCGTCAAGTCACGCTACGATTACGCTCCGATCGCCATTGGCGAGCCACTAAAAGTGAAATTTTTCGCGCAAAGCATGACGGGAAGA
The DNA here is from genome assembly GCF_932526225.1 of Nematostella vectensis. Taxonomy (NCBI): domain Eukaryota; kingdom Metazoa; phylum Cnidaria; class Anthozoa; order Actiniaria; family Edwardsiidae; genus Nematostella; species Nematostella vectensis. Next base: position 6,232,102 of record NC_064046.1, read on the forward strand.
CAAGTCCACCCCCTTGACTAGGCCCTTGAACTAGGCTTCAGAACTCAGACTTCCGGCATATCAGAAAATCCTTTTTACGATACGGTTACTAAATGGCGTCTCAGTAAAACAGCTCGACATGTGTCAAACCTGAATGATTCTGGCGTAATCATTAGTTGAGATTTTCAGGAATTCGCAGGGTTCCAGTGTTAACACGGAAAGTATTCTGAAAAAATAAAAAAAATCTTAGTTTAACATCAAGGTTTTCCCCCTTCGCACCCTCCACCACAAAGAAAATCAGTTACTGGGAGAAAAATAGGGAGGCATAAAAGGCACAGGGGCGTAGCCAGGACTTTTTCCTTGGTGGTGGTGGTGGTGGTGGTGGGGGGGGGGGGGGGGGAGGTCAAAGTGATTATTCAAGATCATTTCGTTACCAACTGAGACGTAACGACTAACACGTAATAGAACGTAATTAAACCAGAAAAAGGGGGACCCTGGGCCACCCCCTAGCTACGCCCCTGACGCACCATATGACAATAGATATTACATACTGTACCTTGAATTCGCTTCTCTTCCTTCGATTTTGTCTAACGTCCCGAAGCAATCTCCAACAGAAAGCTAAAGAACAATAAATGGATTTGTTATGAGCTGAATTAAAGATATTTCAAAGACCACCTGGATAATTTATGATTGGCTGTTATCAAAGAATCTTATCAGCCGCCATTTTTAGCGAAGTGTGAAGAAGAAACAGCCATTTCTATCGACTGATTTAGGGAGGGACTACGATATTTGGTAAATGGATATTTGGTTATTCGGTTATGACTTTTATTTGCGATGGTTATATATGAAAACTTCTTTATATAACCTGCCTTTCAAACAAAAGATATATGAATAGTGTTGGCCGACTTTGAGCACAGTAGGGAAAAAGTAAACTTTTTCACCGAACAATCCCAAGAACCAAGTGAATAAAATGTTTACCCCTGGGACTCTCCGTAGCTCGTGGTCTCCAAACACGGGCGTCGGTGAGCGGAACTCTCGGCTTTGTTTGGAGCTGACCGGAGAAAAACACGGCGTTGTTTGAGGCACGACGGATCCTCTCAGAACCAAATGAAGACCAGTATTTCCAAATACTATAAAATAAAACAAACGTCAATTTAATTTGATGTGTCTTGTGCCATGAACAAAAATAAAAGTGCGTAAAATAACGGAGTAGATTAAAAAGATCCAAACATATTTTAAAGCTCCGTCAAACGGCTCAATAAAAAACAAATGCTTTGCTACCAAGAGTAGAGACTGAGGGTGACCTCAAAAATAAGTAAAAAAGGGAAATTAACTGTGATGGGCAAACAGCTCCCCCCCCCTCCAGAAAATCTTTTTGTCTCTTGGATTATAGCGCGAGTGAAAGGCTGTACTTCAGGAACCTTAAAGACAGGGCTTCTGGAATTACGCGCTTGTGCGGAAGCGCGTAATTTGGCTTTTTCCGCGTAATCCGCGTAATCCCGCGTTATTTGCCTAAATTTTGAAAGACAAAACATTTAATTGCACAGCTGATGTGTTTAGGGTTGTTACCTCTATTTCTCGTGAAAAAAGAGAGATATTCTTCGTAAGAGTGCGATATTTCGAACTGAATTTCCGAAAACAAATAAAATGACTAGGCGTTCTTTGCTAAACCGCGAAGGCCTAGGACTAATAATAAAATATTTTTTTAATTGGCTGGTGGCTAGGAGCCAATGAAAACTCGCCTAAGACATTTTCACGCAAAAAATTAACCATTTCAAGTTATTTCGTGCTTTCCTTCGGTACAAAATGTTGTTTGGGCGTAACAGTTGATATTCCGTGTAATTTAGCGCGTAATTCAGTAAAGAATCCCGCAAAATTTTGATTTTTAAAGAAAAATGTATTGCAAAAAACCCGCGTAATTTAGCGCGTAATGATTGATTTTCCGCGTAATTTAGCCAAGAATCCCGCGTAATTTTGAGTTAATTTTTTCCGCGTAATTCCAGAAGCCCTATAAAGCCTGCGTTGCATACGAACTTAACCTTTGTGTTTGGATGAAACCAGGCTAGCAATTTTGTGATCTTAGCGTAATCCGTGAAAAAGCATACTTTTATTAGCTTTTTTTTGGAGAAGCTCTTTGCGATATTTTAGATTTGAATTTTGAAAAGAAATGTAAACTTTGCATCTTTATACTTTTCTTGACAGATAATCTGTCTTTCAATATCGAAAAAAAACATCAATTACAAATGTTGAAATCAATAATAGCGCTATTAAAGGGTCACTGTCGGGCGAACAATCTCAGAGGGACTGAGCGGCCAATTGTTGTGTTAAGTATATATTTTCAAAAGCTCCAGCAATTTCTTCTCTTTCTTTACCTGTGCACCCAGCCTCATTCCATCTGTCCATCTGGGCCACTGCGCAGAGCTCCTTGAGAATATGAGGCGGAACCTGATCAGCAAGGTCGGGGAAGAATTGCAGATGCTTGAAAAGGGCCTCATTCTCCTTGGACTTGCGCTCAAATGGACTGAGAGAGAACATGATACATGTCGAAAGGGGGAAATGACCATGCAGTATGTGTCAGCATACCCTCCCCCAGGGGAAATTTAAGAAGACAGGCGCATACCCAGGGTTGTCTTAGGGGGAGGGGAGGGGGGGGGGGTGCAGTCAGAGGTATCATGTGGAAGAACCATAGTATTTGAAGATTTGACCCACTTTTTGGCCGCTAGGGGGGGTGCACGCACACCCTGTGTACCCCCTACAAATGTGGGAAGAAGCAGTTGACATTTACCCCCACCCCCACCCCTTAAAAAACTGGTGGGGGAAGCACACACTTTTCTGAATTGATGTGTCTTTTGCGTTTACAAGTACCTAAGTATGTATCCAGTATTACACTACTGTACATACTTTTGGTTATCTTCACTTACAGTTTTCTGAGGATCTTCCTGATAGAGTGAACCCTTGCGTTGAACACACTTGCTGCTGACGTAAGGACAAATGCATGCTTGTGGAGCTTTGACATGTGATGTGAGATGTTGTGGCTGCACAAGTGTTCCTCAAAGCCTTCACACTGATGAGGGTACAAGCCTTTATCTAAAGAAATTCAGTTATTAGTATGTATTGTATCATGGTATTGGAGTGAGGTTTAACAACATGTGCCACAGGAGGGCTTGTCATATGGTGGGTCCATAGCAAATCTTTTAAAAAATTATAAGGAAATGACCAGCAGGGGCGTGGTTGTGCCCCCAAATATGTTCTTAATGTTTCTGTATTGTGCTGTACTGTGGTTGAACAATGTTGCCCTTTAGGGGTTGCATCTTTTAGGGGTTAACTTTTTCCCCTACAAGCACCCTGCCATAGGTCCCCCAAGGTGTGAGGGCTGAGGCAAGGGGTTCTAAAAATTTGCTGTGTTTCATCTGATTATATTTTTTTGGGGGGAGGGGTGTATGTAGCAAAGGAGGGATGTTTAATGCTTTTTATTTTACGACATATAACAGCTAGTTGTGGTAAACACGAAGTGACCTAGAATTGATTAAAATGAGTTTACCATGAGGTATAACAATTTCCTTTGACATGGCCTGACGGTGGTCCAGTTTTCTGAAATAAAAATTGTTCTTAGCAAAGCAGAAAACAGGCGCAGATCCTGGAGTTCCAATAAGGGAGAGCCAAAGCAAGGGTTTAAAGAAGGGGGCCTGGTCCATTGTTCTTCTAAGGTTTTCCTTACACTTCTTCATATTTTTATGTAAAATCTTGGAAAAAAAGTAGGGGCTATAGGTCCCCTTGGCCCTACACTAGATCTGCCCATGGAATATGATTATTTGGGCCGTATACAGGGTAAAGTAACTGGGACTTGCCTTGATTTCAGGCCAGGAAAACAAAATTTTGGTTATTACAGGGAATCATTTGGGTTCCAACGAGTGAGCAGGATTCCTGGTAAACAATACAATAAGGATTGGGGAATAAAAGCCACTTTATGAATACATACCTTTTATCAGGAACTTGCAGGGAAAGTAGTTTTGGGGGCCTTTGAAACATTTTTGGGTAGTTTTGCATAAAGATGTCATGGGCATCTGATGTAGATGGTCTATCCCTGGAACACCAAATGACAATTAGTAAAAAAAGGAACACAAGCAAACAAGAGCACATCTGAATGGTGGGTAGTATATCTAGAAATATTTAATGACCCAAGTTGAGTCCATAAGAAGGGAGTGGCCTAGGGGTGAGGGGTGGATGGATGGGCAGGGGGGGACTGGAGATGTGTAGTTCATTTTTATTTTCATGTGACCTTGGACTCTTTATCTTGAGATTAGGAGAGTTCAGCCCCAACTTTTCAGGGTGTTTCAGGGACAGGGTATGTCAAAAAGCTTCTCATAAACTTAGGCTATCTATGCCTAGAAAAAAACTAGGTGGTCCACATAGGTGTGGCAATAATTTTATTACTCATATAGCACAAAAGTGACATTTCAAGCTTGTGCAAGGGGGCAATACTCCAAAGTGCCCTTTTAGCTCCTTTTCTCTGCCAGGGACCTCATAAATATCATATGCGAATCATATGTGATTAACCATGCTTCGATAATGTGAGCCGATCGGTGTGAGCCGATCGGCGATCATAGGTGATGTCATTACATACACAATTTTAGGCAACCTTAGGATGGTAAGCCTGTGATGCAAGTAACACGAAGGCTTTAACACATAATACACGTAGTAACACGTAGGCAATAACACAAATACACATGGTAATAACACATAGGGAATAACACAATGGCACAGACCTTACGGTCCTCTTACGCTTATTCTTTCTGGTACTACAGTGGGCCTTTATGTTGAATAAACTTAGACAAAATTTGAGCAAGCTTTCATCGAGCACGCCCTTTGTTTATCGTTTGAAACAGCTGGTTGATGGTGACTGCTTACCTCTCCCCTAGGCCATCAATGCTACAGAGCCATTTGATGCAGTCATAATCCAGCGCCGGATTTCCGATAAGTTTAGGGACTAGATCAACAACAAACTAATATAGTTAGTAACCACCGACTATATACTATATGAGAACGTAATTCTTAATTGGAGTTAATCACGAGTTAGAAGCTTACTTACGTTTATGTTGTTGACTCCTTTTAGATGTGCTGAATTTTTCACTCCAGCCACCAAAAACACCACTCCGGCTTGCTAGCTCTGTCATATTGATGGTGAATTTATTGGATCTGGAGAGAAGCTACATTTTTATAAAAATAATTCGAAGCTGCGAAGTCAGATGGTGATCGCGTTGGTTCGAAATTGAACCTCTCGCGCTTCCATCGGATTGCTATGGTAACTAGGAGCACAGGCAACCCACGTGAATTTCAAATAGCTAGACAGAACGTCATTTTCAATCTACGCTTCCTGATACACTTTTTAAAGCCATCTAAAAATAATGCTTATTAAAAATTTAAGTTTACCATTTGGAAATACAGTAATTTGTTTTCTTTGATATAATGATTGTATCGCTATGGGTTTCCTGTGCCGTCACGGGATTTTCGCGGGAATCAACGGGATACGCGAATATTTTTTTCTACTTTCAAAATGGCGGCGGGAATGAAGGACAGTTGACACTTTCTCAATTCCAGGAGTCAAGTTTTTCTTTAATTATTACTCCTTGTTTGCAATATGGAGTCCGAAGAAAAGCCTGCTATTGAAAATGTCTCCATTGAGAGTGCAGAGGTAAAAAAAAAACATAATCAAATTAACACTAAGCAAGTCACACACTGGGAAAATCACAACTTCTACAACTAACTCAACACATTAACATAATATTAACATGACATTCAGACTACTGTCGGAATGAAAATGCTTGTTTGTACCTCAACTGTCTGATCCTTGCTTTGCTGTTTGGTTTCGCGAAACTCATTTCTTTTTTTTATGAGCTGTCATATCTTTGTTTGAGTTAACCATGTTATGAGTTAAGTAACTTATACAACAAGAATCATGTATAAAAAATGTATGAAATATTAATTGTAACATCTAAGTATCTACTCAGGTTGGGGACGAAACTTTTATTTGACCCTTTCAGATTCACTGATAATAACATTTCCATTTTGTTTGTTGGATCACTTTCATGTGTCATGGGAATTTTACAATGAATAGCACACCACAGATTGGATTTAGCTCTAATCATGGATAACATAGCTGTCAACCCAACTTGGGCGAAATCTTGTTAAATCAGGTGAAATACAGTAAATATGTGGGGGAAAAAACTAAGAAAGCCAATGTGGGTGAATACAGAGAATGTATGGTGAACACTCACAAAAATTAGGCTTGTGATGAGATCCAAAATCTTGTGACACCTGCTTAATGTGGTTGAGTTGACAGCTATTGAATCACATTTATTCCTGTAATCAGGTAAATTTTAAAGATCCACTATTATGTAACTATAATGTGAATTCTGTTATAGTTTAAAACACACACAAAAGACAGGTACCCCTGCAAAGCTAGGGCAAGAGATCGAAGATAAAAATTGTTAACAACTTTCCCCTACTAGCTCAAAATTGTGGTTGTGGACTTGGTAGTAAAAGTCTCACTAACCCCTTCCCTTTTCTGCTACAGGCTGCTGTTCAAGATTTATATGACTTCAGGGATCACTATTTTGAACATAATGGAATAGACAAAGCTCCTTTCAGAAAGAGGGAAATTACCAACAAACTAAAAGAGACCCTGGCAACCTTAGACTATATCCAAGCATCCTCAGAAAACACATCAAGGTGTCTTTATTTGAGGGGAAAAGCATTAAATGTGAAGTCGGAGTATGATAGCATGGCAGAGGATGCACTGACTAAGGCTGTGAAGTTAGAGCCCAAGCTCGTAGAGGCCTGGAATTGCCTTGGGGAGTGCTATTGGAAGAAGGGGAATGTAGCAGCGGCAAGGAATTGCTTTGTTGGTGCCCTAAGTCATGTGAGTTTCTTCTCTTAGAATCATACAGGGGTTCCATTAATTTCCAGAGAAGGCAGTGGGGTATGATAAGTAGGGGGTGGAAGTTATTTTATTTTATTAGTTTACTTTATTAAGTTTATTAGTGTTTTTTTTTTAAAGTAGCCAGTGCTTGGAAAATAGTAGGTCATGGTTCTGGCGACTGCCAAGGCCTAATGAAATAATTGCAAGGAATTTTTTTTATTCTGTGATCACTTCACTTTTTTATTTACATTCTATTCTATTTACATTTTATTCTTTTCTATACTTTTGTTTTTCATTGTGACATGAAAATGTAAACCCCATAAATATGAGGAATGCCTATTATCTTCTGTTGAGTAGCAAGCAAGAATTTAGACAACTAAAGCTTGTTGAGATTTTGTTTAAATTTGACAGTTTAGCTAGAGTGTTGTTGGTCAGGGTGGTAAAGATCACTAGCAGATTGGGTCTGTTTTGTCAGAAATTGCTGTATTGCACTTTCATAACTTACTTACTAGGCTGGTGACTATAGTTGGGGAATATCAAAATAAGTGCTCACTTTTTTTATATTGTGTTCTGTCTCCAGTCAAAGAATAAAGCTTCATTGAGAAACTTGTCAATGGTTCTTCGGCAGATTGGCTCTGGTAAGAACTAGCTACTATAATGATTCAAATAAAAGCCCAGGTGCTTGTATTTGATGTTTCTGGTCTTTTGGGAGGAGCCCTTATTTACGGTGCAGGTGCTTAATTCGTTTTGGCAGAAAATACCAGCTTCTGAATTGATTGACAACAATTTTATTTGCTATAAACTGAAACAACAGTAAAAATGTTTTAAACAGTAAATATGGTACATTCATATTTTTTCGAATTATTTTTTATAGATTCAAAAGAGAGAGCAGACAATGTCAGGCTTAGTGTTGAGAAGGCTAAAGAGGCGGTTTCCCTAGATATCACAGATGGCATGTCTTGGTGTAAGTATTACTTCAAATTACCATGGTTACAATATCCCTTGTCACACAGATGGTATGTCTTGGTGTAAGTAGAATTCTCTGTTACCAAGGTAATCTGTCCCTATCACAGATGGCATGTCTGGTGAGTAGAATTCTCTGTTACAAAAAATTATCTTAAAGTGCGGAAAACTTTTCTATGTTAACATGAGGTTCCACTATAAAAGGGAAAGCTCCTCCTGCACCGGGCTCAAGAACAATAAAAAATATCAATCAGCTGTCAATAAGTCAACATGTCAGGACAATCAGTTATCAATTAGCTGTAAATGAGTCAACATGTCAGGACAATCAGTCATCAATCAGCTGTCAATGAGTCAACATGTCAGGACAATCAGTCATCAATCAGGTGTCAATGAGTCAACATGTCAGGACAATCAGTTATCAATCAGCTGTCAATGAGTCAACATGTCAGGACAATCAGTTATCAATCAGCTGTAAATGAGTCAACATGTCAGGACAATCAGTTATCAATCAGCTGTAAATGAGTCAACATGTCAGGACAATCAGTTATCAATCAGCTGTAAATGAGTCAACATGTCAGGACAATCAGTTATCAATCAGCTGTAAATGAGTCAACATGTCAGGACAATCAGTTATCAATCAGCTGTAAATGAGTCAACATGTCAGGACAAATGCTATGAGCGTTCCTATTTTATATTCTAAACCAAATTAAATAGACTTGCCCACCTAAAATGTTTATCACTATATATAGTAAAATAATGCTAATAGTGAGGTATTAATTAGTTACATGAGAATAGGCATCATATTTCGTGAGCATTGCTCAAGTCGTGTTCACACACAAAGACTCTTATTATAATTCCTATCTAGTTTGATATTTATCTTCCCACTTGCCCGCTCTTTTATATGAGGTGGGCAGAGATCTATTTCTCATAGTTTGTATTTCTTTTTAAATATTCTCGGCTTGAAAATAAATCTCTATTCGGCCAAACAAACCTGTATCTGTGATTGATGTATTCATGTACTGTTGGGATCTTTTCTAGCGCCATAGAATAGGGGAATTCTATACCAAGCTGTGTGCACTCTAAAATACAAGCATTTTCATCACAGTGCGAGAATGATTTATGCAAAATGTATTAGATTATGGATAGTGCAAAATGTAAAATTTTGCAGCAAAAACGTTAGTGGACAGCAAATCACTAGTATATCAATCTCTTAACCTATGTCTTGTTACCTGTGCAAAAACGGTTTTATATCAACTAATTTAGGCTCAGGGATAAACAATTTTACAGGAGACTGCTAGCGTGGCAGTGTTCTGATTATAATTGCAAATTTGAGCCCGGGGTGGGAGAAGCATTACCTTTTATAGCGGAACCTCGTGTTTAAACAGAACAGTCACCACATCCACAATAACAAGCTTAATTATTATCTTCTGTAACCACAAATGTAAAATGTTAAACCACATTGTGCTTCTGTTTTTTTCTGAAGCCCCTAAAATGCTTAATAGAGGTGACCAAAATAGGGGTCAGTAAATATGAACATTTAGGGCTCATCCATAGAATAGAGGGGGACTATAGAGTGCTGCTTAAAAGTGGTTTGACTGTATTCATAGTTACTAACTATTCTGTATTTGAGAACTGACACTGATATCCAAAATATTTCAAATCTTGTCTTTCCTCAGATGTGCTTGGTAATGCTTACTTGTCGCTGTTCTTCAGTGGGTCACAATCTCCACAGATTCTGAAGCAGTGCATGTCCGCTTATGGCCAAGCAGTAAGTACAGCCAGACACCATTACGGACAGAATTGTTTTATTTCAAGGGGAATGGCATTGGTGGGCTATGTTAGACAACACCTGGAGATTGGCACATTAGCTCAGTGGTGTGTGCTTCTCATGTGTGAGTTTCCAGGCTCGAATCCAGGTCAGCTTACCTTTGTAACCTTTTTAAAGTTCAAAAACCAAGGGTGTCTACATTGCAAACTGTAAATCACTTGCTTCCCAGTTAAGAAAATAATTTCACCAGTGGTCCAATTTCTTATCACATCTAGAAAGCATCCTCTAGTATATGATGGCCACAAACTCGAGATACTGCTAATATCTGTGTACTAAACTATTCGAAATATTAAATTATGCTTTGTTAATAACAGTGATCAATTCTAAACTGGAAAAAAAACCTATTAAGTGGAAACATCTTAGGGTCCTGACCCCGTACGCAGTTCTGCTCAAGGTTAAACCAATCAGCAATCGAGCTATGATTTGGGGTTTGCACGGCGCAGATCTGCGCGGTTTGAGCCAATCAGACGTTATAGATCTCGGTGACATCAAGGAGGTGTTGACATACAATAACCAGACTACTCTGTATGGCATAAATATCTGGTTATTACATGTCAACAGGGGTAAAGCCTTTGTTAATTCTCAAACAAAAGGTAAAACAAAACCTCTGAAAGTCTGAACGAAAACACCTTCCTTTGACTAAATACAATAAGCTAAAAAGGAGCGACATTATTTTCACAGGTCCTCTTTTATTATTATAGTTTCTCAAATTGATACTTTTTGTGTTTGATATGTGTATTTTTTTTAGCTTACTTGAAGGGTGCTAATTTGGCGGGATTGTTTTGGCGCGTTAAGAACAGTGTTCTCAAATACTGGAACTTCCTTCGTGTATCTCCTCCTTAGAGTTCATCGATTAACTCCAATATAATGCCTTCCTTATTTTCGGAGTTTATGATATTTCTTTGAATACCTTGTATCCCAGAAGAGTCATTGCGTTATTTTCCAATTTCAACTGGAAGCTTGGCAAGCCTTAATCGGCCACGGCGGACTTGTTACTTTGCTTTCGTTGTAAATGCACATGCAACCATACAAATATCCATCTTTGGTCGCTTAATAGTAAACTCGGAATGATCAAGCCGGCTATAACGCGAGGCAACGCGAGTTGGAGTGCTTATCATTGCAAGTGGTCACAAGACACAAAGCGCAGTCCTGCGCTTGCATTAGCCAATAATGATACAATTATTCACTTCCTTTAGCGCAGGACTGCTCATGTATCAGCGAATCCCGTATTTAGCGTGATATCGGAACCAATGTGAACTGCTACCTAGCGCCTGGTTAATTAACCTGGTTAATCTACTCGGCTTAGTTTCGTATTTTAACTCAAACATATTGATTAAAAATAAACTTCTCACTACATCCAGAGTACTTTTCAATTATCTGTTAAGGACTCGCTTATTTTGAGAAATTTCGGGCTCGTTATGAAAGTAACGCGAAACGGCAAAACTTGAGCGCAGCCCTGCGCTCGCATTAGCCAATAATGATACAATTATTCACTTCCTGTTGCGCAGGACTGCTCATGTATCAGCGAATCCCGTATTTAGCGTGATATCGGAACCCATGTGAACTTCTACCTAGCGCAGAGCAGCTTATGCCCTTGTACCTGCCACTTGGTTAATCTACTCTGCTTAGTTTCGTATTTTCAATCAAACATGTTGTTTAAAAGTAAACATGTCTATAGTTATGAAAGTGATGCGAAACGGGAAAACTTGTGAGTTAATTACGAGTTTCGCGCACGACTGCACCGTTTTGTGCTTATCTTTCAAGATATTTTTTACTTCACTGTTAGCAAAGCGGCTGTTATCTTATCAAATCAAAAATAACAATATTATGATAAAGCCGGCTATAACGTGAAGCAACGCGAGTTGGAGTGCTTATCATTGCAAGTGGTCACAAGACACAAAGCGCAGTCCTGCTCTTGCATTAGCCAATAATGATACAATTATTCACTTCCTGTTGCGCAGGACTGCTCATGTATCAGCGAATCCCGTATTTAGCGTGATATCGGAACCCATCGTGTCACTGCACTAATCTATTTGTTTTGTCAGAGCCTTATCTAGTAGCCAAGGTGTTAATTGACAACAAGCACTATCTGTCAAATTGTGGTTTTGTTAGCAAGGTCAAATTCCTTCTACACGCGTACGTAGTCAAGTAAAGCGTGAATATTTCTCCTCTAAATATATTAATGCGTTTGGAAAGAAAGCCCAAGATACAAATACATTTATTAGATGAGAGGTAGATTCATTTGTGAAAGCGATTGCACGCATTGCGTAATTTGACCTTTTGTAGCAGATAGAGTCTCATGTTCACAGCTTCGAGCAGCGAGCACGTTAAAGCATCCAAATTTACCCGACGAAAATGCTGTTGGACTTGTTCTGAATAAACTGTTATGCCTAAATACTGTTTCAACTCGAATTAAAAGGTATCATGTAAGTAACATGATAAGGATAGGTTAACATTGAGATGTGTAGTCCCAAGACCAAAGTAGCAACACTCGTAAAATTCTGCTCTGCGCTAAGAACCACGTCTCTGTTACCAGTACGTGGGTTCCGGTATTACGCTAAATACGGGATTCGCTGATACATGAGCAGTCCTGCGCAACAGGAAGTGAATAATTGTATCATTATTGGCTAATGCGAGCGCAGGGCTGCGCTCAAGTTTTGCCGTTTCGCGTTACTTTCATAACGAGCCCGAAATTTCTCAAAATAAGCGAGTCCTTAACAGATAATTGAAAAGTACTCTGGATATAGTGAGAAGTTTATTTTTAATCAATATGTTTGAGTTAAAATACGAAACTAAGCCGAGTAGATTAACCAGGTTAATTAACCAGGCACTAGGTAGCAGTTCACGTGGGTTCCGATATCACGCTAAATACCTTTTGTTTGAGAATTAACAAAGGCTTTACCCCTGTTGACGTGTAATAACCAGATATTTATGTCATACAGAGTAGTCTGGTTATTGTATGCCAACACCTCCTTGATGTCACCGAGATCTATAACGTCTGATTGGCTCAAACCGCGCAGATCTGCGCCGTGCAAACCCCAAATCATAGCTCGATAGCTGATTGGTTTAACCTTGAGCAGAACTGCGTACGGGGTCAGGACCCTAAGATGTTTCCACTTAATAGGTTTTTTTCCAGTTTAGAATTGATCACTGTTTAATATGCTTTAACTAAAAACTTAACTAAAAACTTTCAAAACTAGAGAAGCGCAAAGGAGAAAATTATCTTCCCGCCTGATGTCTGTTACTACTGGCCATTTTAATTTAAAAATTCAAAAGGTGTGAAAAGGTGACGTTCCTATCCCTTTTATAGCGTGGTTTCGTTTTTAACCTTTTTTTTACTTGCATATTTTAGGAGAAGGACCTGGTTGCTGCAAATAACCCAGACCTTCACTTCAACAGGGCAATGGTGGGTACTGGCATCCAGTCAACTTTTACTAAGTACTATTATGCTCTGCTTTTACTAAGTACTATTATGCTCTGCTTTTACTAAGTACTATATGCTCTGCTTTTACTAGTACTATTATGCTCTACTTTCACTAGTACTATTATGCTCTGCTTTTACTAAGTACTATATGCTCTGCTTTTACTAGTACTATTATGCTCTACTTTTACTAGTACTATTATGCTCTGCTTTTACTAAGTACTATTATGCTCTGCTTTTACTAGTACTATTATGCTCTGCTTTCACTAGTACTATTATGCTCTGATTTTACTAAGTACTATAATTATGCTCTGATTTTACTAAGTACTATTATGCTCTGCTTTTACTAGTACTATTATGCTCTGCTTTTACTAAGTACTATTATGCTCTGCTTTTACTAAGTACTATTATGCTCTGCTTTTACTAGTACTATTATGCTCTGCTTTTACTAGTACTATTATGCTCTGCTTTTACTAGTACTATATTATGCTCTGCTTTTACTAAGTACTATTATGCTCTGCTTTTACTAGTACTATTATGCTCTGCTTTTACTAGTACTATTATGCTCTGCTTTTACTAGTACTATTATGCTCTGCTTTTACTAGTACTATATTATGCTCTGCTTTTACTAGTACTATTATGCTCTGATTTTACTAAGTACTATTATGCTCTGCTTTTACTAGTACTATTATGCTCTGATTTTACTAAGTACTATTATGCTCTGATTTTACTAAGTACTATTATGCTCTGATTTTACTAAGTACTATTATGCTCTGCTTTTACTAGTACTATTTATGTCCTACTTTTACTAGTACTATTTATGTCCTACTTTTACTAGTAGACCAAACTGTTGTGTCCGTAAAAGTGGAGTATGCACAGGAGATATTTACATTTATTTCTTAATATTTTAATCTCGTCAGGGATTTATATCTGTTAAAACCAGGTGTCTGTGATTACAGGGGGTGCCTAAAACGAGATTTGATTGTATTTATTTTTTGTGTGATTTATTATTTTATTGATGTTAAAATTGATGTATTATACATATTTCAGAATCCTAACTCTAACCCTAAATCGTAACCCTAAATAAAAGCTGTTTTAAATATAAAATAAATTTTATTTTATTCTTTTTTTACTAGAAGTACCTTTTAACTGATTTGCTGACTGGATACTATACTTTTTTGCTAGCAGCCTTTGAAGTTTGTTGGACCATTTAAACTTACCTTTATGCCTTTTAAAGGCTTACAAATACCAAGAAGAATTCAAGCAAAGTGTGGAGAACTTCAGACAGGCTCATAAGCTTGATCCGGGATGGGTAGAGGCTGAAGAGCTCTGTCAGAGGGTCCTGAATTACCTGACAGACACCATTCAGCTAGCTCAGGGAAAGGTAACGGTGGGGTAACAAAGTAACCCATCAGCATAACAACACATAAAGTGGTTCAAGCCGCCATGTTTTTATGCTCCTGCTCAATGCCGAGTCACACGAAGCATCTATTTCCATCAGCTAATTAATTGAAATGAGTAACCAAGATATTGTCAATGAAATATTATAGTCAATAACGTATCAGACTTTATTTGTAGATTGTTATTTCAGAATTCCCTTGCGAATAAACCGCTGTATTTTCAATGATAAACACAGAAACAAACGAGCTCACACACCACAACATGTTTGGCCTTGTCTGAGTTTTGTTAAGCTGGTTAGCGCTGTTTATTTGTGAAAGAGGTACCATTCATGGGTAATGTAAGCAAAAAGCTAAAAGATCACAGTCCATGGTGCAGTCTCTCGGAGAGGCTTGCAGAGCTATAGTATATTTGCTCTACGATTTTAAAAGATCACAAATTTATAATTGATATGGTGCATTGTCTTGTTGAGGGAGACCTCCGAAGTTTCATACAGGAATTTTATGTTTTAAAGAAAGCATATCATAAGATTGTTTTACATAGTTACAGTCTCCTATCTTACATTGTTAGGGCAAGCTGAAAGCTAAGAGATTACAATCGATTGTGTGTAAGCGAAGTTCCATCTTTTTATATCCTTCTCAGCACCTTTTACAGTAAACGATTGTTTACATGAAGTACGCTTACAGTACGCTTTTCATTAAGGTTTAGAGTAGTTCAAATAAAACATTATAGGTAATCGACTTTTCTTTAAAGTAGCCGGCGCTCGGAAAATAGTAGCCGCCGGGCGTAAATAAAACCTCTTCCCTTATCTTTCATTGTTAGGGTAAGCTAAAAACCAAAAGATTACAGTCCATGGTGAACTCTCTTGGAGAGGCGGAGCTCGGGCCCTATTCTGGTGGGAGCTACACAAGTGCTGCTGGGAAGACGGTCGACCTCGACTACACCACCTTAGACAAGCTTACTCCTGAAATTAACGCTGGCAAAGTGGTGGTGGGTAGAATGGTGGGATCCGTGCAAATGGACGATCCATTGCCATAGTAAGTACGGCGATGAGCGATGAGGAGAAAGGTGGCGATTGGTATGATTATTGATTATAACAATTGATGATG